>NC_069500.1:31704561-32019561 GCF_027579735.1 Bombina bombina | reverse complement strand
TATCTGAATCATAAAAGTTTATTTTGGCCTAGACTGTCCCTTTAACAAATACAAGTGTCTTATAGCTCCTTGAAATAGGGGTCCCTAGCAGCACCTAAGAATAAATACAGAAATAGCTTGGATACAAGGAGCACCTATACTGCAAGGCAAAAGACAGATAATAGTGTAAAATTGATTCCATTTATTTAAAACATATAAATAAGAATGACATGGATCCATGTAACATAAACCTATTAGGTAATATTTGAGATGATTAAAAATTATGTAAATCTTAAAACCTACTACAAAATCATATAACATGTTCAGAAGTTTTAGTGATATCCTACTTAGCAAAATGGTTAGTTCAATGTAAAAGTTATTTGTTTGATCCAATGATATTAGTCCAATATAGGATTGTGTTCTTAATCCAATAAATAGGGCTGAAAAAATGTGATATCCTTGAGGGATAGTGAGTGCCTCACAAAATAAAAATAGTGATAAGTAAAAACGCACTGCGTGCAAAAAATAAAAAATTCAATAAAAATTTGGATTAAAGTAAGAAATATGGAAAATATATGCAAAGAAAAAGTGCAAAATCCAAAAAGTGATTTTATGATATAAAATTAGATCACAGAAATATAATATCTAATAATTAGGTGTCAGATGAACACCAAATGTGTAATTAGCTCCAGTGTTGAGCTTGAGTGAGATTTTCCCTCTTATGTAGAATCCTCTGAGTGGAAATTTAATGCTGAGGAAAGTCCTGAAGAAAAGGTCCGGTGTTTTCAAAGTTTATCCCGTAAAATGTTTAAGTATTTATACCTGTAAATAAAAGAAATACAACCTAGTGCAATAATGCTAAAATCTTGTATCAGTAATCAGAATGAAGCTTACCATAAATGTCAACGCGTTTCGGCCCTTTATTGGACCTTTATCAAGACTATAATATGGTGTGCTATGGTAGCTTCATTTATAGCTGTGTGCATCCAATCAATATTGCCGTTATTTTGGCGCCAAAAATTTCATATTGTGTAATTACAGAACCGGAAGTGATACCTTCCTTATTTTTACTTCCTGTTTTAGCACCTATAATTATATCGTTATCTTTATCCCCACTTTATCATTGGTATTCATAAGTGCCTTTAAGGTAAACTTTAGATGTGAACTTTTTTGTAAATAAAACGCACTTCTATTCCCTTAAGATGTTAATGTTTCCATGATATATAAGAACGGTAAATCGGATGTGACGTCTTACTTGTGACGTCACTTCCGGTATCGCTGTCTGTGCGGAGTGTTACTTCCGGTTTCATCCTCCATGTTCTGTAACTTACTTGATGTGGTCTATGTGTTAGAAAAAAAGAAATTATAGTGGGGTAGGAAGGGGCGCTGAACCGCAATCTGGAAATGTATATAACTTAAGACCTTTGCATTAATTTATATTTAGTTGGTGTAGAGAATACCAATATTAAATCTTATATGAGGTGTGATGGTAAAATAAAATAAAATAATATAATAATCTTCTATCTTTTAGTTGGGGTAAAGAATACCAATAATAAGTTCAAGGTGTGATGATAAAATAAATTAGTATAATAATCTTCTATCTTTTCAGTGGTAATATAATGTGTGCTGCGTAGAAAGCTACTTAGTGAAAGTGTTAATGAAAGTGTTAATCTTTTAGTTAGGGTAGACAATACCAATAATATGAGGTTCAGGTATGATGATAAAATAAAATAGTATAATAATCTTCTATCTTTTCAGTGATAATATAATGTGTGCTGCGTGGAAAGCTTCTTAGTGAAAGTGTTAATAAAAGTTAAAACATGCTCATTTCTCCTTGTTTATGTATGGAAAAAAAAAAAATTAAATCGTGAGAGTAAATAGGTGTGAAATTAGTGTTAGAGCAGTAAGTTTAAAGTGACTCTATGCCAGGTCTATGTGTTACCATAGTTACTATATGTTATACAAAACGGCTAACTAAGAAAGGATAAAATAATAAAATTAAATAAAATTAAATAAATGTGTCAACATATGTGACTCCTTAATTATTCACATGTCATTAGCCATTTGAATAATAGTGAGAGCTGTCTAGTAGTGTTGATGGAAGATCTAGACAAAAATCTAAATACTCTAATCTACTTATGTGGGGATAAAATGTCCATCGCCACCTATAACAGGTAGGGTAATGGACTAAAACTCAATTAAGCCATTACAAGCTATCTGATATACCTACATAGTTAAGAGAATCTATCAAAAATGTAAATGAAATGTACAAAATGTATGACTTAAAATGTCTATATATAAAATAGTACAGCATATATGTATAAATGTGTAACATCTGTATCACAAATAGTGGTAATGTTCATGGGCTACTGGGACAGAAACAGACTATACTCAATTTCTAGTATATATGGAACAACTGAACTAATTTAATAGAGGACAGTTAAAACATGTCTAAGAGACAAAATCTATGGACAAATACAGGTGGCCCTTGGTTTACGCCGGTTCAATTTGCGCTGTTTCAGAATAACAACCTTTTTTTTCAGTCATGTGACTGCTATTGAAAAGCTTTTGAAAAGCAATGCACTAATTAAAATAGCCAGTAGGTGGAGCTGTCCTCTTGTTTTGCAGTAAAGTTATGCAACTTAACAGGTCTGAAATTGATCTGTGTACACAGAACAGACATTAGCTATCGAGCAGCCACTTCCCTATTATCGTCCTGTCCAGCAGCTTGAGGTGAGGGTATCTAACTGCCTATTAATCACTGCAGATTGAAATGCATAGGATAGGTGCAGACCCAATATTATCTAACATGCTAACAATGCAGAGAACTGATTGTAGAAAAATGCAAGTAAAAAAACGTTTTTGTTCATTAAACTTAGTTTGATGATGATGCAATCTGTTGTGTGATTATTTAAATAGGTGATGTTTAGCAAATATTTTTGTTCATTAAACTTAGTTTGATGATAATACAATCTATATTATTAGGGTTATAATGTTGTTTAGAATTTAAAGTCTTCATTTCAAAGCTTTAAAAATAATATATTAGGTGTTACTTATGACAATTTTGAGAGGGGCCTGGAACCTAACTCCCTCACTTCCCATTGACTTACATTATAAACTGGGTTTCAATTTACGGTTTCGATTTACAACCATTCCTCCTGGAACCTAACCCCCGGCGTAAACTTAGGGCTACCTGTATAAGGAACAGTAGTAACATTTCAAATGAGGACAATTATAACATAACTGATAAAGGAAAGTAAATAATAAAAAATAACTATCAAGAGGTTGGAAGCGGTCCTATAATAACCAGAACAAGTCAAAGATATAGCTATAGTATATTTCTATTCCACATCAAACTGAGTGAAGGTTGGGGATAGGGGGTATGTCCCTAAAGCCATCTAAGGGTTAGGATCCTGATCTTTATAGTCACGAATAATATAGAGCCCACTTATGGGACTAGAAAATAACCAAATGTATATCTTGTAATAACATAATTAGTTATAAACCATTCAAATAATTGTTGGGTCTCATATTGTATACAAAGTCAGAGATATACACATCCAACTGTATAGAGCTAGTATGATAATACATGCAAATAGCAGGATGTGTGACATAAGTTAGCACATTCTCTCGTTATTTCAAATGTATTAGATGTGATAGGTCTTTATTATTCAGACCCCTTGGATGCAGGCAATCCAGGTCAAAAATCCATTTTGATTCTGCAGTGAGCAATTTCTTTTCATAGTCCCCTCCTCTCCAATTGGGTGTTACTAGCTGGATACCTATGTAGCTAAAATATTTTTGCTTTCCCTGGTGGTGATTCGTGAAATGTCTGTATAGTGGGGTTTTCGATGCTCTTATGTTTAATCTGCAGTAAATGCTCTCTGATCCTGTCTTTCAGGAGCCTGGATGTCTGTCCTACATATTGTAGGCCACAAATGCACTGTATCAAGTAAATCACCCCTTTGCTACTGCATCTTATCAAATCCCTAATTTCATACTGGACCCTTGAATATTGTGAAATTAAGTTTTGTGTTTTCTTCCCCCTCTCACATGCCTTACAATTTGGGCATGGGAAAAAACCTCTAATATTTCTACCATATGCATCTTTAACACTAGATATAGTTGTCTTAGGTATGCTGGGGGACAATATGTTCTTTAAATGATCTGTTTTCCGATATATCAATTTCGGTCTTAATGGTAACCATTCCCCTATAATATCATCATTCTTAAAGAGTGGCCAGTGCTTCTCAATAATCTTTTTTATAATGTGTCTGTTCTCGCTATATTCTGGGACAATGAGTGTGTCCTTGCCAGAATTGTCAATATCGGTCTTGTATTCATATTTCAAAAGGTCTTCCCGATCTCTACTTCCTATATGTTCCTATCAAGGCTGTCCTCTTCATAGGCTCTCTCCAAAAATCTATTTTTTAAAACTATTGCCTGCTTTTCTCATTTGCTGGGATTTGAGCAATTTTCCTTCAATCTGAGAAGTTGCCCTTTGGGTATATTCGACTTCCAATTTCTATGGTGACAGCTATCTTGATTAATATTATTGTTACAGTCTACTTCTCCAATTTCCCATTCTTTACTTCATTTTTGAGATCTAAAAAGGTGATTTTTTTGGGTGCTGCATTCGTGGGTGAATCTTAGGTTTTGTGTATTGTTATTCATAACCGTATAGTATGTTCTAAATCCTCTATGCAGCCTTTCCATTTTTGCATATTTATTTCTTATTTTTCACTTTAATCCGAATTTTTATTGAATTTTTATTTTTTGCACAAAGTGCTTTTTTACTTATCACTATTTTTATTTTGTGAGGCACTCACTATCCCTCAAGGATATCAAATTTTTTCAGCCCTATTTATTGGATTAAGAACACAATCCTATATTGGACTAACATCATTGGATCAAACAAATAACTTATACATTGAACTAACCATTTTGCTAAGTAGGATATCACTAAAACTTCTGAACATGTTATATGATTTTGTAGTAGGTTTTAAGATTTACATTATTTTTAATCATCTCAAATATTACCTAATAGGTTTATGTTACATGGATCCATGTCATTCTTATTTATATGTTTTAAATAAATGTAATCAATTTTACACTATTATCTGTCTTTTGCCTTGCAGTATAGGCGCGCCTTGTATCCAAGCTATTTCTGTATGTGCATGTATGTAAGTGCGTGAATACATGTATATGTATGTTTGTGTATGTATGCATGTATATGTGTGTGAGTGTGTGTGCATTAGAGTGTCTATGTATGAGAGTGTATGTGTGTATGAGAGTGTGTGTGTGCATTAGTGTCTATGTATGAGAGTGTATGTGTGTATGAGAGTGTGTGTGTGCATTAAATTGTGTGTATATGTGTATGAGTGTGTGTGTGTTTATGAGAGTGTTAGTGCGTGTATGAGAGTGCGTGTGTGTATGAGTGTGTATTTGTGTGTGTATGAGAGTGTGCATATGTGTATGAGAGTGAGTGTGTTTGAATTAGAGTGTGTGTGTGTGTATAAGTGTGTGTGTGTTTATGAGAGTGCTAGTGTGTGTATGAGAGTGTGTGTGTGAGTGTGTATTTGTGTGTGTATGAGAGTGTGCGTATGTGTATGAGAGTGAGTGTGTTTGAATTAGAGTGTGTGTGTGTGTATAAGTGTGTGTGTGTCTGAGTATATGAGAGTTTGTGTGGGTGTTTTATACTTTGGATCTTGAAGATCCCCTAGGGGGCGCTAATGGCCTAAAGCAATACAAACAAAATTATATTAAGAAAAAAAAAATATTAAAATGTTATTTAAACTCTCATATAAAAAGTCTATCACTGTCCATATAATATGGTGCAATACAAATATGTCACAGTAGAGATGATTCTTATCCCAGGCAAAGAAGTTGTGTATATCAGAAATGCACAATGCACGGCAGCTCCTCTTCAAAACTCCCAATGCAGGTTTCAGAATACTGCAAATGTTTAAAGGGATAACAAACCCAATTTTTTTTCTTTCATGATTTAGATAGAGCAACTTTCAAATTCACTCCTAATATCAATTTCTCTTCATTTTCTTGGTATCTTTATTTGAAAAAGCAAGATTGTAAGCTTAAGAGCCATCCCATTTAGCCACCAATCAGCAAACACTACCCAGGTGCTGAACCAAAAATGGCCAAGCTCCTAAGCATATGTTCCTCTTTTTCAAATAAAGATACCAAGAGAACAAAGAAAAATTGATAATAGGAGTAGATTAGAAAGTTGTTTAAAATTGCTGAATCACGAAATAAAAAATGTGGGTTTAGTGTCCTAGATGTAGTATGGACTAGCGCTGCGGAATCTGTTGGCGCTCTACAAATAACCGATAATAATAAAATAATAATTAGATTTAGGATCTCATTTGCTGCCATCTGGTTATTTATTTGAATTAAAAAGTTGAGTCATCTAATAGGTGCCTAATAAGTTATTTGTTAATACCTATGGCCATGACTGCTCTTCTTCCATTTGTGTGTCTGTGTGTTTATTGGGCACTATTGTGTGGGAACATTTCGGGGGGGGGGGGGGGGTTTGCTTACTGAAGAAGACTGGGTTATTATATCCCTTATGCATTTCTAATAACCTGTCCCTGTTCTTTAAAACTATACAGATTTTAATACAATACTTAAAGGGACACTCAATCAAAATTAAACTTTCATTATTCAGGTAGAGCATGACATTTTAAACAACTTTCCAATTTACTTCCATTAACTAAATGTGCACAGTCTTTTTATATTTAAACTTTTTGAGTCACCAGCTTCTAATGAGCATGTGCAAGAATTAGTGTGTATGCATTTGCGAATGGCTGATGGCTGTCACATGGTACGTGTATGCATTTGTGATTGGCTGATGGCTGTCACATGGTACAGGGGTAGTGGAAAAAGACATAACTTTTTAAATTGTCAGAAAAAAATCTACTACTCATTTGAAGTTCAGACTAAGTGCTATTGCATTGTCTTGTTATCTTGCATTTGTTAATTATGCAAATCTACTGTGTTGACTGGTTCTTTAAAACCCATAATTGACGCCACAATAATATGTGAGAAAGTGAGTGCCAGGTAGCCAGCTGTTCCAAGGCAATTATCATCAAATGAAAAGAAGAAATAGGCACATAACTCTGAGTTGACTGGATCTCACACACACTTCTAATGTAAGCTACTCATACAAGATGAAGCTTCAAATAGAGATTAAGGAGATATTTATTTGGTATGCTTATCTTTTGATCTTCAGTGGTTAATTGCTGATCTATACTTTGCATATACAACAATTAATTTAATGTCCCATTGGGAGTAATCTCTGCGGCACAGACACAGTGTGATTCATTATTTATTCCCTGTTAGCTATAGTTAGCCTGATTTCAGCAGAACACAGTACATTTCAGTGTCTTGCTGCTATTTTATGTATAATATACTGAGTCCAATTAGCCACAAATATCTGAGATTAGTAACAGATTTACATACTGCAGACATATTTAATGCTATACATACACCCATACAAATTTTGTTCTCTTAATAATCGGCCAGATTACGTGTTTTGCGTTATGAGTGGCTCGCTAATAACTTGCAAGTTATTTCCACCGCTCACCTTTAATAGCGCTGCTATTACAGGTTTGCAAAAACCTGGCGTTTGCGGGCGATATGGCTGCGTTGAGCTCCATACCGCACACAAATACCAGTGCTGCTTTGATCTGTTTTGACTTGCTCGTGCGCGATTTCCCCATAGACATCAATGGGGAAAGCCGGCTAAAAAAAGCCTAACCCCTGCAATGATGGAGCGTAAAGCTCCGTAATGCAGCCCCATTGATGTCTATGAGGAAACAAAATGTATGTTTACACCTAGCACCCTAACATAAACCCTGAGTCTAAACACCCCTAATCTGCTTCGCCGACACCTACATTACACTTATTAACCTCTTAATCTGCAGCCCCCAATGTCGCCGCCACCTACATAAATTTAATAACCCCTAATCTGCCGCCCCCAATGTTGCCGCCTACCTACACTTATTAACCCCTAATCTGCCGCCCCCAACGTCGCCGCCGCCACTATACTAAAGTTATTAACCCCTAAACCTCTGTCCTCCCACATCACTAACACTAAATAAATATATTAACCCCTAAACCTAACCCTAAACTCGTAATACCGGCGCTATGGAAGTCCCATTGAAAAAGGACTTTTTGAAAGGTGCGGTACTTATGTTGCGTTACAGCCAAAAAGGTGTAAGGTACAGCTATACCTACAACATCTGTAATACCAGCGGTAGTGAAAAACAGTCATAACGCTGCTTTTTCACTCATAACGCACAACTCGTAATCTAGCTGAATATTAATAATTATAATGTAAAATGACTATACAGACCAAACAAAGAGAATCAGGACTCCCCAGCAGATTACAATGTAAGCGGTAACTGGTAGAAATAAGAAGGCGGCAGATGTTGTTGTATAGGTTAGTGAGAGGCTTTAGAAAGTAGGTACTGAAGGGAGTCTGATAATGGGAGGTGAGGAGTTACACAGAACAGGACAAGTCCTATATGCTCAAATTATAGGCAGTGATTATTAGTGCTGATGGCGACTGACCGCTGAAAGTCAGAATTAGATAAGTCAGGTGGAGCAGTCAGTTGGAGCAGTCAGGTGGAGCAGTCAGTTGGAGCAGTCAGGTGGAGCAGTCAGTTGGAGCAGTCAGGTGGAGCAGTCAGTTGGAGCAGTCAGGTGGAGCAGTCAGTTGGAGCAGTCAGTTGGAGCAGTCAGGTGGAGCAGTCAGTTGGAGCAGTCAGTTGGAGCAGTCATGTAGAGGGCTATGTAAATAAGGGTTACTATAGGGGTTATAAGGGTTACTATTTGAACTTGATCTTAGGGTCTCTTGGAAGAACTGGTATCAAGGAGAAAAAGAGGAAGAATAAAAGTGAAGTGAGTGGGTTTGACGTAAGCATTTAAATTAGACTGAAGCAAGGACACATTAGGAAGAGATAAGGATGAGAGTTGCATAGTTTCTATGTATAGTAAAGCTCCAAAGCAGTGAGCTTGACATAATGATCTCAGCATTGCCAACTGTCCTGTATTTGGCAGGACAGCCACAGTTTGAGAGCCCCCCATTACCTGCTGTTTCTCCATCTATTCTCCCTTTGCTATAAATTCTTAGCCACACCCACAGACTGACCCATGTTCACCTATGGACAGTGACTCTGGGTGGCCTCAGATCTACTATAATCAGTCCCCAGCATCCTGGATGGGGATACTATAAGACAAATGTTAAGAGGTTTGGTGGTCTGATTTTTATAGTTATTAACATTAAGGGGAGGTCTCATGTTACATAAATGTTCTCTTTAACATACTAATATAATATATAGTAGTGGGCAAATGAAAAATCATTAGGGCAGCAGTGATTGTGACAACAAGGTAAGTGGTATTTCAGGACTTGGGGAGATTTTTTTTATTTAGTTTTTGTACACAACATTGAAAACGAAGATGCAACCAGCAAAAAATAGGGGTCTTAAATTCCAACACCCAACTGTGTAACTATTAAACACATTTATCTAAAAACAGCTCACAAGAGGTCGGTTTTACTGTATATACAGGAGTCTGTTTTTTACTTATAAGAACAATAATTCTCCACTTTATCAGCTCATTCCGCCACCTACAAATCTCCTGATAAATCTATCCAGAGGATGAACACAGGCAGATGTCTGGCGTTGCTAAATGTGTGATGAGGCTAAGAATAAACTTTACACCAGGGAAAAGTACAGACAAAGCAAGAAAGACTTTAAAGGCCATAAAAAAAAACAATATAAAAAAATGATCTTAAAGGGACATAATACTAATATGCTAACCACTTGAAAGTGATTCAGCAGAACTGTAAAAAGCTGAAATGTAAATATCACCTGAGCATCTCTATGTAAAAAAGAGAAATTTAAACTTCAGCTGCTGACCAGCAGCAAGTTGAAAAAACAAACAAACAATAATAATAATAGCCAATCAGCAGAATGAAGCAAATTGGATCATAGAAATGCATTGGAAAGTTGTTACAATTGTATTCTCTATCTAAATCATGAACATTCAAAGGGATATAAGACCCCCAAAAAATGATTTCACGATTAAGATAGAACATACAATTTAAACAACTTTACAATTTACTTCTATTTTTTCACATTTTCTTTGTTTTATTGTTATCCTTTGTTGAAAAACAGGAAGATAAGTTTGTAACAATGTTATACATCAGCCAGAGCATTAGATAGCAGCACTATTTCCTGTCATGTAGGGCTCCAGAAAAGTGCACGCCACCTATTCATATATCTCTTCAACAAAGAAAATCATGAGAACAAAAGTAAGTTGTAAATGTTTTCATGATTTTATTCTCTATCTGAAAAATGAAAGAAAACATGTTTGTTTCATGTCCCTTTAATTTTGACTTTACTGACCCTTTAACATACTAGATCTGTACAGTGGTGTTTTGTGCATTCCTATAATGGGGTGGAAGTGAGAATGAGAGTTGAATGTTCCTCCTCAGATGATGAAAAGACAGCATGAGATGAGAATACTGCAAATGGTTCTGAGCTAATAAAATGCTTCCGCACGTGATGCCCCTTGTTTACAGCCTCATCCTGAGCAGGGATTATCTTGCTGGGAGGGCAGGGTGGCGATATGTTCACGGTTTACAAGTAGATTGCATGTGCACACCCTGGTCAGGCAGAAATAAGATACATGAACCATAAAAGTAAGCACAAAAGACACTTCATTTGTCCAGACATACTAATATAAAAAGAAAGAGAAGATCTAGGCCCCTATTTATCAAAGTCTGACGGACCTGATCCTACAGTGCGGATCAGGTCCGCCATACCTCGCTGAATACGGAGAGCAATGCGCTCTCCGTATTCAGCATCGCACCAGCAGCTCACAAGAGCTGTTGGTGCAACGCCGCCCCCTGCAGACTCGTGGCCACCAGCAGGGAGGTGTCAATCAACCCGATCGTACTCGATCGGGTTGATTTCCGGCGATGTCTGTCTGCCTGCTCAGAGCAGGCGGACAGGTTATGGAGCAGCGGTCTTTGTGACCACTGCTTCATAACTGCTGTTTCTGGCGAGTCTGAAGACTCGCCAGAAACACGGGCCGTCAAGCTCCTTTCGGAGCTTGATACATAGGCCCCCTACTTTCTAAATTAGAGTAGAGTGCGGAAGAGGACTTTCAGCATGTAGGTAAGTGCATAATACCTTACTTTAGGCTAGATTTCAAGTGGTGGGTGCGCTTTCGTTAGCGTGCGCAATATTGAAACACATATATACACATATATACACATGTATACACATGTATACACATGTATACACATATATACACATATATACACATATATACACATGTATACACATATATACACATGTATACACATATATACACACATATATACACATATACACACATGTATACACATATATACACATATATACACATGTATACACACATATATACACATATATACACATATATACACATGTATACACATGTATACACATATATACACATGTATACACATATATACACACATATATACACATATACACACATGTATACACATATATACACATATATACACATATATACACACATATATACACATATATACACATATATACACATATATACACATATATACACACATATATACACATATATACACATGTATACACATGTATACACATGTATACACATATATACACATGTATACACATATATACACATGTATACACACACACATAGATAGATATAGTAGATACTTTGGAGCCCTTTCCACTCAAATACTGCTCCACTTGTAATCTGGCCCACAAGATTTATATGGAAAGTGTTCCATATCCCATTTAAAGTAGTGATCCGAACCCTTATGTGAGGACGATACAGTACTTTAACGTTACACACCTTAGATCTGCACAGTAGATATAATGTGGTACGGGGTAAGGACCTACACACCAGTAACTCCTGAGTGCTGTTTAAGGCTAATGTGATAAACCATGGAACACTTCGCCCCATATACAGCAATTGTTCCCTCTAAACACAGACACAAATAAGCGCCAGATTACAAGTGGAGCTCAAAATATAGTTTTCACAAAAGCGATATTTGCACTCCACTGAGTAATACCAGCGCATGCAAATGTGAGCTGGTAATACAAGTTAGCCGCAATGCAAATGCAACCTCACGTTCAAATTGCTGGGAAGCATTGCACTCACAAGAGCGTGCTTTCATAGGCTCCAATGGGAACCTCGTTCTCATGCCGTGAGACATGGCATGATAACTTGTGCAGCGAAAGGAGTAAATTGTGCAGCGATGGAAGCAAATTGTAAATATATATGTATATGACTATATACACATATATATATGTGTTTATATGTGTACAAAACTCAGGCCTGACTTTCAATTTAGTGCTAAACTAAAGTTGCGTTTAAAAAAAAAAGAAGGAATAGTGGAGTTTGATTTAAATTATACATATATATATATATTATACACACAAACCTATGAGCCCTATTCAGTCCTATACCTTGCCATATACCATATCCCTTTAAAACACTGTTAAACCATTTATTTTAATATATATAACTATGAGTGAAATACTTTAGCATGTCACGTGTTTTGTTATACTTTTATTTTAGCCCTAACACTTTATTTCAGGTCTTCATGAAAGCTAATTTTTTCAGCACAACACATGACTCACCACTTGTAATAAAAACTATCGCCTAGATTTAGAGTTCTGCGTTAGGGTTAAAATGCAGCGTTATGGGGTCCTAACGCTGCTTTTTAATGCCCGCTAGTATTTAGAGTCAGGCAGGAAAGGGTCTACCGCTCACTTTCTTTCCACAACTCGAGGCTACCGCAAATCCCCTTATGTCAATTGCGTATCCTATCTTTTCTATGGGATTTGCCTAATGCCGGTATTACGAGTCTTGGAAGAAGTGAGTGGTACAGCCTTTACCGTCAAGACTCCAACCGCAAAAAAAAGTCAGTAGTTAAGAGTTTTATGGGCTAACGCCGGAACATAAAGCTCTTAACTACTGTGCTATAAAGTACACTAACACCCATAAACTACCTATGAACCCCTAAACCGAGGCCCCCCCCACATCGCAAACCCTATAATACATTTTTTTAACCCCTAATCTTCCGACCGGACATCGCCGCCACCTACATTATCCCTATGAACCCCTAATCTGCTGCACCTAACATCGCTGACACCTATATTATATTTATTAACCCCTAATCTGCCCCCCCCAACGTCGCCGCCACATTCCTACACGTATTAACCCCTAATCTGCCGACCGGACATCGCCGCCACTATAATAAATGTATTAACCCCTAAACCGCTGAACTTCCGCCTTGCAAACACTATAATACATTTTAGTAACCCCTAATCTACCCTCCCTAACATCGCTGCCACCTACCTACAATTATTAACCCCTAAACTCCCGCCCCCAACGTTGCTGCTACTATAATAAAGTTATTAACCCCTAAACCTAAGTCTAACCCTAACCCTAACACCCCCCTAACTTAAATATAATTAAAATTAAACAAACTAAATTTACTATCATTAAATAAATTATTCCTATTTAAAACTAAATACTTACCTATGAAGTAAACCCTAATATAGCTACAATATAACTAATAGTTACATTGTAGCTATTTTAGGATTTATATTTATTTTACAGGCAACTTTGTATTTATTTTAACTAGGTACAATAGCTATTAAATAGTTAATAACTATTTAATAGCTACCTAGTTAAAATAATTACAATATTACCTGTGAAATAAATCCTAACCTAAGTTACAAATACACCTAACACTACACTATCAATAAATTAATTAAATAAATTACCTACAATTATCTAAACTAAAATACAATTAAATAAACTAAACTATAATACAACCCCCCCCCACTAAATTACAGAAAATAAAAAAAATTACAAGAAGTTCAAACTAATTACACCTAATCTAAGCCCCCTAATAAAATAAAAAAGCCCCCCAAAATAATAAAATTCCCTACCCTATCCTAAATTACAAAGTAATCAGCTCTTTTACCAGCCCTTAAAAGGGCTTTTTGCGGGGCATTGCCCCAAAGTAATCAGCTCTTTTACCTGTAAATAAAAATACAATACCCCCCCAACATTACAACCCACCCCCCACATACCCCTACTCTAAAACCCACCCAAACCCCCCCTTAAATAAACCTAACACTAACCCCCTGAAGATCTCCCTACCTTGAGTCGTCTTCACTCAGCTGAACCGAATTCTTCCTCCAAGCGGGGCAGAAGAGGTCTTCCATCCGATTGAAGTCTTCATCCAAGCGGAATCTTCTATCTTCATCCATCCGGAGCGGAGCGGCAGCATCCTGAAGACCTCCAACGCGGAACATCCATCCTGGCCGACGACTTCCCGACGAATGACGGTTCCTTTAAATGACGTCATCCAAGATGGCGTCCCTCAAATTCCGATTGGCTGATAGGATTCTATCAGCCAATTGGAATTAAGGTAGGACAAATCTGATTGGCTGATTCAATCAGCCAATCAGATTGAAGTTCAATCCGATTGGCTGATCCAATCAGCCAATCGGATTGACCTCGCATACTATTGGCTGTTCCGATCAGCCAATAGAATGCGAGGTCAATCAGATTTAACTTCAATCTGATTGGCTGATTGAATGTTAGCCTGGCAGCAATATTACATTGAAAGTATAGGGCATGTTCTCTGGTAGATTTTTTTTACTATTCCCTTATAATACAATTTTTTTGCTATTTTTAGCAAATGCAGCGATATGGATAGCGCACCCTGTGCTAATAGTAGTGCTTTAGGTACAAATGTGTTCAGCTAGCTCCCGGTAATGCATTGCTGCACTGGAGCTGACTTTAACTATGTGTTTATGCAAGGAACAGTACAATAATAACATGCTTTAATAAGGGCATTTTTATTTTGCACTTTTATATCCCTGTAACTCCTTGGCTTCCAATGAAGGTAACTGTTTGCAGGCCTCTCTGGCACACAAGGATGAAAATAGATACAGCGTCTGGGGTACAGCATCATTTTTATTTAGCAGTAATCTATAAATCTGTGAATCTGCCGTGTATTGCCAATGGCCATGTTTATTTAGAACAGGTTTCCAAAGATATGGAATTTATGGTAAAGACTTTAGCCTGTATATTGTAATCTAAATTCTGCAAAATAAAAATAAGCTATAAAGTGCATGAGTGGCTGTAAAGCATGTAGGGCAGGGGGGCTCAACCTTGGCACTTACAGGTTTTCCCATGATATTCAAACACATCGCAAGCATGATATTTCCATTCCACTCGTAATTGTGCGCTGGTATTATAAGTGAGGCACAATGCGAATGCGACTTGCATGGAAGCTTTGCGCTCACGAGACTACAATGGGTGACTCATTCTCATGGCAAAAGTCATGGAAAGAGCCTAGCACACCGAAGGGGGTAAGTAGCGCATATACACTTATTAACACATAAATATATATGGATACAAGCATATACATATATATTTACAGGGAACTGACAGTCCCCATAGAAAGTAATGTAAAGGCACTTTCCAGTGCCATTTTCTTTTCTAATACCCCTCATCCACCAACTAAACTGCTGTGTTCCTTATATTAAAAAAAATAAAGATGCTACATTTTTTTATTTTAGCAAGGAACCTTACACTTTATTTGGGGGGCAATTGGGGGACACTTTTTTTAAAGTAACTAGAGATCTGGCCTCTGGTTAATTTTTGGAGTGCTAATTGCTGAAACGAGTTCCCGTAGCCAGGGCCAACCTTTGCATTTGCGGTGCCCTGGGCAAAAGGCAAAATACATTTGTGGGGCCCCTCAGCCCAGTGCCCTTATTCCGCTCCTCGGTATGCCCTGCCCCTTGTATGGTCCACCCCTGTGCCAACATTAAGTGAAACCTACATACAGTTGTATGCAAAAGTTTAGGCACCGCTGACAATTTCCATGATTTTCATTTATAAATAATTGGGTTTTTGGATCAGCAATTTCATTTTGATCTATCAAATAACTGAAGGACACAGTAATATTTCAGTAGTAAAATTCGGTTTATTATATTAACAGAAAATGTGCAATATGCATCAAAATAAAATTAGACAGGTGCATACATTTGGACACCCTTGTCATTTTGTTGATTTGAATACCTGTAACTACCTAGCACTGATTAATTGGAACACACAATTGGTTTGGTGAGCCAATTAAGCCTTGATCTTCCTAGACAGGTGCATCCAATTATGAGAAAAGGTAATTAAGGTGGCCAATTGCAAGTTGTTGTTCTCTTTAAATCTCCTCTTAAAAATGGCAACATGGGGGCCTCAAAACAACTCTCAAATGACCTCAAAGCAAAGATTGTTAAACATTATGGTTGAGGGGAAGGCTACAAAAAGCTATCATAGAGATTTAAGCTGTCAGTGTCCACTGTGAGGAACATAGTGAGGAAATGGAAGACCACAGGCACAGTTCTTGTTTAGGCCAGAAGTGGCAGGCCAAGTAAAATATTGGAGAGGCAAAGGCAAAAGATGGTGAGAACGGTCAAAAACAGCCCACAGACCACCTCCAAAGACCTACAACATCATCTTGCTGCAGATGGTGTCACTGTGCATCGTTAAACAATTCAGAGCACTTTGCACAAGGAGAAGCTGTACGGGCGATTGATGCGGAATAAGCCTTTTCTGCACACACGCCACAAACAGAGTTGCTTGAGGTATGCAAACGCACATTTGGACAACTCAGCTTCATTTTGGAAGAAGGTGCTGTGGACTGATGAAACAAAGATTAAGTTATTTGGTCATAACAAGGGGCGTTATGCATGGCGGCAAAAGAACACAGTGTTCCAAGACAAACACTTGCTACCCACAGTAAAATTTGGTGGATGTTCCATCATACTGTGGGGCTGTTTGGCCAGTGCCGGTACTGGGAATCTTGTTAAAGTTGAGGGTCATTGAGAATAATGTTGAGGAATCAGTCACAAAGTTGGGGCTGGATATTTCAACAAGACAACGACCAAAAACACTGCTCAAAATCTACTCTGGCATTTATGCAGAGGAACAAGTACAATGTTCTGGAATGGTTATCCCAGTCCCCAGAGCTGAATATCATTGAAAATCTGTGGGGTGATTTGAAGCGGGCTGTCCATGTTTGGCAAGCATCAAACCTAACTGAACTGGATATGTTTTACAAGGAGGAATGGTCCAAAATACCTTCATCCAGAATCCAGTCACTGATAAAGGAGGCTCTACTAAATATTGATGCAATATTTCTGTTGGGGTGCCCAAATGTATGCACCTGTCTAATTCTGTTAATCCAATAAATCTCATTTCACTACTGAAATATTACTGTGTCCTTCAGTTATTTGATAGATCAAAATTAAATTGCTGATCCAAACACCCAATTATTTATAAATTAAAATCATGGAAATTGTCAGGGGTGCCTAAACTTTTGCATATAACTGTAAATTATATAACACAAAATATTAGCTTCCTGATACTATAAACACTTCTCATAAAACTAAACACAACAGCATTATGCTACTTGTAATGGCTGGTTATTTAAGAATTTGCACGTTTACGGGTGCACAATAAATTAGCGCTCCACTTGTAATCTAGCCCTTTAAGTTGGCTGAACAAGCTGGCTGAGCATCATGGGAAATGTAGTTCCAAAACCTCTGGAGTGCCAAGGTTAAGAATCCCTGGTGAAGGGCATACAGTATAGAGCAAACCATTCTGTCTGCGCATGAGATATGCACAAGATCAGGACAATCTGCATGTGTGTAAAGTCAGTGGGACGCAGAATTACTGCAAGGCCCTGGTGATCTGCAGATACAATACAGTATTAATAAATAATCATAGACTTTTTATTTCTGGATGATAAGCAGATGCAGGGCGAGTTAGGCTAACAGTGAACTGCAGGATAAATCCTGATTTACTGTTCACTGTGTACTAAACTAATTGCCACTCACAGATGGCTTACACTTTATTTCACACATTAGCCTAGCAAGCAGTCTCACTGAAACTTATGCTGTTCTACCTTCACTAAAGCTCACACACATGTTAAAAAGACATTGTACATTAGATTTGTCTTTGCATAAATGTTTTGTAGATGATCCATTTATATAGCCCATTGTAACAATCTATAGTTTTACTTATTTATAAATAACATTGTGCTGATTTTCAGACTCTTAACCAAGCCCCAAAGTGTCAGATGTAAACCCAAGTCTACAGAGTCCTGCTTGCTCCTGTTTGTCTTTCCATATGTAGGGGAGGGGGTTGTCTCTGCCCTTCCTGCTTTCTCAGCCCCTTTCAGTGGGTGTCCCAACCTAACATCATCAACAGTGCTAAACTGGGAGCTTCTAAGTAAGTTTTTAAACGGTTTTATACTGGACTTTATAGTAGTGTCTATTACGTGCAGTGTTGTGAACATTGGTGTATACTGTCCCTTTAACTGTTGAGACTGGAGCGGCTATTATGGGATTGATCCCAGCTGCCATGCACAGAATGTTTCCTGTGTTATATAAGATGCTTTCAGCTGGTCTTGTGTGCTTGCTTCCACAAGTCATAGCTTCTAGGCTACTTTAAAGGGACATTAAACCCAACATTTTCTTTCATTATTCAGATAAAGAATACAATAAAAAAAAAAAAATCCAATTTACTTCAAAGTTCCTTCGCTCTCATGTTATTCTTTATTGAAGAGATATCTAGATAGGTAGCGTGCACATGCCTGAAGAACTACTTTACAGGAAATAGGGCTGCCATCTAGTACTCTTGCTAATGTATAACATTGTTACAAAACTGCTGCTTTTCAACAAAGGATAACAAGAAAACATAGAACATTTTAAAATAGAAATATATTAGAAAGTTGTTTAAAATTGTTCGCTCTATCTAAATAATGAAAGAACAAATGCTGGTTTTATGTCCCTTTAAAGGGACGTTTTACTCTAAAATTTGTGTCAAGAATAGTCAGTGCTGGAGTGTATTGAATTAATTGCAAACATCTACTTTACCTTCATTTTGTTCTTTGAAATAGCCACCACCAATACTGAAAATATGAATAATAATAATCATATTCTCTATAGAAAAGCTATGTAAACAGGATACAACCACACAAATCAATCTCCCAATGGGGGTTGGCAGGAGATATAAATAGATTTTTGTATCTGAAATAGCTGGTTGTGCTCTTTGAATTTCACAGACAAAATTAGTGTTTCAATGCCTCACTATTAGGCTGTATGGTTTAATACATAGATAACATCAACAGGTCTGCTTTATTTTTATGGGAACAACTGGAGATTGCTTTAATGAGCAAAACCAGCTATTTCAAATACAAAACATTTTGTGGGAGGCGGAGCCAGGTGGGGCGGGGACATTGTCACTTCACTATAATTTTTTAATACTTGGACATAAACAGGTTTCAAACAGAGATACGGAGACAGTGAGAATCCTGCAAAATGTTTTGTGTTCATTAAAGTGGATACAATATCCCCAGTTAGACAAAGGAGCTCTATAGAATAACACACAGATTTGTGAGGTTGTCTGAGACTGTGTAAAGAAATAAGGGGGAGGATGCTGCACTAAATATGGTAGTCAAGTAATAGTCTCAGTCATAGACCCATACACTCAAGCAAACACTAGAGAAGGAGAGTGAGAGGGGTGCCAGGGTATACGTAATCACTAAGTCTAATCTTAAAGAGAGAAAATAGGAATATACCAATCGGCACACACTTAGTTAAGCTGAGGACATTAAAGAGGCTCATACTTAAAACATAACTTTTATTATTTAGTACTTCATCGTATATAAAATCTTCTAGGGGGGGTGATTGTTTTATTTCATACAAGACTTGAGTATAAAATTCTAAATACTCTAATGGATAAAGAGGGAAGATATTTAATTATTAGATTTTCTACTCAAAATGAAGAATACTTGTTAGTTAACATCTATGGACCAAATAATCCCAATGAAAGATTTTGGAATCTGTTAGTAAAAAAAATGTTTAAATTTCCTAAAGCTAAAATTCTACTGTTAGGGGACTTCAATGTTACCCCTAACTTATATTTGGATAGAAGGAAAGTGGGGGCTAATAACACTAAAGTTAAATATAAATCTTTTCAGCTGAATTTTGAAAAAAATAAAAATAAACTTACTCTATAATTCGCTAAACCTAGTTGATATTTGGAGACTGTTAAATCCTAATAGCCTGGAATATACATGTTGTTCTAAGACACATAACACGCTTTCAAGGCTAGATCTTGTTTTGATCTCCGATTTACTGGTTCCTAAAGTTGAGAAATGTAATATCGGTGACTTTAGTTTGTCGGATCATGCCCCGGTTACTTTAACAATCACAGTGAAAAGGAAATTTTTGTTCAACTCTTTCTTCTTTCCCACATATTTACGGGATTCTCTTAAATTTAAAAACTTTCTAACTGCAGCGTGGGGAGAATTTAAAGTATTTAACCCCTTAACGACCAACGACGTATGGGGTACGTCCTGCAAAAAAATGCAGTTAATGACCAAGGACGTACCCCGTACGTCGTTGGTCTTTGAAAGCAGTGGAAGCCATCCTGATCACTTCCAACTGCTTTCATGTTATAGCAGTGATGCCTCGATATTGAGGCATCCTGCTATAACATTTTTTAGCCCACCGATGAAGAGAGAGCCACCCTGTGGCCCTCTCTGCATCGGCCATCAATGGCCATGTTCGTTGGTGGGTGGGAGCTGATCCAGGGAGGCGGGTGGGCGGCCATCGGTGGGGAAGGGGGCGAGATCGAGTGCGCGCGCGTGTGCGCGGGTGCGCGCGCGTGTGCGCGGGTGCGCGCGCGTGCACGTGAGTGGGTGCGCACGCGTGCACGGGAGCGGGTGCGCGCGCGCGGGTGGGAACCCTACACTATGGAACAAAAGTTAAGTGTTACACGGTGGGAGAGAGGGTGGGAACAGAAATTAAGTTGTTATTTAACGATCTGGGAGGGTGGGAGGTTGGGGATTGAGGGGGGGCAGCTACACTACAGAAAATATATTTTTTAAAATAATAAAATATAATAAAAAATATATTTGATTTCAAACTGGGTACTGGCAGACAGCTGCCAGTACCCAATATGGCGCATAATAAGGCAGAGAGGGGGGTTAGAGAGCTGTTTGGGGGGGGATCAGGGAGGTTGGGGGCTAAGGGGGGATCCTACAGAGCAGAATTATCTTTTTTTTTTTTTTTAAATCCCCCAAAAAATCTTATTTTAGTACTGGCAGACTTACTGCCAGTACTTAAGATGGCAGGGACAATTGTGGGGTGGGGGAGGGAAGAGAGCTTTTTGGGAGGGATCAGGGGGTGTGATGTGTCATGTGGGAGGTTGATACCTACACTAAAGCTAAAATTAACCCTGCAAGCTCCCTACAAGCTCCCTAATTAACCCCTTCAATGCTGGGCATTATACACGTGTGGTGCGCAACGGCATTTAGCTGCCTTCTAATTACCAAAAAGCAAAGCCAAAGCCATATATGTCTGCTATTTCTGAACAAAGGGGATCCCAGAGAAGCTTTTACAACCATTTATGCCATAATTGCACAAGCTGTTTGTAAATAATTTCAGTGAGAAACCTAAAATTGTGAAAAATTTAACGCTTTATTTTTATTTGTTAGCATTTGGCGGTGAAATGGTGGCATGAAATATACCAAAATGGGCCTAGATCAATACTTTGGGTTGTCTACTACATTATACTAAAGCCAAAATTAACCCTAAAAGCTCCCTACAAGCTTCCTAATTAACCCTTTCAATGCTGGGCATAATACATGTGTGGTGCGCAGTGGCATTTTGCGGCCTTCTAAATACCAAAAAGCAATGCCAAAGCCATATATGTCTGGAATTTCTGAACAAAGGGGATCCCAGAGAAGCATTTACAACCATTTGTGCCATAATTGCACAAGTTGTTTGTAAATAATTTCAGTGAGAAACCTAAAGTTTGTGAAACAATTTGTGAAAAAGTGAACAATTTTTTTTATTTGATCGCATTTGGTAGTGAAATGGTGGCATGAAATATACCAAAATTGGCCTAGATCAATACTTTGGGATGTCTT
The DNA here is from genome assembly GCF_027579735.1 of Bombina bombina. Taxonomy (NCBI): domain Eukaryota; kingdom Metazoa; phylum Chordata; class Amphibia; order Anura; family Bombinatoridae; genus Bombina; species Bombina bombina. The sequence continues at coordinate 31,997,492 of NC_069500.1, read as the reverse complement.
CTAAAAAAAAATATATGCATGTCAAGGGATATTCAGGGATTCCTGAAAGATATCAGTGTCCCAATGTAACTAGCGCTAATTTTGAAAAAAAGTGGTTTGGAAATAGCAAAGTGCTACTTGTATTTATGGCCCTATAACTTACAAAAAAAGCAAAGCACATGTAAATATTGGGTATTTCTAAACTCAGGACAAAATTTAGAAACTATTTAGCATAGGTGTTTTTTGGTGGTTGTAGATATGTAACAGATTTTGGGGGTCAAAGTTAGAAAAAGTGTGTTTTTTTCCATTTTTTCCTCATATTTTATAATTTTTTTTATAGTAAATTATAAGATATGATGAAAATAATGGTATCTTTAGAAAGTCCATTTAGTGGCGAGAAAAACGGTATATAATATGTGTGGGTACAGTAAATGAGTAAGAGGAAAATTACAGCTAAACACAAACACTGCAGAAATGTAAAAATAGCCTTGGTCCCAAACGGACAGAAAATGGAAAAGTGCTGTGGTCCTTAAGGGGTTAATAATCACTGTAGAGATAATGTTCAGTTATTCTGGGAAACTGCTAAAGTTGATCTGAAAGCAGAAATTAATAGTTATGTGGCAAGATTAAAAAAAGAGAATGTTAGGAAAGATAAAGCTCTCTCAGATAAAGTGAGGGAGGCATATACTCTGTTCTTAGAAAATCCGTGTAAGGCAAATACAGACAATTATTTTCAGTGCAGGAAAGAAAGAGAGATATTTCTTTTGGGAGAGGCACAGGTACTTTTATACAAAAATGCTGCCAGATTCTCAAAATTTGCCAACAAAGTAGGGAAATTTATGGCTTCAATGTTTAAGAGGCAAACTAGGAGGAAACCAGTGGCAGCGTTAAAACTAAAGGATACAATATATACAGAACAAGATCAGATTTCACAATTATTTCATAGTTTTTATACTGATCTATATGCATCCCAGTACCCAGATCCAGAAAACATTAAAAAATTCCTAGATGAGCTCCAATTTCCTAAAGTTTCAGAAAAAGACTGTGAAGCCCTGAACCAACCAATAACAGAAAACGAAGTTCAAAGAACGATTAACTCTATGGCTAGAGGGACAACTCCAGGCCCAGACAATTTACCCCTTGAGTTCTATCAAATTATGCGAGTAGAAGTAGGCCCTGTATTGACTGATCTATACAATGCATATTTTAGAACAAACTATAAGATATCTGAAAGGTGTAAAAGGGCTAATATCATCTCAATTCCAAAGGCTAATAAGGATCCTTCAGATATGACTTCATATAGGCCTATTTCTTTGCTTGGCCTTGATTATAAAATTCTGATGAAGTTACTGGCTTAAAGGCTGAAGCCTTTATTACCAGCGATTATTCACCAGGACCAGGCAGGGTTTATTACTGGAAGAGCCTCAGAGATGAATATAAGGAAAATTTTACAAGTAGTCTGTCGATATGGGGGAGACCGCTCTGCCCTGTCTGAGGCCTTCCTGCTATCCTTGGATGCAGAGAAGGCCTTCGACAGGGTGGAGTGGCCCTTCTTGATTCAGGTACTGGAGAGATTCGGGTTTGTAGGTTTTTTTAAAGACTTCATCATAAATGTCTATTCAGAGATTAAAGCTTCTATATTGATCAATAACTGTATGTCAGACTCCTTTTCATTAACAAGAGGAACCCGTCAGGGCTGCCCGATGTCTCCCTTATTGTTTGATTTGATAATGGAGCCTTTAGCCATTAGATTGAGAAAATTGTTGATTGGAATTAATATAGGCCAGGCAAGATTTAAAACTGCTTTATTTGCGGATGATCTTTTGCTGTTTGTTGCGGAACCAAAGAGTCAAATTGATGCGATAGTGAGGCTGCTTGACCTTGGTTTCAGGCTACAAAACTAATCTTACAAAATCTAAAATTCTTTGGCTTAAGGAAAATTCAGAAGATTTACAGTCTTATCAATTTATAGAAACAAAAACTTTGGAGAGAGAGAGAATTTTTTTTTCTCTCTTTCTTCTTCAAAAGTAGTATACTGGAGTATAGTACTATAGTAGTATATAGTAGTATAGTGGAGTATAGTACTATAGTAGTATATAGTAGTATATAGTAGTATAGTGGAGTATAGTACTATAGTAGTATATAGTAGTATAGTGGAGTATAGTACTATAGTAGTATATAGTAGTATATAGTAGTATAGTGGAGTATAGTACTATAGTAGTATATAGTAGTATATAGTAGTATAGTGGAGTATAGTACTATAGTAGTATATAGTAGTATAGTGGAGTATAGTACTATAGTAGTATATAGTAGTATAGTGGAGTATAGTACTATAGTAGTATATAGTAGTATAGTGGAGTATAGTACTATAGTAGTATATAGTAGTATAGTGGAGTATAGTACTATAGTAGTATATAGTAGTATAGTGGATACGTGATATAAAGAAATGAGATGCTAAGATTGATTAGGTTAGCCCATCTCACTAATTGAATTGGAGGACTAAAGAAGGAAAGAGAGGAGGGAGGGAAGGGGAAGAGAAAAAAAAGAAAATATGTGTCTGAGAAATTTCGTTTTGTTTGTATGTAATGTGTTTATGTTTTGTCTTTTTGGCATTATTGTTTGTTCTTTGTATTAAAGAAAAAGAAAATAATAATAAAAAAATAAAAAAAAATTATTACTTAGAAATTAAAAATATATTGTACCAGCATGGTACTAAAATAAAAGCAATTAAAAAAGAGAAACACAATGATCCCAAATAACACTGTGTGTGACTCAGGTTAATAATACAAAAAGTATCTAATCTATCAAATCAAAAAGGTATAGCCACTATCACTCATGAGCTGCAGTAATACAACTGTGTTGTAAGGGGTATAATCTGGACGTGGGCTTGAAAAAGCTCAGGCGAAACGTACATCAGGTATTCATTCGCCTGTCTGTGTATCTCTGAGAGTTTGTATTAATTGTGTGTTTTTTGTGGGCCCTTTTAGGACTTTTTTATCACTTTCTGAGCCTATATGCAGTGGATATTGCCCCTATGTTTTTTTAAAAAACTGTGGATATTTTCAGCGTCAGTATATATCAATAAGCCCACTTCCTAAATACACCCCTTTGAGGTGTCTCTAAAAACATACGGCCAGATTACGAGTTTTGCGTTATGAGCTGTGCGGTGCTAACGAGCAGTTTATTCTCACCGCTCACTTACCTGCAGCGCTGGTATTACAGGTTTTTACAAACCCGGCGTTAAAAGGCAAGAAGTGAGTGTAGAGCAAAATTGAGCTCCATACCGCACTCCAATACCAGCGCTGCTTAAGTCAGCGATGAGCTGGCCTACGTACTTGTGCACGATTTCCCCATAGACATCAATGGGGAAAGCCGGCTGAAAAAAAGTCTTACACCTGCAATAAAGGAGCGTAAAGCTCCGTAACGCAGCCCCATTAATTCCTATGGGGAAAAAAAGTTATGTCTACACCTAACACCCTAACATGAACCCTGAGTCTAAACATCCCTAATCGTACACGTATTAACCCCTAATCTGCCGTCCCCGACATCGCCGCCACCTACATTATATTTATTAACCCCTATTCTGCTGCCCCCAACATCGCCAACACCTACATTATATTTATTAACCCCTATTCTTCTGCCCCCAACATCGCTGACACCTACATTTTATTTATTAGCCCCTAATCGGCTGCCCCCAATGTCGCCCCAACCTACCAACACTTATTAACCCTAATCTGCCATCCCCAACATCGCAGCCACTATATTAAATTTATTTACCCCTAAACCTAAGTTTAACCCTAACCCTGAAGTAATGTAATTCTATTGTGGCCTGTCAAAGGGCGTTGTCTCTCTATCTAAATGTACCAAATGTGTGATTGGGGATTTTATGCCTCCCCCTGAGAGTGTCCTTTTTGCATGTAACCTCAATGAAAACCAGGCTGGGTGTTCCAGCACCTCAGACCTCTTCTGACCCTCTAACTTGCAGCCTTGACTCATGTTTGTAGGGGACAGCTATAATCACTACAGGGATTGCTATGCTCCTCATACTCCCTTAGCTACTGAGATCTTATAAGAGCTCTTGTTTCTGATCCTGCTTTGCTCTACAGAAGGAAGAGGTTCACCTACCTATGAGCCTGGTCGTAGGTCCAGGGCGCAGAGCAGACGGCGAGATACCAGCCCAGTAGCGGTGGTTCATAGAGTCGGCATTACTTATGGTGGCTATGCAGTAGTTATGGTGTCTACGGTGCTGATGATCCTTTGGTGAGCGCTAGGAGCATCCTTTTCTACGGTCCAACTTCCAGCCAGCCTGGAGGCAACCGTAACACAATATTGAGATACAGAGATGCAGCAAAAATTTGTATTGTATTCAAAATTGTAACGAAATTGTTCAATAAAGATAGTGTTTTATGGAAGAAGTCAAAGTCATATTGAAATTACACAGGATACAAATGATTTAATTCACACAGTATAAATCATATTAAAACTAAACTGTAAACAGCTGTGAAATAAGTACTTACAGTATATGTATGAAAGCATCTTGTTTTCCTTCTTGTTACATTAATTTTCCTGCCTCTGCTAGTGGGTTGAACAATTCTATGGACGAAAGTTCTGATGTATTGTGTAAACATTTCCCCTGCAGATCTTCCTGCTTTATCCAAGCAAGCTGAATAGTGACAGGATTGTGTCAAAATATGCATGTATTGCCCTAACAGAAAAATCACATTAATATAAAACCAGAGACAATTGTATGATACAGTATGCTGAAATCCTGGTAATCTGATTTGTATGGGCTGCGTTCACGGGTGGAACTACCATTATTGCTGGGGGGTCCATAGCAGCCAGTCTATACAAAGGCATGTACAGCATATTTAAAATCCTAATGCAGTGAGCCTTTTATTAGTGCAGGTTACAGATTCATATATCCTCAAAATCATTATACAGAGCAGCGTGTATATTATTGCTAATGCTTAGTACTACGTTACCTTTGGGGGGAGGGCAAACATTGATTTATAAAGTGCACTCCCTGCTAACGCCACTCTCCCCAGCTATTTCATTGAACCTCATTACTTCCTAATGGAAGCATCTCACAACTCGTAAAGACAGACCCCCTTTTTTGTAGAGAGAGAAGGCCGCCCCTGCGAGTGTCCTTCTGTGTGTGTCAGCCTTTGATTGTCAACCTGCGAGTGTCAGCCTGTGAGTGTCAGGCTCTGTGTGTCAGCCTGTGAGTGTCAGCCTGTGAGTGTCAGCCTGTGAGTGTCAGGCTCTGTGTGTCAGCCTGCGATTGTCAGCCTGTGTGTGTCAGCCTGCAATTGTCAGCCTGTGTGTATCAGGCTGTGTGTGTCAGCCTGCGAGTGTCATCCTGTGTGTATCAGGCTGTGTGTGTCAGCCTGCGAGTGTCAGCCTGTGTGTGTCAGCCTGTATGTGTCAGCTTGTGAGTATCAGCCTGTGTTTGTCAGCCTATGAGTGTCAGGCTGTCTGTGTCAGCCTGCGAGTGTCAGGCTGTGTGTGTCAGGCTGTGTGTGTCAGGCTGTGTGTGTCAGGCTGCGAGTGTCAGGCTGCGAGTGTCAGGCTGCGAGTGTCAGGCTGTGTGTGTCAGGCTGTGTGTGTCAGGCTGCGAGTGTCAGGCTGCGAGTGTCAGGCTGCGAGTGTCAGGCTGCGAGTGTCAGGCTGTGTGTGTCAGGCTGTGTGTGTCAGGCTGTGTGTGTCAGGCTGCGAGTGTCAGGCTGCGAGTGTCAGGCTGTGTGTGTCAGGCTGTGTGTGTCAGGCTGCGAGTGTCAGGCTGTGTGTGTCAGGCTGTGTGTGTCAGGCTGTGTGTGTCAGGCTGCGAGTGTCAGGCTGTGTGTGTCAGGCTGCGAGTGTCAGGCTGCGAGTGTCAGGCTGTGTGTGTCAGGCTGTGTGTGTCAGGCTGCGAGTGTCAGGCTGTGTGTGTCAGGCTGTGTGTGTCAGGCTGCGAGTGTCAGGCTGTGTGTGTCAGGCTGCGAGTGTCAGGCTGCGAGTGTCAGGCTGTGTGTGTCAGGCTGTGTGTGTCAGGCTCTGTGTGTCAGGCTGCGAGTGTCAGGCTGTGTGTGTCAGGCTGCGAGTGTCAGGCTGCGAGTGTCAGGCTGCGAGTGTCAGGCTGTGTGTGTCAGGCTGTGTGTGTCAGGCTGTGTGTGTCAGGCTGCGAGTGTCAGGCTGTGTGTGTCAGGCTGCGAGTGTCAGGCTGTGTGTGTCAGGCTGTGTGTGTCAGGCTGTGTGTGTCAGGCTGCGAGTGTCAGGCTGCGAGTGTCAGGCTGTGTGTGTCAGGCTGTGTGTGTCAGGCTGCGAGTGTCAGGCTGTGTGTGTCAGGCTGTGTGTGTCAGGCTGTGTGTGTCAGGCTGTGTGTGTCAGGCTGCGAGTGTCAGGCTGCGAGTGTCAGGCTGTGTGTGTCAGGCTGCGAGTGTCAGGCTGTGTGTGTCAGGCTGTGTGTGTCAGGCTGTGTGTGTCAGGCTGCGAGTGTCAGGCTGCGAGTGTCAGGCTGTGTGTGTCAGGCTGTGTGTGTCAGGCTGTGTGTGTCAGGCTGTGTGTGTCAGGCTGCGAGTGTCAGGCTGTGTGTGTCAGGCTGCGAGTGTCAGGCTGCGAGTGTCAGGCTGCGTGTGTCAGGCTGCGTGTGTCAGGCTGCGTGTGTCAGGCTGTGTGTGTCAGGCTGCAAGTGTCAGGCTGCGAGTGTCAGGCTGCGAGTGTCAGGCTGCGAGTGTCAGGCTGCGAGTGTCAGGCTGCGAGTGTCGCGCTGCGAGTGTCAGCCTGGGTTTTTACGTTGCATCTGGTAAATTTTAGAGCCTACATTTTAGATCCTAAAACTTGCACTATGCTGGTGATATCAGTGGTTAAAGGGACACTGAACCCAGATTTTTTCTTTTGTGATTCAGATAAAGCAGCAATGTTAAGCAACTTTCTAATTTACTCCTATAATTTTCTTCATTCTTTTGGTATATTTATTTGAAATGCAAGAATGTAAGTTTAGATGCCTGCCCATTTTTGGTGAACAACACCTGGGTTGTTCTTGCTGATTGGTGGATAAATTCACACACTAATAAACAAGCTCTGTCCAGGGTACTGAACCAAAAAAAATAGCTTAGATGCCTTCTTTTTCAAATAAAGATAGCAAGAGAATGAAGAAACATTGATAATAGGAGTAAATTAGAAAGTTGCTTAAAATTGCATGCACTATCTGAATCCCACAAAAATTTTTTGGGTTCAATGTCCCTTTAACCCTTTGAGTGCTAAGCACTTTTATATATTTTTTTTCAGATCCGCAAGACTTACATCATTGGAAAGGTTAGGCGATTACCTTTCCAATGGTGGGTCTTGGGGGTCTGTAGATGCCCGAGATACAGGCGTCTAAGCAGCATGCCCCCTTTCCCTATACTTTTTATTGTCAGTTTGTTAATAAAGTTGTACAGTGACGTCACCACGCAAAACGGAAAGCCCCGGCGATGCCTGTCACTATGCAGGTCTGATCGCTGGGGAAGGAGCTGGTGCAATGATAAATGCAGACAGAGTATATCGGATCATGTCCGCTTGCACCATAGTAAATATGCCCCATTGTGTAATTCAGTGAAATCTGGATATACAGCCTATAGTTTTGCTGGCACAATATAATCCTCCAATTTCAATCCCTTTTTATATAAACTAAGTTTGTTTTTCGGTGGGGGGATCCCTCTAATTAATATACTAAATCCCTAAACCCAGAAAGTCAGTAGAGCAGAGCAAATGGAGACGTTTAATGTTGAGAAGTGAGCTTTATAGAATAAAGCTAAATACTTGGATTCTACACTCAGGTCTAAAAATTGCTCTACAACGAAAAAACTATGACACGCAAATTGTGCTAAATTACACGGGGCACTCTAACAATTGCATGAGAGTGAGTAGGGGTTTATAGTGTGCAAGAAGTAGGGCACGTATTACAGGTTGAAAGCGAATGAGCAATTGGATTTAACACACGTGCACAAAATACATCAAAATTATATTTAAAACTATAGTTACACTCATAATAACACTAACTAATAGAAAATATTTAAACAAAAATGGCATAAAAAGTTATAAGGGCTCAAAAATATGAGGTCTAAGGTGTTAGAAAAAAAAGCTGCAAAGGGCTTTAACATAGAGATACTGTGAAGAACATTGGAATGCGTACTTAGCGTACTTGAGAAAACGCGACTTGGTTTGAGCGTGAGTTGGGTGTTAGGTATTTTCCACATTTCACACTCCATTGAAATCTACGGGGGTATACGTTAACGTGGTTGCGATATTCAAAGTTTGGCTTTTTGCAAGTGTCGGGTTATCCCTTGTGAAAAACTTTTTAGTTTCAGTTTGTAATAGGCAAACTACCGCTCCACTTGTAATCTAGCCCTAAATCTGTAATGAATAGTCTAAAGAAGCTTTTATATAGATACCAATAGCCATAGGTTTATATTTGCCCCCACATTGCTTCAGTTGGCCAGGTCTACCCAGAGGCAGTTCTATACGGGTGCAAAACCAACCCAATATTTCAGGGTTTACCCACATTGTGCAACCTAGCCTTTCCCTAAAAAGTCCAGTCAGGCCTCTAATTAATGTAATGCCACCAGACCACCCAGCTCCTCCTACTGTCACCGCAGCCACACCCACACAGAATCCAGCTACTCACCAGAAACCCCCCTCATTGACACTCCCCTCCATTTAATTGGTTGTTAGAATCATCACCACCTAGATGGTATTTTATGAGGGCTTCCTGATCTTTTATTTTCGTCTGTGCAATTGTGTCTGGAATGAAAAGTAGAAATATTGGTCTTATTTCAATGATTTTATGAATCTTATATCTTACATTTATTAAAACAAAAGTTTATATCTATGCAACACTTTACCTTGTTCATGTGCAGCAGAATCAACCGTTTTCTGATATTATTTTGTTTTTCAAAAAAACCTAATTCGGTTCTAAAGTCTTCTAAATCTGTACATTTATTGTTAAGTTGCCCATATGGCATGTTATTGTTAAGTTGCCCATATGGGATGTTATTGTTAAGTTGCCCATATGGCATGTTATTGTTAAGTTGCCCATATGGGATGTTATTGTTAATTTGCCCATATGGCATGTTATTGTTAAGTTGCCCATATGGGATGTTATTGTTAAGTTGCCCATATGGCATGTTATTGTTAAGTTGCCCATATGGGATGTTATTGAGCCGTTTGCTCTCTATTCAGTTTTACATAAATGTTAGAATCTGTCTTCTGATCAGTTTAGAAACTATTTGTTCTTTTATAGTTCAGTATCCAAAAATGTAATATACTTTTGGTCAGGAGCAAAACTGTAGGGGTTCCTTAGGGGACCATCTAGCCCTTCTATCAGTAATGGTTTCAATATGAGGGCGGGGGGCTTGTTGGGCAAGGGCTATACCTGCGTCATGTGTGGAACCTGCCTCATGTGTGTAAAATACCGACTGGGTGGCAACGCTAACAATATGGTGGCAGAATTTCAAAGATTAAAAATCCTGCAGCCCTATTTGCACAGGGAGTTGAGCAAGTGCATATGCTCTGGTGCATACTATCCAAAAGGGAGGATGAATCACAGGGAAGCAGCCCCTCTAATCTCCATCTGCTGATTGCAATCAGAACAAAGAGAGAACAAACTGGCCCTGGACATTTTTGATGACCTGCCCAGCTGTCCAGCCCCTGGCCGGGCACCCCCATCGACTCTTTAACTTGGGGCTGTCAGGAGGGGATCACAAGACTCACTCCATGACCTCACTGGTCCAATCTGAGGCACCCTCTGCACAAGGGATGTGGCCATGCGGCACTGGCATCCCACCGGAGGCTCCCTCGGCACAAGGGATGTGGCCCTACTGTGCTGGCATCCCACTGGGGGCTCCCTCTGCACAAGGGATGTGGCCCTGCGGCACTGACATCCCACCGGAGGCTCCTTCTGCACAAGGGATGTGGCCCTGCGGCACTGGCATCCCACCGGAAGCTCCCTCGGCACAAGGGATGTGGCCCTGTGGTGCTGGCATCCCACCGGAGCTCCCTCTGCACAAGGGATGTGGCCCAGGCCCTGTGGCACTGACATCCCACTGGAGGCTCCCTCTGCACAAGGGATGTGGCCCTGCGGCACTGACATCCCACCGGAGGCGCCCTCTGCACAAGGGATGTGGCTCTGCGGCACTGGCATCCCATCGGAGCTCCCTCTGCACAAGGGATGTGGCCCTACTGTGCTGGCATCCCACCAGAGGCTCCCTCTGCACAAGGGATGTGGCCCTGCAGCACTGACATCCCACCGGAGGCGCCCTCTGCACAAGGGATGTGGCTCTGCGGCACTGGCATCCCATCGGAGCTCCCTCTGCACAAGGGATGTGGCCCTACTGTGCTGGCATCCCACCAGCAGCTCCCTCTGCACAAGGGATGTGGCAATGCAGCACTGACATCCCACCGGAGGCGCCCTCTGCACAAGGGATGTGGCTCTGCGGCACTGGCATCCCATCGTAGCTCCCTCTGCACAAGGGATGTGGCTCTGCTGTGCTGGCATCCCACTGGAGGCTCCCTCTGCACATGGGATGTGGCCCTGCTGTGCTGGCATCCCACTGGAGGCTCCCTCTGAACAAGGGATGTGGCTCTGCTGCACTGGCATCCCACCGGAGGCTCCCTCTGCACAAGGGATGTGGCCCTGCAGCACTGGTATCCCACCAGAAGCTCCCTCTGCACAAGAGATGTGGCCCTGCAGCACTGGCATCCCACAGGAGGCCCCCTCGGCACAAGGGATGTGGCCCTGCTGTGCTGGATTCCCACCAGAGGCTCCCTCTGCACAAGAGATGTGGCCCTGCGGCGCTGCATCCCACCGGTGGCTCCCTCTGCACAAGGGATATGGCCCTGCAGCACTGGCATCCCACCGGAGGCTCCCTCTGCACAGGGATGTGGCCCTACTGTGCTGGCTTCCCACCGCAAGGCTCCCTCTGCACAAGGGATGTGGTCCTGTGGCACTGGCATCCTATCTGAGGCTTCCTCTGCACAAGGGATTTGGCCCAGGCCCTGCGGTGCTGGCATCCTATCTGCGGCTCCATTTGCACAAGGGATGTGGCCCTGCAGCACTGGCATCCCCCCGGAGGATTCCTCTGCACAGGGATGTGGCCCTGCGGCGCTGGCATCCTACCAGAGGCTCCCTCTGCACAAGGGATGTGGCCCTGCCACGTTTTACCAACTCACAGCTAACGTAAGCAGCGCTGGTATTGAGGTGAAATGTGGAGCAAAATTTTGCTCTCCGCTCACTTTTCTGCGGCTAACGCCGGATTTGTAAAAACCTGTAATACCGGCATTGTCTTAAGTGAGCAGGGAGAATAAAATGCTTGTTAGCACCGCACACCATTACCGACAAAACTCGTAATCTAGCCAACAGTGTTTCAGCCAGTGCTGAGAAGAGCCTCACCCTTCCTTGTGATCAGCCAATAGTGTTACATAAACTCTGACGTACGTTTCACTATTAAAACATATCTTTTTGAAGGAGTTGAAACAGCAAAGTCCAGCGCACCCGGTAGCAATGAGACTCAACACAGATAATATATGCCAAGTAGATACCTGTTTTATTAGAACATGTGGAAAAAAGCTAATCAAGCCATATATGCCTGAAGGCAAAAAACTCCAACACGTCAGGAAATAACAGCAAAAGACAGGCAGCAGGACAGGGAATAAGATAGGTCAGACGCGTTTCCTTATGTTGCTACATAGTAATCCTCAGTGACCATGTCTGTTACCCACAATGCAGTGCCTTAAATACAGTGCTGCTGTTCAATCACAGCAATTAAAGGGCTAATTATTGTATAGCCAATCCCAAAAGACAAGTTAATGTGGGCAGAGCATGTCACTGGAGTTATAATATAATAATATATAATATATACATGTAAGAGATATAACTAATGTATACATATAATTAATTAGGCACTATAAAAATACACGAGTAATTTAAATGCAAGCAAATACAAATCAAAATTGCCTGTAAAAAATAAAAGGTTACATACAAGTATAAACTTGAATATAATACTTATTTCACATAATATAGTGCCACATTAAATTTGATCTATAAATTCAACTAATACTGAGACACAAAAGCAAAGAACTAAATAAAGTGAAAAACAATATATTAAAGAAAAAAATAAAAATAATGTAAACTCTATTGATCTACAAATAATTTCACATCCCAATCAAAATTTAAACCTGCTGGCACTCTGGTGCCCAACTGAAAAATCCAATATACCTCTCTTTTACTGAGAGCTATACCTCTGTTACCACCTCTTGGGAGTCTGGAAATCAGTTGGATTGCTTGGAATGTCAGCAATGAACTATCGGAATTGTGGTGTCTTTTGAAATGCAGGGAGATGGGGGTAGTGGACTATGGGTCATCAATTGAGCGTAAATGCTCAAGAAAGCGATCCTTTAACGCACGTGTCGTTTGTCCTACATACTGCCTAAAACACCCCCTGCAGGTCAAAAGATATATGACATAGCAAGAATTGCATGTCATATGTTCACGAATTTCAAATATCTTGTGGTTGTTGCTGGATGTAAAACTAGTGCCAATGTGTCTTTTGGCACTAGTTTTACATCCAGCAAATCTAATTTTCTATTTACCTGACAATACTTCTAATTTTTGCAGATCCCCTTGTAACGCAAGTTCATCCTGCTCTGACCTAATGACCTTACACAACTTTGTATCATCTGCAAATATAGAGAAGTTGCTACTTAATCCTTGCTCCAAGTCATTAAGAAAAATATTTAAAAAACAGGGCCCAGTACTGATCCCTGTGGGACTCCACTGATTACCTTTGTCCAATCTGAGTATGATCCATTTACTACTACTCGTTGCTCCCTGTATTTTATCCAGCTATTTATTTATGAGATAACATTTTCAGATATTCCTAGTCCCTTTATTTTGAACATTAATCTCTCATGTGGCACTGTATCAAATGCTTTTGCAAAATCTAAGTATTTCCCATCAACTGATTCCCCTTTATCTATATTTTTACTTACATCTTCGTAGAATCTAATTAGATTAGTTTGACTTGACCTATTTCTTGATAACCCTGTTTCTGTGCAAACCTTCAGGCTTGCCGGATACAGCAATTATGAAGCAGCGGTCTAAAGAACGCTGCTCCATAAGTTGTATGCTGCCTCTGAGGCTGCGGTCTTCTATATGCCTGATCCTATACGATTGGGCTGATTGGCTGCGAATCTGCAGAGGGTGGCATTGCACAAGCAGTTCACCAGAACTGCTTGTGCAATGATAAATTCCGTCAGCGTATGCTGTCAGCATTTATCTATGTGCGGCGGACATGATACGCTACATTGTGTTATGTCCATCCACACTTTAGTAAATCAGCCCCATAATCTTGTTTACATAAATTAATATAATCCCTTAAAATCCCTTCAAGTATTTTCCCCACTATTAATTTCAGACTAACTGGTCTATAGCTTCCTGGATCAGCCCTGCTTCCCTTTTTGAAGAGTGGCACCACATCAGCTTTACGCCAGTTCTGGGGAACTATGCCTGAGGATAATGAGTATTGAAAAATTAAGAGTAGAGGTTTGTCTATTCCCTTAAAACCCTTGGGTGTATTCCATCTGGGCCTGGAGTTTTATTAACCTTATTATATATTTTTTCCTGATATCCTCTAGACAGTTAATGGTATGGGCTTGTATGTTCTTGTTTGTTTCAAAGTATCCTCCATTGGTTCCTCTCTTGTGTATACTGAAGAAAATAATTGGTTTAGTACTCAGCCTTCTCCCTGTCACTGTTAATCATGCTACCCTCCAAGCATTTTATTGTACCTATTTTGTCCTTCTTAGATTTTTTGCCATTTATGTACTTAAAAAAAACTTTTTAAGGTTTGACTTAGAAAGCTTTGCAATTAAATGGATAGTAAAAAGCAAAAATGTTATTGTTAAAAAGATAGATAATCCTTTTATATACCATTCCCCGGTTTTGTATAATTAACACTGTTAAAGAAATATACTTTTTACCTCTGTAATTTCCTTTTATCTAAGCTTCTGCAGACTGACTCCTTAACTCAGATCTTTTGACAGACTTCCATTTCAGGCAATTAGTGCTGACTCTTAAATAACTCCACGTCTGTGAGCACAATGCTATTTATATGAGAACATGAACTAACGCCCTATAGCTGTGAAAAACTGTAAAATGCATTCAGATAAGAGGCGGCCTTCAAGGGATAAGAAATTAGCATATGAGCCTATTTAAGTTTAGCTTTCATCTAAAAATACCAAGAGAACAAAGCAAATTTGAGGATAAAAGTAAATTAGAAAGTTGTCAGAAGTTACATGCCCTATCTAAATCATGAAAGTTTAATTTGGACTTTACTATCCCTTTAATCGTTCATTATAAATTTTGGCTTATTTGAAAGCTTCCTTATAAATTTAGTATGTTGAGTCTGTGCTACTTTCTTTGAATAATTTAAATGCCCTACGTTTTTTCCTAATTTCTCATAACACATTTTTATTTAGCCACATTGGCTTGGATTTATTTATTTTACTTTAATAACCATATGGTTTGTGTTGATATTTATATTTATTTAATAAAGTTTTAAATGTTATCCATTTATCCTCTGTATTTTTATTATTTTTATTATCAATTTATGTTGTTTAATGATTTCCTTAAATTCCTTAAAATCTTAGTTAAACCTTTAAGACACTGCTTATGACAAGAAATTTCAAATGTGACCATGTTATGATCACTGTTACTCAAATATTCTTTGATTTCTATGTTTGATATTATGGGGCCAATTTACCAAAGTGCGAGCGGACATGATACGCTACATCGTATCATACGCTGTCGGCATTTATCATTGCACAAGCAGTTCTTGTGAACTGCTTGTGCAATGCCGCCCCCTGCAGATTTGTGGCCAATCGGTCGCTAGCAGGGGTTGTCAATAAGCCCGATTGTATAGGATCGGGCGGATTGAAGACCGCTGCTTCATAACTGCTGTTTCCGGAGAGCCTGAAGGCTTGTGCAGAAACAGGGGCATCAAGTTCCATTCTGAGCTTGATAATTGGGCCCCTATATCTGTATTGTTTGATATTACTAAATCCAATATAGATTTATACCTAGTTGGCTCCTCTATTAATTGTGGCAAGAAGTTATCCCTGAGAACATTTTAAAATCTATCTCCCTTAGCTGTGTTACTTGTTTTATTGGCCCAGTTTCTATCAGGGAAGTTAAAATCTCCTATAATTACAGCACTGTTATTATTAGCAGCCTTTCCTATTTGCATTAGTAGTTTCCTCCATGTCACTAATGTTGTGATTTGGATTGGTTTGCATTTGTAGTGCAAGTTTGTGTTAACATTTTTATTTTTTAGTATAAAGGTATATATGCTAATTATAATTTGTATAACTCATTGGTTACAAACAAATTTAAACACATTCCACAGAAGCCAGGTACAACTCAAATTGTTCCCTTTCCCAAAACTAACACATGGCTATAAAATAAATGATACACAGTGGGGTGGGGACTTAATAATTTACACAGTACTATAATATCTAGACATGCAGCAGCAAAAAATGTGGTTTTGGTCCAAATCTTTCAGAACGAATAATTGGAAAAAATTAGTTTTTCTGAATGTTTGTCTGCTGCAGTAGTTCGTATTTGTTTAGTTTTAAAGCACTTTATGTCATCATTGTCTCTAACAATATATAACTTACTGACACTTTTACTTATGAAACCCAAAATTAAATGTTGATATCAATGTCCCTGTAAAGGTGCAATGAAGTCAAAATTGAACTTAAATTGGCTTGATTTTTAACAACTTTCCAATTTACTTCTGTTAGCATTTTTGGTTAGTCCTCTTGGTACAATTTGTTAAGGAGTTATCCTAGGTGAGCTCAGGAGCGTGCACATATCTTAAGCCATCTAGCAGAAGTAATTGCACAATGTTGACTGCAGTGTTATACAATGTTGCAAAAACTGGTCCTATAGACTGCAAAAGACACATGCACACTCCTAAACTCCTATCTAGGTTTATTATTCAAAAAAGGATACCAAGAAAACAAAGCAAATTTGGTAAATTAGAATCATGGAAGTTTAAAGGGATATGAAACCCCAACATTTTCTTTTGTGATTCAGACAGAGCAAACAATTTAAAAAAAGTTTCCAATTTACTTCTATTATCAAATTGTCTTTGTTCCCATGTATTCTTTGTTGCAGCGATACCTAGGTGGCATTTTGTGCACTACATGACAGGAAATAGCTCTAGCAAATTAATAACTGCTGCCTTATAGTGCTAGACACATGCACGCTTCTGAGTTTACGTCCCTGATTTTCAACAAAAGACACCAAGAGAATGAAGACAATTTGATACTAGGGGGTAGATTTACCAATGATCGGGCATATGCTGTTGGCATTTATCATTGCACAAGCATTTCTAGTGAAATGCTTGTGCAATGCTGCCCCCTACACATTTGCGGCCAATTGGCCGCTAGCAGAGGGTGTCAATCAACCTGATCGTATCTGATCGGGCTGATTGCTGTCCACTGCCTCAGAGGTGGCGGACGAGTTAAGGAGCAATGGTCTTAAGACCGCTGCTTTTTAATTCCTGATTCCGGCAAGCCTGAAGACTCACGCGGAATAAGATGGTTGACAGCTTAATGAATTGGCCCTATTAAGTAAATTAGAAAGTTGTTTAAAATTGCTTGATCTATCTGAATCATGAAAAAAACTAAATGTGTTTCATGTCTCTTTAATGTTGACTTTACTGCACATTTAACAGCCAATCTATACTATGCACAGATAAAATCTGACAAGTTACATGTCACCGTGACAAGGAAAGCCAGTAGGATGATTAGATTTGCAGTAAAAAAGTGGTTATTAGGCAACTTTATAGGTCACTAGTCAGTTCATACACAGAATATTGTTTTCTGAAAAACATTTCAAGGGATGCTCATAAATAAACTGAAAATATATAATGAATGGACTAGATGTATAGACTTAAAATATTCACATCCTATGAATGTTCCCCTAGAAGATAAAAAAAAATATGCAGAATTTTTTATCTAAATAAGTTAAAAAAAAAAAAAAAAAAACATTTCATTTGTTTTATGAGTACTTCTATATTATTATTTTCACTGTTCTATTCAGCATCTCTCATTCAGTCGTCTTGGAAGCAAATGACGCTGAATATGATATTTGCACAAGGTAAACTGATTGCAATCATATAAATTGTACGTGCATTTTAAGCATATTCAGCTCTTATAAAAACCCCGGGGATCTTCATAATACCGGATCATATTTCGTTTTTATTGTAGTCATTTTTTTTTGTATTTGATTTTTAATAGCTTTTCTAGGAAACGCCCAGCTGAGATTTCACTTTAGTAAATAAGGAAGGAAATAATAGGAGTATAAAGTGTAAAATAAGAAATGTAAAATATACCAAACCCTAAAGAATACAGTTATTTATTTAAAGCAAAGATTAGCCTATAAATAATATTTAGATTTGTTTATTTTTTTATTATTGAGTTTATCACAATTTTGTTGATGTTGGCTTCTAATAACTGGGTTTCAGACGATATCGGAGGTGTTTTCTGGGTAATCAGAATATAAAATAGATTTTTGCACTAAAAGTCAACATCCATGAAGGAGCTTTAAATAGAAACGTTTGTGAAAACATGTTTTCGGTTAAAGGGACAGTCTACTTGAAAACGTTTAAAGGGCCACTATAAGTAAATATTTTCTATGCCTGTTACTAACTAACTACCCCAAATACGCTTTTTATCAATAGCATTTCATTAACATATCTCTACCGTATAGCAGAAATCTTGTCTGCAAATTTAATCGTTTTCCAAACCCACTCTGTGGGTATCCTTTGCTCTGTACCAATCCGTTTACAATACCTAGGTTTCAAAATGGCGCTTTAAACAGAAAGTTATTGGTTTAAGTATTTTGAACATGCAGTGCTGAAAATAGTGGGCAGGATAACGTGACATCATCGGGGAATAAAAGATATAACTTTTAGAACGTTATGAAACTTTGTTTTGGAGAAAATATAGGTCAGTAGGTTTTAATTAATGTTTATTAACTTTAATATGTTAGTTGTTAAGCTTAAAAATTATAACAGAAAGTAATCCTTTAAGGCTAGATTACAAGTGAGGCGCAAACGGTTTGGCGCTAGCACATTTGTGGTTTTGCAAATATGGAGCGAAATCACAATTGCTGTAGCGCAATCGCCCTTTACGCTTCATTCCTTACCGCAATCTCAGAGCTGTGGTTAACTGTTTTCCGAAACAAAAAAGTTGCACAAAACACTTCAAAAATACAATACAAAGTACAGTTACACTCATATTAACACTGTCTAATAAATATACATTACACAGTACAGTTACACTTATAATAACACTGACTAATAAATATACATTACACAGTACAGTTACACACATAACACTGTCTAATAAATATACATTACACAGTACAGTTACACTTATAATAACACTGACTAATAAATATACATTACACAGTACAGTTACACACATAACACTGTCTAATAAATATACATTACACAGTACAGATACTCATATTAACCCTGTCTAATAAATATGCATTACAAAGTACAGTTACACTCATATTAACACTGTCTAATAAATATACATTACACAGTACAGTTACACTCATATTAACCCTGTCTAATAAATATACATTACACAGTACAGTTACACTTATAATAACACTGACTAATAAATATACATTACAAAGTACAGTTACACTCATATTAACACTGTCTAATAAATATACATTACACAGTACAGTTACACTCATATTAACACTGTCTCATAAATATACATTACACAGTACAGTTACACACATAATAACACTATCTAATAGCAATACATTACACAGTACAGTTACACTCATATTAACACTATCTAATAAATATACATTACACAGTACAGTTACACTCAAATTAACACTGTCTAATAAATATACATTACACAGTACAGTTACACTCATATTAACCCTGTCTAATAAATATACATTACACAGTACAGTTACACTCAAATTAACCCTGTCTAATAAATATACATTACACAGTACAGTTACACTCAAATTAACCCTGTCTAATAAATATACATTACACAGTACAGTTACACTCATATTAACACTGTCTAATAAATATACATTACATAGTACAGTTACACTTATAATAACACTGTATAATAAATATACATTACATAGTACAGTAACACTCATATTAACACTATCTAATAAATAAACATTACACAGTACAGTTACACTCATATTAACACTATCTAATAAAAATACATTACACAATACAGTTACACTCATATTAACACTATCTAATAAAAATACATTACACAATACAGTTACACTCATATTAACACTATCTAATAAATATACATTACACAGTACAGTTACACTCATATTAACACTGTCTAATAAATATACATTACATAGTATAATTACACTCATATTAACACTGTCTAATAAATAAACATTACACAGTACAGTTACACTCATAATAACCCTGTCTAATAAATATACATTACACAGTACAGTTACACTCATATTAACACTGTCTAATAAATATACATTACATAGTATAATTACACTCATATTAACACTGTCTAATAAATAAACATTACACAGTACAGTTACACTCATAATAACCCTGTCTAATAAATATACATTACACAGTTTAGTTACACTCATATTAACACTATCTAATAAATATAAATTACACAGTACAGTTACACTCATATTAACACTATCTAATAAATATAAATTACACAGTACAGTTACACTCATATTAACACTATCTAATAAATATAAATTACACAGTACAGTTACACTCATATTAACACTAATAAATATACATTACACAGTACAGTTACACTGATATTAACACTGTCTAATAAATATACATTACACAGTACAGTTACACTCATATTAACACTGTCTAATAAATATACATTACACAGTACAGTTACACTCATATTAACACTGTCTAATAAATACATTACACAGTACAGTTACACTCATATTAACACTGTCTAATAAATATACATTACAAAGTACATTTACACTCATATTAACACTGTCTAATAAATATACATTACACAGTACAGTTACACTCATATTAACACTGTCTAATAAATATACATTACACAGTACAGTTACACTCATTTTAACACTGTCTAATAAATATACATTACACAGTACAGTTACACTCATATTAACACTGTCTAATAAATACATTACACAGTACAGTTACACTCATATTAACACTGTCTAATAAATATACATTACACAGTACAGTTACAAACATATTAACACTGTCTAATAAATATACATTAAACAGTACAGTTACACTCATAATAACACTATCTAATAAATATACATTACACAGTACAGTTACACTCATATTAACACTGTCTAATAAATATACATTACACAGTACAGTTACACTCATATTAGCACTAATAAATATACATTACGCAATACAGTTACACACATAATAACACTGTCTAATAAATATACATTACACAGTACAGTTACACTCATATTAACACTGTCTAATAAATATACATTACACAGTACAGTTACACTCATATTAACACTATCTAATAAATATACATTACATATTACAGCTACACTCATATTAACACTGTCTAATAAATACATTACACAGTACAGTTACACTCATATTAACACTGTCTAATAAATATACATTACACAGTACAGTTACACTCATATTAAGACTGTCTAATAAATAATCATCACACAGTACAGTTACACTCATATTAACACTGTCTAATAAATATACATTACACAGTACAGTTACACTCATATTAACACTGTCTAATAAATATACATTACACAGTACAGTTACACTCATATTAACACTGTCTAATAAATATACATTACACAGTACTGTTACACTCATATTAACACTGTCTAATAAATATACATTACACAGTACAGTTACACTCATAATAACACTATCTAATAAATATACATTACACAGTACAGTTACACTCATATTAACACTGTCTAATAAATATACATTACACAGTACAGTTACACTCATATTAACACTGTCTAATAAATATACATTACACAGTACAGTTACACTCATATTAACACTGTCTAATAAATATACATTACACAGTACAGTTACACTCATATTAACACTATCTAATAAATATACATTACACAGTACAGTTACACTCATATTAACACTGTCTAATAAATATACATTACACAGTACTGTTACATTCATAACACTGTCTAACAAATATACATTACACAGTACAGTTACATTCATAACACTGTCTAATAAATATACATTACACAGTACAGTTACATTCATAACACTGTCTAATAAATATACATTACACAGTACAGTTACACTTATATTAACACTATCTAATAAATATACATTACACAGTACAGTTACATTCATATTAACACTGTCTAATAAATATACATTACACAGTACAGTTACACTCATAATAACACTATCTAATAAATATACATTACACAGTACAGTTACACTCATATTAACACTGTCTAATAAATATACATTACACAGTACAGTTACACTCATATTAACACTGTCTAATAAATATACATTACACAGTACAGTTACACTCATATTAACACTGTCTAATAAATATACATTACACAGTACAGTTACACTCATATTAACACTATCTAATAAATATACATTACACAGTACAGTTACACTCATATTAACACTGTCTAATAAATATACATTACACAGTACAGTTACACTCATTTTAACACTGTCTAATAAATATACATTACACAGTACAGTTACACTCATATTAACACTGTCTAATAAATACATTACACAGTACAGTTACACTCATATTAACACTGTCTAATAAATATACATTACACAGTACAGTTACAAACATATTAACACTGTCTAATAAATATACATTAAACAGTACAGTTACACTCATAATAACACTATCTAATAAATATACATTACACAGTACAGTTACACTCATATTAACACTGTCTAATAAATATACATTACACAGTACAGTTACACTCATATTAGCACTAATAAATATACATTACGCAATACAGTTACACACATAATAACACTGTCTAATAAATATACATTACACAGTACAGTTACACTCATATTAACACTGTCTAATAAATATACATTACATAGTACAGTTACACTCATATTAACACTGTCTAATAAATATACATTACATATTACAGCTACACTCATATTAACACTGTCTAATAAATACATTACACAGTACAGTTACACTCATATTAACACTGTCTAATAAATATACATTACACAGTACAGTTACAAGCATATTAACACTATCTAATAAATAATCATCACACAGTACAGTTACACTCATATTAACACTGTCTAATAAATATACATTACACAGTACAGTTACACTCATATTAACACTGTCTAATAAATATACATTACACAGTACAGTTACACTCATATTAACACTGTCTAATAAATATACATTACACAGTACTGTTACACTCATATTAACACTGTCTAATAAATATACATTACACAGTACAGTTACACTCATAATAACACTATCTAATAAATATACATTACACAGTACAGTTACACTCATATTAACACTGTCTAATAAATATACATTACACAGTACAGTTACACTCATATTAACACTGTCTAATAAATATACATTACACAGTACAGTTACACTCATATTAACACTGTCTAATAAATATACATTACACAGTACAGTTACACTCATATTAACACTATCTAATAAATATACATTACACAGTACAGTTACACTCATATTAACACTGTCTAATAAATATACATTACACAGTACTGTTACATTCATAACACTGTCTAACAAATATACATTACACAGTACAGTTACATTCATAACACTGTCTAATAAATATACATTACACAGTACAGTTACATTCATAACACTGTCTAATAAATATACATTACACAGTACAGTTACATTTATATTAACACTATCTAATAAATATACATTACACAGTACAGTTACATTCATATTAACACTGTCTAATAAATATACATTACACAGTACAGTTACACTCATAATAACACTATCTAATAAATATACATTACACAGTACAGTTACACTCATATTAACACTGTCTAATAAATATACATTACACAGTACAGTTACACTCATATTAACACTGTCTAATAAATATACATTACACAGTACAGTTACACTCATATTAACACTGTCTAATAAATATACATTACACAGTACAGTTACACTCATATTAACACTATCTAATAAATATACATTACACAGTACAGTTACACTCATATTAACACTGTCTAATAAATATACATTACACAGTACTGTTACATTCATAACACTGTCTAATAAATATACATTACACAGTACAGTTACATTCATAACACTGTCTAATAAATATACATTACACAGTACAGTTACATTCATAACACTGTCTAATAAATATACATTACACAGTACAGTTACACTTATATTAACACTGTCTAATAAATATACATTACAAAGTACAGTAATACTCATATTAACACTATCTAATAAATATACATTACACAGTACAGTTACACTCATATTAACACTATCTAATAAATATACATTACACAGTACAGTTACATTCATAACACTGTCTAATAAATATACATTACACAGTACAGTTACATTCATAACACTGTCTAATAAATATACATTACACAGTACAGTTACACTTATATTAACTCTGTCTAATAAAAAAATATTTAAAAGGGACAGTCAACACATGGTTATATTAATACATTGTTTACCTCTGTGATTACCTTTTATCTAAAAGTCTTCATGAAATAAAGATTTTGCTTTAAAGAAGTTAAAGGGACATGAAACCCAAAATATCTCTTAGTAAACTGTAAAGTTGTTTAAAATTGTATTTTTTATCTAAATCATGGAAGTTTAATTTTTTTTTCTTTCATGATTCAACTAGAGCAGCAACTTTCTATTTTACTCCTATTATCAATCTCTTGTTATCATTATTTAAAGAGCAGGAATGTAAAGCTTAGGAGCCGGCCCATTTTAGGTTCAGCACCCTGGATAGCCCTTGCCTATTGGTGGCTACATTTAGCCACCAAGAAGCAAGCATAACCCATGTTCTGAACCAAAAATGGGCTCCTAAGCTTTACATTCCTGCTTTTTAAATAAAGAGAACAAAGAAAAATTGATAATAGGAGTAAGTTAGAAAGTTGCTTAAAATTGCTGCTCTATCTGAATCATGAAGAAAAAAAAAGAGGTTTAATGTTTCTGTGTGTGTGTAATGTCAGTATGTGTGTTTATTAATGTTTCTGTGTGTGTGTAATGTCAGTATGTGTGTTTATTAATGTTTCTGTGTGTGTGTAATGTCAGTATGTGTGTTTATTAATGTTTCTGTGTGTGTGTAATGTCAGTATGTGTGTTTATTAATGTTTCTTTGTGTGTGTAATGTCAGTATGTGTGTTTATTAATGTTTCTGTGTGTGTATAATGTCAGTATGTGTGTTTATTAATGTTTCTGTGTGTGTGTAATGTCAGTATGTGTGTTTATTAATGTTTCTGTGTGTGTGTAATGTCAGTATGTGTGTTTATTAATGTTTCTGTGTGTGTGTAATGTCAGTATGTGTGTTTATGAATGTTTCTGTGTGTGTGTAATGTCAGTATGTGTGTTTATGAATGTTTCTGTGTGTGTGTAATGTCAGTATGTGTGTTTATTAATGTTTCTGTGTGTGTGTAATGTCAGTATGTGTGTTTATGAATGTTTCTGTGTGTGTGTGTAATGTCAGTATGTGTGTTTATGAATGTTTCTGTGTGTGTGTAATGTCAGTATGTGTGTTTATTAATGTTTCTGTGTGTGTGTAATGTCAGTATGTGTGTTTATTAATGTTTCTGTGTGTGTGTAATGTCAGTATGTGTGTTTATTAATGTTTCTGTGTGTGTGTAATGTCAGTATGTGTGTTTATTAATGTTTCTGTGTGTGTGTAATGTCAGTATGTGTGTTTATTAATGTTTCTGTGTGTGTGTAATGTCAGTATGTGTGTTTATTAATGTTTCTGTGTGTGTGTAATGTCAGTATGTGTGTTTATTAATGTTTCTGTGTGTGTGTAATGTCAGTATGTGTTTTTATTAATGTTTCTGTGTGTGTGTAATGTCAGTATGTGTGTTTATTAATGTTTCTGTGTGTGTGTAATGTCAGTATGTGTGTTTATTAATGTTTCTGTGTGTGTGTAATGTCAGTATGTGTGTTTATTAATGTTTCTGTGTGTGTGTAATGTCAGTATGTGTGTTTATTAATGTTTCTCTGTGTGTGTAATGTAAGTATGTGTGTTTATTAATGTTTCTGTGTGTGTAATGTCAGTATGTGTGTTTATTAATGTTTCTGTGTGTGTGTAATGTCAGTATGTGTGTTTATTAATGTTTCTGTGTGTGTAATGTCAGTATATGTGTTTATTAATGTTTCTCTGTGTGTGTAATGTCAGTATGTGTGTTTATGAATGTTTCTGTGTGTGTTATGTCAGTATGTGTGTTTATTAATGTTTCTGTGTGTGTAATGTCAGTATGTGTGTTTATTAATGTTTCTGTGTGTGCATGTGTGTGTAATATCAGTACGTGTGTTTCTTAATGTTTCTGTGTGTGTAATGTCAGTATATGTGTTTGTGATGGTTTCTGTGTGTGAAATCAGTCAGTATGCGTTTTTGTCAGTGTTTCTGTGTGTACAGTGTCAGCATGTGTTTTTGTCAGTGTTTCTGTGTGTGTAATGTATGTGTGTTTGTTAATGTTTCTGTGTGTGTAATGTATGTGTGTTTGTTACTATTTCTGTGTGTGTGTAATGTATGTGTGTTTGTTAATGTTTCTGTGTGTGTGTAATGTCAGTATTTATGTTTATTAATGTTTCTGTGTGTGTGTAATATCAGTATGTGTGTTTGTTAATGTTTCTGTGTGTGTGTAATGCCAGTATGTGTGTTTATTAATGTTTCTGTGTGTGTAATGTCAGTATGTGTTTATTAATGTTTATGTGTGTGTAATGTCCATATGTGTGTTTATTAATGTTTCTGTGTGTGTAATGTCAGTATGTGTTTATTAATGTTTCTGTGTGTGTAATGTCAGTATGTGTGTTTATTAATGTTTCTGTGTGTGTAATGTCAGTATGTGTGTTTATTAATGTTTCTGTGTGTGTGTAATGTCAGTATGTGTGTTTGTTAATGTTTCTGTGTGTGTAATGTCAGTATGTTTGTGTGTGTGTGTAATGTCAGTATGTATGCTTATTAATGTTTCTGCCTGTGTGTGTAATGTCCGTATGTGTGTTTATTAATGTTTCTGTGTGTGTAATGTCAGTATGTGTGTTTATTAATGTTTCTCTGTGTGTGTAATGTCAGTATGTATGTTTATTAATGTTTCTGTGTGTGTAATGTCAGTATGTGTGTTTATTAATGTTTCTGTGTGTGTAATGTCAGTATGTGTGTTTATTAATGTTTCTGTGTGTGCATGTGTGTGTAATATCAGTACGTGTGTTCTTAATGTTTCTGTGTGTGTAATGTCAGTATATGTGTTTGTGATGGTTTCTGTGTGTGAAATGTCAGTATGCGTTTTTGTCAGTGTTTCTGTGTGTACAGTGTCAGCATGTGTTTTTGTCAGTGTTTCTGTGTGTGTAATGTATGTGTGTTTGTTAATGTTTCTGTGTGTGTAATATATGTGTGTTTGTTAATGTTTCTGTGTGTGTCATGTCAGTATGTGTGTTTGTTAATGTTTCTTAGTGTCTGTGCAATGTTAGTATGTGTGTGTAATGTCAGTGTATGTTTGTTAATGTTTCTGCGTGTCTGTGTAATGTCAGTATGTGTGTTTGTTAATGTTTCTGTGTGTGTAATGTCAGTATGTTTGTGTGTGTGTAATGTCAGTATGTATGTTTGTTAATGTTTCTGCCTGTGTGTGTAATGTCAGTATGTGTGTTTGTTAATGTTTCTGTGTGTGTAATGTCAGTTTGTGTGTTTGTTAACATTTCTGTGTGTGTGTGCGTAATGTCTCAGTACATGTGTTTGTGATGGCTTCTGTGTGTGGAATGTAAGTATGTGTTTTTGCCAGTGTTTCTGTGTGTACAGTGTCAGTATGTGGTTTTGTCAGTATTTCTGTGTGTGCAATGTAAGTATGTGTTTTTGCCAGTGTTTCTGTGTGTACAGTGTCAGTATGTGTTTTTGCCAGTGTTTCTGTGTGTACAGTGTCAGTATGTGTTTTTGTCAGTGTTTCTGTGTGTGCAATGTCAGTATGTGTTTTGTCAGTGTTTCTGTGTGTGCAATGTCAGTATATATGTGTGTGCGTGCATGCATGGAATGTCACTACTGTATGTGTGATTGTTTTCTGTGTTTCTAATGTCAGTATGGGTGGTGGTTCGGAGGGGTGGTGTTTCTCTGTGTGTGTAATGTAAGTATGTGTGTTTATTAATGTTTCTGTGTGTGTAATGTCAGTATGTGTGTTTATTAATGTTTCTGTGTGTGTGTAATGTCAGTATGTGTGTTTATTAATGTTTCTGTGTGTGTAATGTCAGTATGTGTGTTTATTAATGTTTCTGTGTGTGTAATGTCAGTATATGTGTTTATTAATGTTTCTCTGTGTGTGTAATGTCAGTATGTGTTTTTATGAATGTTTCTGTGTGTGTTATGTCAGTATGTGTGTTTATTAATGTTTCTGTGTGTGTAATGTCAGTATGTGTGTTTATTAATGTTTCTGTGTGTGTGTAATGTCAGTATGTGTGTTTATTAATGTTTCTGTGTGTGTGTAATGTCAGTATGTGTGTTTATTAATGTTTCTGTGTGTGCATGTGTGTGTAATATCAGTACGTGTGTTTCTTAATGTTTCTGTGTGTGTAATGTCAGTATATGTGTTTGTGATGGTTTCTGTATGTGAAATCAGTCAGTATGCGTTTTTGTCAGTGTTTCTGTGTGTACAGTGTCAGCATGTGTTTTTGTCAGTGTTTCTGTGTGTGTAATGTATGTGTGTTTGTTAATGTTTCTGTGTGTGTAATGTATGTGTGTTTGTTACTATTTCTGTGTGTGTGTAATGTATGTGTGTTTGTTAATGTTTCTGTGTGTGTGTAATGTCAGTATGTATGTTTATTAATGTTTCTGTGTGTGTGTAATATCAGTATGTGTGTTTGTTAATGTTTCTGTGTGTGTGTAATGCCAGTATGTGTGTTTCTTAATGTTTCTGTGTGTGTAATGTCAGTATATGTGTTTGTGATGGTTTCTGTGTGTGAAATCAGTCAGTATGCGTTTTTGTCAGTGTTTCTGTGTGTACAGTGTCAGCATGTGTTTTTGTCAGTGTTTCTGTGTGTGTAATGTATGTGTGTTTGTTAATGTTTCTGTGTGTGTAATATATGTGTGTTTGTTAATGTTTCTGTGTGTGTCATGTCAGTATGTGTGTTTGTTAATGTTTCTTAGTGTCTGTGCAATGTTAGTATGTGTGTGTAATGTCAGTGTATGTTTGTTAATGTTTCTGCGTGTCTGTGTAATGTCAGTATGTGTGTTTGTTAATGTTTCTGTGTGTGTAATGTCAGTATGTTTGTGTGTGTGTAATGTCAGTATGTATGTTTGTTAATGTTTCTGCCTGTGTGTGTAATGTCAGTATGTGTGTTTGTTAATGTTTCTGTGTGTGTAATGTCAGTATGTGTGTTTGTTAACATTTCTGTGTGTGTGTGCGTAATGTCTCAGTACATGTGTTTGTGATGGCTTCTGTGTGTGGAATGTAAGTATGTGTTTTTGCCAGTGTTTCTGTGTGTACAGTGTCAGTATGTGGTTTTGTCAGTATTTCTGTGTGTGCAATGTAAGTATGTGTTTTTGCCAGTGTTTCTGTGTGTACAGTGTCAGTATGTGTTTTTGCCAGTGTTTCTGTGTGTACAGTGTCAGTATGTGTTTTTGTCAGTGTTTCTGTGTGTGCAATGTCAGTATGTGTTTTGTCAGTGTTTCTGTGTGTGCAATGTCAGTATATATGTGTGTGCGTGCATGCATGGAATGTCACTACTGTATGTGTGATTGTTTTCTGTGTTTCTAATGTCAGTATGGGTGGTGGTTCGGAGGGGTGGTGTTTCTCACAGATACACACACAAATTCATACACACTCAAATTCACAGATTAACAGATTGACTCACAGATTCATGCATACACTCATGGATACACACACTCACAGCAAGGGTTTCCACCTCAGCCATGTTTTCCTGGACACTAATAAGTTACACATGCTGAGGGCAACATGCACTGCACCCCTGGACAGTACGCAAATAGTTATCCTGGACAGCACTATTCATGTTCCTCCCTGCACACCCTGCAGCATGTGTAACTCATAAGTGTCCAGGAAAACATGGCCGGGGTGGCAACCCTACTCACAGCTGCACACACAAACACTCACAGATTCATGCACACACTCATAGATACACACTCACAGACACAAACACATACACTTACAGCTGCACACACAAAAACTCACAGATTCATGTGCACACTCACAGATACACACACATACATTCACAGCTGCACACACAAACACACAGATTCATGCGCACACTCACAGATACACACACATACATTCACAGCTGCACACACAAACACACAGATTCATGCGCACACTCACAGATACACACACATACATTCACAGCGGTACACACAAACACACAGATTCATGCACACACTCATAGATACACACACATACATTCACAGCTGTACACACAAACACACAGATTCATGCGCACACTCACAGATACACACACATACATTCACAGCTGCACACACAAACACACAGATTCATGCGCACACTCACAGATACACACACATACATTCACAGCGGTACACACAAACACACAGATTCATGCACACACTCATAGATACACACACATACATTCACAGCTGTACACACAAACACACAGATTCATGCGCACACTCACAGATACACACACATACATTCACAGCTGTACACACAAACACACA
The DNA here is from genome assembly GCF_027579735.1 of Bombina bombina. Lineage (NCBI taxonomy): Eukaryota > Metazoa > Chordata > Amphibia > Anura > Bombinatoridae > Bombina > Bombina bombina. The sequence continues at coordinate 31,967,479 of NC_069500.1, read as the reverse complement.
GATTCATGCGCACACTCACAGATACACACAAATACATTCACAGCTGTACACACAAACACTAGATTCATGCGCACACTCACAGATACACACACATACATTCACAGCTGCACACACAAACACACAGATTCATGCGCACACTCACAGATACACACACATACATTCACAGCTGCACACACAAACACACAGATTCATGCGCATACTCACAGATACACACACATACATTCACAGCTGTACACACAAATACTAGATTCATGCGCACACTCACAGATACACACACATACATTCACAGCTGTACACACAAACACACAGATTCATGCGCACACTCACAGATACACACACATACATTCACAGCTGCACACACAAACACACAGATTCATGCGCACACTCACAGATACACACACATACATTCACAGCTGTACACACAAATACTAGATTCATGCGCACACTCACAGATACACACACATACATTCACAGCTGTACACACAAACACACAGATTCATGCGCACACTCACAGATACACACACATACATTCACAGCTGCACACACAAACACACAGATTCATGCGCAGCCGCACACTCACAGATACACACACATACATTCACAGCTGCACACACAAACACACAGATTCATGCTCACATTCACAGATACACACACATACATTCACAGCTGTACACACAAACACACAGATTCATGCACACACTCATAGATACACATTCACAGACACAAACACATACACTTACAGCTGCACACACAAAAACTCACAGATTCATGTGCACACTAACAGATACACACACATACATTCACAACTGCACACACAAACACTCACCGATTCATGCACACACTCACAGATACACACACATACATTCACAGCTGCACACACAAACACTCACAGATTCATGCATACACTCATAGATACAAACACATACTCTTACAGCTGCACACACAAATAGTTATCCTGGACAGCACTATTCATGTTCCTCCCTGCACACCCTGCAGCATGTGTAACTCATAAGTGTCCAGGAAAACATGGCCGGGGTGGCAACCCTACTCACAGCTGCACACAAAAACACTCATGCACACACTCATAGATACACACTCACAGACACAAACACATACACTTACAGCTGCACACACAAAAACTCACAGATTCATGTGCACACTCACAGATACACACACATACATTCACAGCTGCACACACAAACACACAGATTCATGCGCACACTCACAGATACACACACATACATTCACAGCTGCACACACAAACACACAGATTCATGCGCACACTCACAGATACACACACATACATTCACAGCGGTACACACAAACACACAGATTCATGCACACACTCATAGATACACACACATACATTCACAGCTGTACACACAAACACACAGATTCATGCGCACACTCACAGATACACACACATACATTCACAGCTGTACACACAAACACACAGATTCATGCGCACACTCACAGATACACACACATACATTCACAGCTGTACACACAAACACTAGATTCATGCGCACACTCACAGATACACACACATACATTCACAGCTGCACACACAAACACACAGATTCATGCGCACACTCACAGATACACACACATACATTCACAGCTGCACACACAAACACACAGATTCATGCGCACACTCACAGATACACACACATACATTCACAGCTGCACACACAAACACACAGATTCATGCGCACACTCACAGATACACACACATACATTCACAGCTGTACACACAAATACTAGATTCATGCGCACACTCACAGATACACACACATACATTCACAGCTGTACACACAAACACACAGATTCATGCGCACACTCACAGATACACACACATACATTCACGGCTGCACACACAAACACACAGATTCATGCGCAGCCGCACACTCACAGATACACACACATACATTCACAGCTGCACACACAAACACACAGATTCATGCTCACATTCACAGATACACACACATACATTCACAGCTGTACACACAAACACACAGATTCATGCACACACTCATAGATACACACTCACAGACACAAACACATACACTTACAGCTGCACACACAAAAACTCACAGATTCATGTGCACACTAACAGATACACACACATACATTCACAACTGCACACACAAACACTCACCGATTCATGCACACACTCACAGATACACACACATACATTCACAGCTGCACACACAAACACTCACAGATTCATGCATACACTCATAGATACAAACACATACTCCTACAGCTGCACACACAAACACTCACAGCTTCATACACACAAAGATACACACACTTACAGATACACACAAAGATACACACACTCACAGATACAAACACATATACTTACAGCTGCACACACAAACATTCACAGGTTCATACACACACAGATACACACACACAGATACACACATAGATACACACTCACAGATACAAACACATATACTTACAGCTGCACATACAAACACTCACAGGTTCATATACACACACAGATACACACTCACAGATACAAACACATATACTTACAGCTGCACACACAAACACTCACAAGTTCATACACACACAGATACAAACACTTACGGATACAGGCTACACACACTCACAAATACAAACACATATACTTACAGCTGCACACGCAAACATTCACAGGTTCATGCACACACAGATGCACAAACTTACAAATACACACACTCACATGTACAAACACATATAGTTACAGCTGCACACACAAACACTCACAGGTTCATACACACACAGATACACACACTCACAGATACAAACACATATACTTACAGCTGCACACACAAACACTCAAAGGTTCATACACACACAGATACACACACACAGATGCACACACAGATACACACATAGATACACACTCACAGATACAAACACATATACTTACAGCTGCACACACAAACACTCACAGGTTCATATACACACACAGATACACACTCACAGATACAAACACATATACTTACAGCTGCACACACAAACACTCACAGGTTCATACACACACAGATACACACACTCACAGATACAAACACATATACTTACAGCTGCACACACAAACACTCACAGGTTCATACACACACAGATACACACACTCACAGATACAAACACATATACTTACAGCTGCACACACAAACACTCAAAGGTTCATACACACACAGATACACACACAGATACACACATAGATACACACTCACAGATACAAACACATATACTTACAGCTGCACACACAAACACTCACAGGTTCATATACACACACAGATACACACTCACAGATATAAACACATATACTTACAGCTGCACACACAAACACTCACAAGTTCATACACACACAGATACAAACACTTACAGATACAGGCTACACACACTCACAAATACAAACACATATACTTACAGCTGCACACACAAACATTCACAGGTTCATGCACACACAGATACACAAACTTACAAATACACACACTCACATATACAAACACATATAGTTACAGCTGCACACACAAACACTCACAGGTTCATACACACACAGATACACACACTCGCAGATACAAACACATATACTTACAGCTGCACACACAAACACTCACAGGTTCATACAGACACAGATACACACACACACAGATACACACACTCACAGATACAAACACATATACTTACAGCTGCACACACAAACACTCACAGGTTCATACACACTTACAGATATACTTACAGATACACACACTCACAGATACACACACACAAACATAGGTTCATACACAAACTCATAGATACACAGATTCAAACATATACAAAAATATTTAAATAGCTTAATATCTCTAAAATATAATACAAGCCACCCTCCGATGTACTTACTATTTTGATGCAGGAGGGTGGCTTGCCAGGGTTCTAGTGATACCAGGGGCCCAGTAATACAAATGAAGATTGTGAAAAGGGGGACACTATCACTGATTTGTATTTATCACTATCACCGCAGGATCCAAACAAAAACCTCCACTTAATCAGATCTTAAAAGAGCTTGTGGTTAAATGCGTCTCCTTGGGCACAGCACAGTATGTGGCACCAGCTATCCTTTCCTGGGGTGTCACAGGGTTCCTAATTGCAAGTTTTTAGAATGTAAACTCGTCTTACTGTTCCCTCTACCCTCCTGCTCGGCTGCCATAGAACACTGGGAGGAAGTGACATAAGATCACTTCCTCCCAGCGCTGCCGCAGATGAGGGAAGAGGGAACAATTCAGCACCTCCACAGCAGTTCCCTGCTTCCCTCCACCCAACCTATCGCACAGGTCGCACACCCCTAATGCCGGCCATGATCCCACGACCCTCAGGAGAATTGTTGTCACTCTCATTTGGGTTACGACCATACATTTTAGACATGCTGCTTTAAATGTATAAATATATGGGAAATGGTCCTTTATGTTTGTTTTTGTATTTAAATAACTGTTTTTGCTTTAAGGGACAAAATAAACATTTACAATTTACTTCCATTATCAAATTTTTCACAGTCTTTTTATATACACACTTTCTGGGGAACAAGATCCCACTGAGCATGGTATACGTATACTAGTCTGTGATTGTCTCATGTCTGTCACATGATAGAGGGGGCTGGAAAATGGGAGAAAAAATGAATTTGTCAGAAAAAACATCTTATTTGAAATTCATAGCAAGTTCTTTGCCTTATCTTTTCTTTGTGCACTTGATAATCATGCAATTTTGCTGCATTGAGTGGTCCTTTAATGAAGAACCCACTCATTCTCAAGAATATTCCCATTCAAATGGGAATTCAAATCTCTATACATAATGGTGCACTTTCAATGAGCACTTTCCAACACATTTAATACTCTTCAGCTGGAATACCAAGTCATTGAGAACACAGTAAGAAAAAAAAATACAGCCCCTATAGTAAATAACATTTGCAAAATGATTAACAAGAATAAAAAAAAGAAATACAAGGACTCATTACAGTCTAACCTCAGAATAAAAACACTGACTTTATCATGAATAATGAATAGATTTTTATTCTGAGTTTTCAGATGAAGATTTATTTGGGAATAAAATGATAACACTGACATAAGATTTAAGCACAGCACTTTGTGACAAGTCAGAGTTGCCTATAGCTTGTAGACTACAATTGCAGTATCAAGCTAACATTACCGCACATATTACAAAAAACAATAAGGCACCGCCAGCTCCTATAATTAGAGCCGTGTGACAGTGGGGCGCTGACAGACAGTATTAGCTGTGTGTAGGAAACTGACAGCGACATTGATAACCTTGATATAAGTCTATGGAAGAAAGCAATACACTAGCTGCCATATTGATAATCCTCCATCTGCTGCACCATGTAATGTGGGAGGACACTGGATGATGTTTGCTGTTGGAAAAAAAGCAGAACCATCTGCTGAAGTGACAGATCCTTGGCCGATATTGCCCTGCTTTCTTAAGAAATTAACTGTACAGCTTTCCTGTAAAGCGTGGATGACATTTGTTATTGCTTTGCAGTGTAAATTATACTCTGTGCTTTCTTAAATGTATGTTTCACTCTCCCTGTGGTAAGGTTAATACCCAGAACAGATATTTACTGTACTGAACAGCTCAAATTCACTGTACTGTATACTGTACTGCTCAAATTTACTTTACTGTACAGTTCAAATTTACTGTACTTTTTAAATTTACTGTACTGTACTGCTCAAATGTACCGTACAAATTTATTGTACTGTACTACTCAAATTTACTGTACAGTTCAAATGTACTGTACACATTTATTGTACTGTACTACTCAAATTTATTGTACTGTACTTCTCAAATTTATTGTACTGTACTACTCAAATTTACTGTACATTTCAAATGTACTGTACTGCACTGTTCAAATTTACTGTACAGTTCAAATTTACTGTACTTTTCAAATTTACTGTACTGTACTGCTCAAATTTACTGTACAGTTCAAATTTACTGTACTGCTCAAATGTACTGAACTGTACAGCTCAAATTTACTTTACTTCTCAAATTTATTGTACTGTATTACTCAAATTTACTGTACAGTTCAAATGTACTGTACTGCACTGTTCAAATTTACTGTACAGTTTGAATTTACTGTACAGATCAAATTTATTGTACTGTACTTCTCAAATTTACTGTACAGCTCAAATATATTGTACTGTACTGCTAAAATTTACTGTACAGCTTAATTTTTAATATTAAGGGCATGAAGTTCCCACTGTTTTGTGTTATCTAAATGAAAGCATATTAAAGAGGAATTTTATTTCTATTATACATGTAAAAGTGGACTATTTAAACATGTTAAAAATTATAAAAATTATGTGCATAAGTTAAAGTCAAGGTCAATTTGGATGAATTAGTACCCGTTTTTTAATAAACCTTTTAAAAACAAGGGCACTTTAATTCATCAAAATTGACATTTCACTCCTTTTCTTCAAAAACTTACCTTTTAATCCTGAAAGCCGCTCCAGCTATTCCCCCGGCCGTCGGAAGCTTCTTCTTACTTCAGAAATGACGAATCCGGCTTCCCCCAATCACGGCTGTCCCGCCGGGTCGATCATGGCCTGATGCAAACCGTGATTGGAGGAAGCTGGAATCGTAATTTTAGACCCGCAAAGAGGGCTTGCGACGGGTGGAGGAAGCACCGCAGCAGCTGTCCAGATTAAAAGGTAATTTTTGAAGAAAAGGAGTGAAATGTAAATTTTGATGAATTAAAGTGCACTTGTTTTAAATAGGTTTATTAAAAACCCGGCACTAATTCATCCTTCACTTTAAGCCAGGGGTGTCCAAACTTTGCTCTCCAGAGGTTTTGGAACTACATTTCCGATGATGCTCAGCCAGCATTTTATCTAGCTGAGCATCATGGGAAATATAGTTCCAAAACCTGTGGAGAGGAAAGTTTGGACACCCCTGCTTTAAGCTAAACCTATTTATTTTGGTTTTGAATAATCAGGAAGTGCATGTTTGTGTAGATCTAATCATTGGAAGAGCAGCTCACATTAGTATTATTGTAGTGACACTTTCTACAAACATGACAAAAATATTTTTGTATTTTTCAGTACAGAAATGTCTTTTTAAAAAGAAAAAAACAAAACTTTTAACACATTAACATCCTATGGGCTAGATTTACAAGTGGCACGCTATTGTTTGTTCGCAAGCGTTATCAGGTTTTCATGGCCGTTTGTGCGCAAGTTAAATTCCGCTCACATTACAAGTTGAAAGTAAATAAGCAAGCGTGAGTACGATTTATGCTACAATGATTAACTGGTTAACTGTTACCCTTGAATGAAAAGTTTCACAGAACACATCAAAAATACATTAAAAAGTATAGTTACAATCATAATAACACTGTCTGGTATTTTTGTTTTTAAATAGCAATAAAAAGTTATAAGGGATCAAAGATTTGAGGTCTTAGGTGTTAGAGAAAAAAAAGGACTGCAAAGGGCTTTAATATAGATATACATACACATACATGTCAAAATATGTATATGTATGTATATATGTTTATATGTCTACACACATGTATTTATATATTTATATGTGTATATATGTATTTCCAGACATTTATACACATATAAACACATAGATACATATATACACATATACACACATAAATACATATATACACATATAAACACATAAATACATATATACACATATACACACATAAATACATATATACACATATAAACACATAAATACTTATATACACATATAAACACATAAATACATATATACACATATAAATACATAAATACATATATACACATATAAACGCATACATACTGTACATATATACACATATATACACATATAAACACATAAATACATATATACACATATAAACACATAAATACATATATACACATATAAACACATAAACACATATGCACATATATATGACACATGAAAAATCCTATTTATGCAATATTCATATTTAATAAAGTGTTATACTGTGTATTTACTGTATATATTATACATTCTAATGTTCTGCACATAGCAGAATATGTTCTTTGTATTGTTAAATAGATATTCCTATATATCTGTATATCTCTATACCTATATATAATCATTTATTTATATATAGATATAAATATATATTTGTGTAAAAATCCATCTGATGTAAATTTAGATACATTGTTAAGAATAAATAGAACATATTCTGCTATGTGCAGAACATAGGATTATGAAATATGCAATATTATCTTCTTAGGTTGCGCTTTTAAATAACCGCAATTGTGTTTGCGTGATTCGTGGGTGTTCTTTTTTTTAAACTTTTTTGGGTCCATTGAAGTCTATGGAGGAATGCAATTTTGTATTTGCGACTTCTCAAAGTCTATTGACTTTGCTAACACGAGAGCACAATCTTTTTACTTTGAACTCGTAATATGAGCGCGAACCTCTGAGTGCAAAAATATTACTTCTAGCGGTTTTATTGCTTGAACGCGAGCACAAACTACCACTCTACTTGTAATCTTGTCCTATATTTTAGATTTAATGATGATAAAAAAGCAAAAACTAACGACTGATATCCTTAAATTCCATTTGGTAACAAATATGACTGATACAAAAAGCATTTTGCCCTTTATGGCACCCACGAATACAAAAACATTTTATATATTACAAACCAGTTATCGGAAGTAGGAAAAATACTTTTAATAAATGAGTGATTTTAGTGACATTTGATGTAATTAAAGGAATAAGTAGATGCCAGTAAAACCTCAGTGAAGGTAAATTTTCATGAATGAGTGCCTGGTTTTTAAAATACTATTAAAAACATGGGCACGTTGATTCATGAACGTTTACATTTTAACACTTCTTTAAAATGTATTCTATGGTATATCCCCCATGTAAACTTCCTTCTATGCCTGTATCTGATCACAACCTGTCCCCAGCATTTGTATTTCCTCATTTTTTTTAACTTAGCTTAATTAATTGATTAATCCCCACCCACTTTTGTTTTATCTGCATCTATCTCTTTGATCTAGTTCTAGTTCTTAATTCTCTCACCTGTGTGTCACTCATCTCCCTGTCGCCACTCAGTTAATTGATTTAACTCAGCTGTCTGCAGAAGCTCTATAAATTTAAGATCAGCTTTAGGGATAGCATTTGCTGGGTTTAGCATTTGCAGAGAACACCATCTCTCTAAGTGACATCTTTACGTAGCAGCACTAAGAATTAGTCAAGGATTGAACAAAATTTGAAGAAGATTTGAGGCAAGCTAAATATTTTCTCTTAAAAACCAAAATGTTGCACTTAAAATTCTGCTATGTTTTCAGAACTGCTTTTCCTTTTAACAGCCTCATGCCTATTTCACAGACATGTTCACATGCTCATACCTTACCCCTTTCCACATGCAGTTTATATTGGCCCCTCTCTTCTTTCCTCTCCTTAACTAGCTCTCATGAAATACTTTCTATTTTAAAATCTATCTCACTAAACTGCACCACCTCACAGAAATACCCCCACTGCTACATATCTCATTCTCATCTACTCTTACTTTCCATCATGCTGCTATTAGCATCAGGAGATATCTCTTTAAATCCTGGGCCCACCCAAATTCCTACCATTACCCAATAAAGCACTCCTTATAGTAACTTTAATAAAAGCAACACACACAACCTCATTTCCATCCAATGCATCCCATACACACACACACTCCTTTCACTTGTGCACTATGGAACTCTTGCTCTGTCTTCAACAAACTTACAACCATTTATGACCTGTTTACTTCAAATGCTTTCCCCCTTTTAGTAATTACCGAAACCTGGCTATCTCCTTCCGACACCGTTTCCACTGCTGCTCTCACACATGGTGGTCTTCACTTTAGTCATACCCCTAGGCCAGGTGAGAAATGTGGCGGCAGTGTTGGGATCCTGCTCTCCCCCTCCTGCACTTATCAGCACCTTCCTCCAATCCCATCTCTCTCCTTCTCCTCCTTTGAAGTTCACTGTATTCGCCTGTTCTCCCCCCTCTCCCACAAAGTGGCAGTCATCTATCGCCCTCCTGGACCTACCTCCCACTTCCTTGACAACTTTGCCGCCTGGCTTCCTCACTTTCTCTCTACAAATATACCAACCCTAATTCCTGGGGACTTCAACATTCCCATTGACAACCCGTCTGCCCCTGTTGCCCCTAAACTTCTTTCACTCACATCCTCCTTTGGTCTCTCACAATCCACACTATTCCCTACCCATCGTGATGGACACTCTTTCGACCTGGTATTTTCCTACCTTTGTTCTATATCTGACCTCACCTGTCACCCTTTTCCTATTTCAGACAATCACCTGGTCACCTATAATATTAATGCAACAGCTAAACCCACACCTCCATCCCGCCCCCGCACCTGTAGAAATCTACATGCTGTAGATCCGCTCCAATTTTCAAAAATCATTCAAGATCTCTTCCCTCACACTTCCACTATAACCTGCCCTGATTTTGCAACAGCCCACTATAACAAAACTCTCTCCTCTGCACTAGACACACTGGCCCCTCCCCAGCTGTGCATGTCTTTAGGAAAACTCACTCTGAACCTGATTTCATACATTATAAGTTTATTCTTCGTTCATACACTTCCGCCCTTCACTTAGCCAAGCAAACCTACTTCTCTTCTCTCATATCTACTCTTTCCTCAAACCCTAAATGACTCTTCTCCACATTTAACTCTCTCCTCTACCCACCTGCTTCACCCCCCATCTGTCTTTAGTGCTCAAGACCTGGCAGACTACTTTTTAAACAAAACATGTACTATCCGAAGCAACATCCCAATACCAACCTGCAATATACCATCAACAGGCCCAGTTACTCCCTCTGCCACCCTCTGCATCTTCCATCCAGCCACTGAGAATGAAGTTACTTCCTTACTATCTTCCTCACACCTCACTACCTGCCCCCTCAACCCTATCCCTTCCCATCTAATACCCTCCCTATCTTTCACCCTCACTCCTGCTCTTACCCACATCTTCAACCTATCTCTCTCTACCGGCTCATTCCCATCTTCTTTCAAACACGCAAAAGTCACTCCCATACTCAAAAAACCCTTCCTTGACCCTAAATCTCCTGAAAGCTACCATCCCATATCACTGCTTCCACTAACATCAAAACTTCTTGAAAAACTAGTTTACAATCGCCTAACCCACTTCCTGTCTGCCAACTCCTTGCTTGACCTCCTGCAATCTGGATTCCACCCTAACACTCAACTGAGACTGCCCTTACCAAGGTTACTAACGATCTTCTCTCTGCTAAAAATAGTGGCCACTACTCTATACTCATTTTACTTGACCTCTTCGACACAATTGACCCCCCCCCTCCTACAGACCCTTAGCTCTTTTGGCCTCTGTGACACTGCTCTTTCCTGGATTCACTCTTATCTTTCTCACAGGTCTTTTTCTGTGTCATTTGCCGGCAACTACTCCTCTCCAATGCCTCTGTCTGTTGGAGTACCTCAAGGATCTGTTCTGGGTCCTCTACTCCTCTCCATTTATACTTCTTCGCTGGGCAAACTTATCAATAGTTATGACTTCAAATATCATCTCTATGCTGATGACACCCAGATCTACCTCTCGACCCCTGCTCTCTCTCTCTCTCTCTCTCTCTCTCTCTCTCTTTCCTTTCTCATGTCAGCGACTGCATATCTGGTATTTCTTCCTGGATGGCCTCTCACCACCTAAAGATTAACATGTCCAAGACTGAGCTCCTTCTTATCGCCCCCTCAAGCTCTACACCAACTTGTGACTTCTCTATCCCTGTTGACGGCATCACCATTTCCCCATCGCCCCAAGTCCGCTGCTTCGGAGATACATTTGACTCAAATCTATCCTTCGCCCCCCATATCCAATTGCTTTCTACATACTGCCGCAACCATCTAGCAATATTTCCAAGATTTAACCTTTTCTGTGCGCTAACACCACAAAGCAAATAATACACTTCCTTGTTATTTCACGACTTGACTACTGCAATAACCTACTTACTGGCCTTCCTCTTTCCCGCCTCTCCCCCTTCAATCCATTCTAAATGCCTCTGCCAGGCTGATCCACCTTTCCTGTTGCTCTGTATCTGCTGCACCTCTCTGCGAGTCCCTTCATTGGCTCCCCATTCACAGCAGAATTAAATTCAAAATTCTCACCCTTGCATACAAAGCGCTCACCAACACTGCTCCCCTCTACCTATCCTCTCTAATAAACAAGTATACTCCAGCCCACCCACTAAGATCCAACAATGACCTGCTCCTTGCATCTGCGACTATCACTTCTTCTCATGCTAGACTGCAGGACTTCTGTCGTGCAGCACCTACCCTCTGGAACACTCTCCCTTGTGCTGTCAGGCTTTGCCCTAATCTTTCTTCCTTTAAATGCTCTCTGAAGACTTTTCTGTTCAGAGAAGCCTACCACCTAACTCAATAATATTTCTCTTACCTAACAACATTTCCCTCATCTAACTCTGCATTAACATCTTTCTCAATCTTGCAGTCCTCACTTCCTGTTTCTCAACCTCCTACCCTTCTAGATTGTAAATTCCTAAGGGAATAGCGCCCTCAATTCCTCCTGTATGTGTTCGTAAATTTTGTCCTGTCTCTTACAAGTTTTATATCATTGTTTTATGTAAATTAATTGTATCCATGGACAGCACTGCGGAATATGATGGCGCTTCATAAATAAAGTATAATAATAATAATAATAATAATTGCAGCAGTTTTGTTAAAATATAAAAAATATATAATGAAGATAGAAAAAATACCAGGGTATATAAGATTACCCTAGAACAGCAAGGGATAAATACACGGCACACATGAAAGACCTTCAAAAGTTTATTTATAATTAGTTCCCAAAGATACATTCAAGTATATAGCAGTATCTTATCTGTCAGTTTCAGTCACCACTATAGACAGCAAAATCTAAAACATTTAAAGTGCACTGAGACCTAGTTCTTTCCCTATACTATAAATCAAAAAAAGCAACATCAAAAACAATAAGGGGTTAACCAAAAAACTAATATTTCTAACGAATAGTACATTGAAACTAATGTTTATAGGACATATATGGTAAGTAGGCAAAATACATGTTATACAAATAACTGCAGTCCAAACAGAGGTGAGCTATATTTTTTGTAGAAAAGCGCTTATTTTCACTCTTTGTATATACCAGAGAATCTCCTCTTAAGGCAGGTAGATGTACCGCAATTAGTACTGCTGGATAAAGAGTCACTAGCAAGTATAATAATTAGGTGGAAAACACAGCATATACTTAGCTTAAGTCCTCCGGTTTTTGTTGTTTCCACTTGTCTTCTGCTTGCAAGCACCTGTGTTGATTACTTGGCGTGTGATGTCAACAACAGTGGGAGTGGTGTAGCGTCACCAGGGACTGTGAGTGGCTGTAAGCAGTAGGATCCAGTTGAATCGATATTGCGTTGTAGATCTTGCCAAGAGCTTTGGCAAAGTGCTGTATCGCAAAGTTGTGTGTACATTCACCTATCGTATAGGCACATCTTCCATTGCATTCCAATAGCACACTCCTCAAACCACTTACTCCACTGTCGGAATCACACCAGAAAAACTCGTAGCTCACTTGAGATGTACAGCTGCATGTATAAAGCCAAAATGTCTCTGAAGAAACATGAGATTCAGGGAATCGGTCTAGACAGGTGCACTAGAAATCCTGGCCCACGGTACATTCGACAGGTACCTGGGTTCTCATAAACACATAGTGCCAACGCACGTTTCTCCCCCACCTCCAGTATGTGTTACAGGGCATCATCAGGGCATGTAGAGTCCTCAATGGACTTCCTCTTTTATGCAGATACCTAATTGCTTACAGGTGTGTTTCCCAAGTATCCTTGCAACACCTTAAAGCTGTATCACTTTTAACCCTGTATTCACAAAAGCCTATCAAAACTCTATATTGTGTTAGAAAGTAATAACTAAATATATTTTGGTTCAACCTAATTCCTGGTTAACCCCAATACTTTCAAATACACAACAGAAGATAGATAGAAATTACCCTCTATCCTGGCGCACACTTCAAACAGATGTTTATTACATTTAAAAAAAATAGATATTTACAAAAAGTGGACAAATTCAAGCTTATCATTTAAACCTTTTGGTAATCTAGTTCCCAGTCTGTAGATCCATTTCGCCTCTTTTTGCAGGAGGACCCTATCATTATTACCACCACGTCCATTTGTGATGCCTTTATCTATTATGATAAACTTCAATGAATCTACATTTTGATTGTGTACATTACAGAAATGTCTAGCAACGTTAGTTTCTCTGGAGTGGAGAATATCATCCCTGTGCTCCTGTACTCGTTCTTTCACCATTCTTTTCGTTTTTCCAACATAGAAAACCGGACAGGAGCACCGCAGAAGATATATCACCCCTTCCGATTTACAGTTAAAAAAGAATCTTATGTCAAAGATCTTTTCATCCTGGACAGAGAATTGTTTTGTGCTATCCATGTGGGCACAGTATACACAGTGCCCACATGGAAAGCTACCTTTAATACCTCTGTCCTTTCTCAACCAATCAAAGGCCGAGGGGCCCCTTGAAAATTGGCTCCTCACCAGTTTATCCTTTAAACTCTGTGCTTTTCTAGCTGTCTAGCTGTTTTAGATTTTGCTGTCTATAGTGGTGACTGAAACTGACAGATAAGATACTGCTATATACTTGAATGTATCTTTGGGAACTAATTATAAATAAACTTTTGAAGGTCTTTCATGTGTGCCGTGTATTTATCCCTTGCTGTTCTAGGGTAATCTTATATACCCTGGTATTTTTTCTATCTTCATTATATATTTTTTATATTTACCATAAGGGTGGCACCATTTAGAGCAAATTAGCAATATTACCTACTCTCTCACACCCCCTATATTTAGTTTTGTTAAAATACTTACCTTTTTCTTCTTCCAAGCCGGACCAGGGGATCTCCCGCCCACTTCTTCCTGCTGTACTTACACAGCAATGACGAAACCGGCTTCCTCCAATCACGGCATGGCCTTAGGAAATGTTTGCTCTGGGGGGGGGGGAGCCATGATTGGAGGAAGCCAGATTTGTCATTGCTGACGTAAGTACAGAGCAGCTGTGGGCGGGGAATCGCTGGTCCAGCTTGGAAGAAGAAAAAGGTAAGTATTTTAACAAAAATGATGCAATGTAAACTTTATGAATGAAAGTGCCCCTGTTTTTAATAGTATTTTTAAAATCCGGGAACTCATTCATGAAAATTTACCTTCACTTTAATATCTGAGACAGGAATGCTGGGGGCAGCTTGGGGGTGGAGCATGAGGAGGAGTTAGATCTTGTTATGGGTGGGGAGGATTGGCCGACTGAGCTTTGCGTGAACATGGCTGAATATTGCAGCAAAATGACCAGGACATTTATAAGAGAGTTGCTGGATATCTGAGCTGAGCTTCCCAAACTGGAACCAATAAATAAAATGCTGGATGGTGGGATAACACTGATTCCTAAATAATATAGGCACCAATGTCACCTCCATGGCTATATATACTAATTACACTTACTGCTTAAAATACCAATTTATGGCTTTTTCCAACTGCAATCCTAATTACCCTATAGCAAAAATCATATAAGATTAACATAAAAAAATAAAAATATGAAAAAAAAGTATGTATATTATTTGTGAAACACATTTTTATGCATTTATATTCATTTTATTTATAGACTGATTAATTGATTAGTTCTGTTAGCTATAAATGTTTTATATAAACATCAAAATATATGCTTCCAAACACACAATATTTATAAACACCAGAATTACTATGAAATCTTTTTAAAGGATGTCTCTTACATTGGCTATTTTTACCTCAATTCTATACAATTAGAATAAAGCACTACAATTCTGAGCAAATATTTAGAGAATCATGAAATATCTTGTGATTGTAATATAAATGTTTTATCATTTATAGAAAAACCTTGCAATATATACTTAAAGGGACACTCAGGTTAAATTAAATTTTCATGATTCAGATAGAGCATGTCATTTTAAACAACTTTCCAATTTACTTCCATTAAAAAAAATGTGCACAGTCTTTTATATTTACTGAGCATGTGCAAGAATTCACAGACTATACGTATATGCATTTGTGATTGGCTGATTACTATCACATGGCACAAGGGGAGTGGAAATATACATAACTTTGAAATTTGTTATAAAAAAATCTACTACTCATTTGAAGTTCAGACTAAGTGGTATTGCATTGTCTTGTTATCTTGCATTTGTTGATTATGCAAATCTAATGTGTTGACTGGTCCTTTAATTTATTTATCCCCCTTCCTGTAATTTAGCTCTAAAAATTGTGGGTTTTCCATTCTGAGAATTGAAAGTGCACACTGCAGACCTCACACACATAAGATTGAGGTGATAAGATACAGCAAAGAAATGCAAGTTTTACTAACAAAATGACAGTTGCCAGAATTGACTGCTTCAGTAACAAGTCTGTATTGGCTTCTTCAAATAATGTCATGGTGGTGGGGGGAATTTGCTTTTGAAAAACAATTGCAGAAAAGCGGTGTTAAAGGGACAGTCTACCATAGAACTGTTATTGTTTTAAAAGATAAATAATCCCTTTATTACCCATTCCCCAGTTTTGCAAAACCAACAGTTATATTAATGTACTTTTTACCTCTGTGATTACCTTGTATCTAGGAACCTTCTTCCAGCCCCCTGATCACATGACTGTGACTGTTTATTATCTATTGTCTTAAATTTAGCATTGTATTGCGCTAAATCTTGCGCTAAATCTTAAATAACCCCCTGTGCCTGAACACAGTGTTATCTATATGGCCCATGTGTACTTTCTGTCTCTTTGTGTTGAAAAGAGATTTAAAAAGCATGTGATAAGAGGCGGCCCTCAAAGGCTTAGAAATTATCATATGAGCCTACCTATGTTTAGTTTAAACTAAGAATACCAAGAGAAAAAAGCAAATTTGATGAAATTAAAAGTCCTATCTGAATAATGAAAGTTTAATTTATACTAGAATGTCCCTTTAATTCATTCCAAACGTTTACACTCGACTTGTATGTTAATAAATTACAAGACTTTAGAAATCTTTTAATATAGATTCTCCTTTATATTTTCATCTAAAGAAAACATGACAGCAAAAATACTACTGCAAAATAATGCTATAAAAATATTGTTTTACATAACAAAACAATGATATTGTCATTAATTCAATCTTAAAGGGACATTAAACACTAAATAAATGCTAGGTAGAATGATGCATTCAAAGAAAA
The DNA here is from genome assembly GCF_027579735.1 of Bombina bombina. NCBI lineage: Eukaryota > Metazoa > Chordata > Amphibia > Anura > Bombinatoridae > Bombina > Bombina bombina. The sequence goes on along the minus strand of NC_069500.1, from coordinate 31,950,212 downwards.
GATTAGTCTGAGAATAACATGTAGATGCATTTTATAAAGTTTCATTAGCTCTTTAAATATTGACAAAATAAGTGTAAGATTTTAGTGTCTAAAAAACAATGGGTGCTGCCATGTTGTGACTTAGGTTACCTTCTCTGCTGTGGCCAATTAGAGACAGTTATAAATAGGTCACTAGAGTGAGCAACCAATGGCTGTGTGGAATATAACAGTGTTCTGCACTTTCATTTCTAACAGGAACTGAAAAGCTCACCATTTTAGAAGGGAATTACAGGAAAGGGGAAAAATTAAAAAATGAAAGTATATTGCATATTTCTTTTCCATATACGATTTATCATTTTTTATGACCATTTTAAATTGTTTAATGTCTCTTTAAAGGGAAATTAAACACTTTGACATTATAATATAAAATGATAAATTGTGTATTCAGCGAACAGGTGCCCTAGAGGCATGAAACGCGTATGATGTCACAGGAGGGTGATGTTCCCCCTGTATTCCTGTTCTATGTATGATTTTATTGAGCTGCTGTATGTGGTCTATGCTTTTAAACTACGCTAACTAATAAAGGACCGTTTTTACTTATCCTGACCTTTGGAGTGCCGAGGAGTTCTTTGTTTCCTTATATATATATATAATTATGCAATATACTTTTGCATACATTTGCCTGTAATTCCATTCTGAATTTGTGAGTTTTTCAGTTCCTGTTAGAGATGGAAGTGCAGAACACTGTTATAGTCCACACAGCCATTGGCTGCACACTCTAGTTACCTATTTATAACTGTCTCTAATTGGCCACAGCAAAGAAGGTAACCTATGTTACAATATGGGCCAGATTACAAGATTACAAGTGGAGCACTATAGATCGATACGAACACGACCTTGCATACCCATTGCTGGGAAGTATTGCGCTCATGAGAGTGTGATTCCATTGGCTCCTTTGGGAGCCTTATTCTGATGCCGTCATACATGGCATCAGAACATCGCGCAGCGAAGAGGGTAAGTAGCACAACAAAAGCAGCAAACTTAAATATATATGTTTATGATTATATACATATATATTTGTGTTAGTATGTGTATATACACACTGTATATTAACACATAAATATGTCTGTATATAAGCATATAAAGATATATTTACTGGGAACATACAGTTCCCATAGACCACAATGTAAAGGCACTTTTCAGTGCCGTTTTTTTTCTAACACCCCAGTCCCACCAAATTTAACCTCAAAATACTGCCTAGTCCAGTTCCAGTTATTTTATTTAAAAATAAGGATGCTGCCATTTTTATTTTTTAGGCTGTATTTTGGGGGCATTTGGGGCACATTTATAAAATTAACCAGAGATCTGATATCTGGTTAATTTTATAAGCTTTAATTGCCACTGTGAGCTTGTGGTAGTAATAACCAGTCACTTGTAATGGCTAGTTAATTATCACGCCTGCAAACAGGCGAATTTGCCCGTTTGTGGGCACGCAATAATTTTGTGCTCCACTTGTAATCTGGCCCTAAAACTTTACACTTGTTTTGTCACTATTTAAACAGTTAATGAAAAATAAATCTACATGTTATTCTCCGACTAATCTTTTCTTCGAATGCATCATTCTATCTAACATTTACTTTAGTGTTTAATGTCCCTTTAAGTGAAACTATGGAAATGGTACCATGAAGAATCTATAACGCACACTGTAACGGTTTAAAGCAACTAAAAGGTTAACATCTCACAAAAAAATAAAGAAATAAGCTTTGAAGCCATTCCATATGAAATCAACTAGGGAAGAAGCACTTTGCAACCTCACATTTATTTATTTTACATTTGGCAAACTGAAAGGGCCTTGAGGTGTGAGCCTAGGCAAAATTGCAGGTCCATATCTTCAGTATTTTTGAATTTAGAGGGGTGCAAAATTTGCCCATCTTGTTAACTTTACATTCAATATTTCGGTAACCACTGCACCTATAGAAGTGATTTAGGTCTCTTTGGAAAGGTCTATAAAAGTATTTTCAAATGAGGAAAATTATTTGTAAGCCGTTATAATCAATATTTTGGCGGCCATGTTCTCAAAAATGAAAAAGGTCAAATTTGTGATGTGACATGGAAGTCAGAATGTGTTTAAACTTGTCTAACTATACACTACTGTGTAACAAAGGATCACAGCATTTTTATGTAACTGGCATAAGTTCTCTCACCCATAGTGTAACGGATCTTACTTTATCGTGTCCTTTACTACTTAATGGATTACAACACGTACTGAAAAATGTACTCATTTCTGCTGCATATGCACATATAGTAACGGTAATGAAGTCCTTATATCTCTTCACTGCAAGATGCAGTGGAGCAATCTTTACCCTGCAAAGATCATGAGAGAACTTATTTCTTAGGTGACCTGCAAGTCAGAACATGTTTCCGCTTGTCTGGAGTAAGGAAATTACTGTAAATGGGACTTCCTGTTTTACTGAATCTAACATAACTCGTGATCCCATTGGCTTCCCATCTTCAAATCCGGTACAATTAATGAGCAATAGTATATATAAAGCATATTTAAAAAAAAAATAAAAGACCTGTTTTTGAGAAAATGGCCACCAAAATATTAATTACAACGACTTATAAATCCTTTGAATATAAAAGAGCTATTCAAGATCTTCCCAAACACACCTGAATTACTTCTATAGGTGCCCTGGTTAAAATGAATGTTAACAAAATGGTGAAAAAATTGTCAAAATCACACATTTTGCATACATATAACTTTGTAAATACAAATTATATGGAACTGCAATTTTGCATACACAAAGAATGCGAGGTTGAGGACCTTTTTGATTTAACATGGAATAACCCTTTTCTCCAACATTGGTGTGTCCGGTCCACGGCGTCATCCTTACTTGTGGGATATTCTCTTCCCCAACAGGAAATGGCAAAGAGTCCCAGCAAAGCTGGTCACATGATCCCTCCTAGGCTCCGCCCACCCCCGTCATTCTCTTTGCCGTTGCACAGGCAACATCTCCACGGAGATGGTTAAGAGTTTTTTGGTGTTTAAATGTAGTTTTATTCTTCTATCAAGTGTTTGTTATTTTAAAATAGAGCTGGTATGTACTATTTACTCTGAAACAGAAAAGGATGAAGATTTCTGTTTGTAAGAGGAAGATGATTTTAGCAGACAGTAACTGAAATCAATTGCTGTTTCCACACAGGACTGTTGAGATGAAGTAACTTCAGTTGGGGGAAACAGTTAGCAGTCTTTTCTGCTTAAGGTATGACTAGCCATATTTCTAACAAGACCATGTAATGCTGGAAGGCTGTCATTTCCCCTCATGGGGACCAGTAAGCCATTTTCTTAGTTAAACATAAAAGAATAAAGGGCTTCAAAAAGGGCTTAAAAACTGGTAGACATTTTTCTGGGCTAAAACAGTTGCTTTACTAGGCATATTATGCAGATTCTAACTAATTATTGGTATTATAATCTTGGGGAACGTTTAGAAAAACGGCAGGCACTGTGTTGGACACCTTTTTCAGATGGGGGCCTTTCTAGTTATAGACAGAGCCTCATTCTGGGACTGTATAGGGGTTAAATGTAAAAACGGCTCCGGTTCCGTTAATTTAAGGGTTAAAGCTCTGAAATTTGGTGTGCAATACTTTTAATGCTTTAAGACACTGTGGTGAAATTTTGGTGAATTTTGAACAATTCCTTCATACTTTTTCACATATTCAGTAATAAAGTGTTTTCAGTTTGAAATTTAAAGTGACAGTAACGGTTTTATTTTAAAACGTTTTTTGTGCTTTGTTGACAAGTTTAAGCCTGTTTAACATGTCTGTACCATCAGATAAGCTATGTTCTATATGTATGAAAGCCAATGTGTCTCCCCATTTAAATTTATGTGATAATTGTGCCATAGTGTCCAAACAAAGTAAGGACAGTATTGCAACAGATAATGATATTGCCCAAGATGATTCCTCAAATGAGGGGAGTAAACATGATACTACATCATCCCCTACTGTGTCTACACCAGTTATGCCCACAGAGGAGGCCCCTAGTACATCTAGTGCGCCAATACTTATTACCATGCAACAATTAACGGCTGTAATGGATAACTCCATAGCAAATCTTTTATCCAAAATGCCTACTTATCAGAGAAAGCGCGATTGCTCTGTTTTAAAAAATGGAGAGCAAGAGGACGCTGATGATAACTGTTCTGACATACCCTCACACCAATCTCAAGGGGCCATGAGGGAGGTTTTGTCTGATGGAGAAATTTCAGATTCAGGAAAAATTTCTCATCAAGCTGAACCTGATGTTGTGACATTTAAATTTAAATTAGAACATCTCCGCGCACTGCTTAAGGAGGTGTTATCTACTCTGGATGATTGTGACAATTTGGTCATTCCAGAGAAATTATGTAAGATGGACAAGTTCCTAGAGGTTCCGGTGCCCCTCGATGCTTTTCCTATACCCAAGCGGGTGGCGGACATAGTAAATAAAGAGTGGGAAAGGCCCGGCATACCTTTTGTTCCCCCCCTATATTTAAGAAATTATTTCCTATAGTCGACCCCAGAAAGGACTTATGGCAGACAGTCCCCAAGGTCGAGGGGGGCGGTTTCTACTCTAAACAAACGCACTACTATTCCTATCGAAGATAGTTGTGCTTTCAAAGATCCTATGGATAAGAAATTAGAGGGTTTGCTTAAAAAGATTTTTGTACAGCAAGGTTACCTTCTACAACCAATTTCATGCATTGTTCCTGTCACTACGGCAGCGTGTTTCTGGTTCGAGGAACTAGAAAAATCGCTCAGTAAAGAATCTTCGTATGAGGAGGTTATGGACAGAGTTCAAGCACTTAAATTGGCTAACTCTTTTGTTTTAGATGCCGCTTTGCAATTAGCTAGATTAGCGGCGAAAAATTCTGGGTTTGCTGTCGTGGCGCGCAGAGTGCTTTGGCTAAAGTCTTGGTCAGCGGATGTGTCTTCCAAGACAAAATTGCTTAACATTCCTTTCAAAGGTAAAACATTATTTGGACCTGATTTGAAAGAGATTATTTCAGACATCACTGGGGGAAAGGGCCACGCCCTCCCACAGGATAGGTCTTTTAAGGCTAATAATAAGCCTAATTTTCGTCCCTTTCGCAGAAACGGACCAGTCTCTAATTCTGTATCCTCTAAGCAAGAGGGTAATACTTCACAACCCAAACCAGCCTGGAAACCGATGCAAGGCTGGAACAAGGGTAAGCAGGCCAAGAAGCCTACCACTGCTACCAAAACAGCATGAAGGGATAGCCCCCGATCCGGGACCGGATCTAGTGGGGTGCAGACTTTCTCTCTTTGCTCAGGCTTGGGCAAGAGATGTTCAGGATCCTTGGGCGCTAGAAATAGTTTCTCAAGGTTATCTCCTGGAATTCAAGGAACTACCCCCAAGGGGAAGGTTCCACAGGTCTCAATTATCTTCAAACCAAATAAAGAGACAGGCATTCTTACATTGTGTAGAAGACCTGTTAAAGATGGGAGTGATACATCCAGTTCCAATAAGAGAACAAGGAATGGGATTTTATTCCAATCTGTTCATAGTTCCCAAAAAAGAGGGAACATTCAGACCAATTTTGGATCTAAAGATCCTAAACAAATTTCTCAGGGTACCATCGTTCAAAATGGAAACTATTCAAACGATCCTACCTACTATCCAGGAAAATCAATTTATGACTACCGTGGATTTAAAGGATGCGTACCTACATATTCCTATCCACAAGGAACATCATCAGTTCCTAAGGTTCGCTTTTCTGGACAAGCATTACCAGTTTGTGGCACTTCCATTTGGATTAGCCACTGCTCCAAGGATTTTCACAAAGGTACTAGGGTCCCTTCTAGCGGTTCTAAGACCAAGGGGCATTGCAGTAGTACCTTACTTGGACGACATCCTGATTCAAGCGTCGTCCCTGTCAAAAGCAAAGGCTCATACAGACATCGTCCTAGCCTTTCTCAGATCTCACAGATGGAAGGTGAACAAAGAAAAAAGTTCTCTGTCCCCGTCAACAAGAGTTCCCTTCTTGGGAACAATAATAGATTCCTTAGAAATGAGGATTTTTCTGACAGAGGTCATAAAATCAAAACTTCTAAGCTCTTGTCAAGTACTTCATTCTGTTCCTCGTCCTTCCATAGCGCAGTGCATGGAAGTAATAGGATTGATGGTTGCAACAATGGACATAGTTCCTTTTGCATGAATTCATCTAAGACCATTACAACTGTGCATGCTCAGACAGTGGAATGGGGATTATACAGACTTGTCTCCGACAATTCAAGTAGATCAAAAGACCAGAGATTCACTCCGTTGGTGGCTGACCCTGGACAATCTGTCACAGGGAATGAACTTCCGCAGACCAGAGTGGGTCATTGTCACGACCGACGCCAGCCTAGTGGGCTGGGGCGCGGTCTGGGAATCCCTGAAAGCTCAGGGTCTATGGTCTCGGGAAGAGTCTCTTCTCCCGATAAACATTCTGGAACTGAGAGCGATATTCAATGCTCTCAGAGCTTGGCCTCAACTAGCAAAGGCCAAATTCATAAGGTTTCAGTCAGACAACATGACGACCGTTGCATATATCAATCATCAGGGGGGAACAAGGACTTCCCTGGCGATGAAAGAAGTGACCAAGATAATTCAATGGGCGGAGGATCACTCCTGCCACTTGTCTGCGATCCACATCCCAGAAGTGGAAAATTGGGAAGCGGATTTTCTGAGTCGTCAGACATTCCATCCGGGGGAGTGGGAACTCCATCCGGAAATCTTTGCCCAAATAACTCAATTATGGGGCATTCCAGACATCGATCTGATGGCGTCTCGTCAGAACTTCAAGGTTCCTTGCTACGGGTCCAGATCCAGGGATCCCAAGGCGACCCTAGTAGATGCACTAGTAGCACCTTGGACCTTCAACCTAGCTTATGTATTCCCACCGTTTCCTCTCATCCCCAGGCTGGTAGCCAGGATCAATCAGGAGAGGGCCTCGGTGATCTTGATAGCTCCTGCGTGGCCACGCAGGACTTGGTATGCAGACCTGGTGAATATGTCATCGGCTCCACCATGGAAGCTACCTTTGAGACAGGACCTTCTTGTTCAGGGTCCATTCGAACATCCGAATCTGGTTTCCCTCCAACTGACGGCTTGGAGATTGAACGCTTGATTTTATCAAAGCGTGGGTTTTCAGATTCTGTAATAGATACTCTGATTCAGGCTAGAAAGCCTGTAACTAGAAAAATTTACCATAAAATATGGAAAAAATATATCTGTTGGTGGGAATCTAAAGGATTCCCATGGAACAAGATAAAAATTCCTAAGATTCTATCCTTTCTACAAGAAGGTTTGGAGAAAGGATTATCTGCAAGTTCTCTGAAGGGACAGATCTCTGCTTTATCTGTTTTACTTCACAAAAGACTGGCAGCTGTGCCAGATGTTCAAGCATTTGTTCAGGCTCTGGTTAGGATCAAGCCTGTTTACAGACCTTTGACTCCTCCCTGGAGTCTAAATCTAGTTCTTTCAGTTCTTCAAGGGGTTCCGTTTGAACCCTTACATTCCGTAGATATTAAGTTATTATCTTGGAAAGTTTTGTTTTTGGTTGCAATTTCTTCTGCTAGAAGAGTTTCAGAGTTATCTGCTCTGCAGTGTTCTCCGCCCTATCTGGTGTTCCATGCAGATAAGGTGGTTTTGCGTACTAAGCCTGGTTTTCTTCCGAAAGTTTTTTCCAACAAAAATATTAACCAGGAGATAGTTGTACCTTCTTTGTGTCCGAATCCAGTTTCAAAGAAGGAACGTTTGTTACACAATTTGGACGTAGTCCGTGCTCTAAAATTCTATTTAGAGGCTACTAAAGATTTCAGACAAACATCTTCCTTGTTTGTTGTTTATTCTGGTAAAAGGAGAGGTCAAAAAGTGACTTCTACCTCTCTTTCCTTTTGGCTTAAAAGCATTATCCGATTGGCTTATGAGACTGCCGGACGGCAGCCTCCTGAAAGAATCACAGCTCACTCCACTAGGGCTGTGGCTTCCACATGGGCCTTCAAGAACGAGGCTTCTGTTGACCAGATATGTAAGGCAGCGACTTGGTCTTCACTGCACACTTTTGCCAAATTTTACAAATTTGATACTTTTGCTTCTTCGGAGGCTATTTTTGGGAGAAAGGTTTTGCAAGCCGTGGTGCCTTCCATTTAGGTGACCTGATTTGCTCCCTCCCTTCATCCGTGTCCTAAAGCTTTGGTATTGGTTCCCACAAGTAAGGATGACGCCGTGGACCGGACACACCAATGTTGGAGAAAACAGAATTTATGCTTACCTGATAAATTACTTTCTCCAACGGTGTGTCCGGTCCACGGCCCGCCCTGGTTTTTTAATCAGGTCTGATGAATTATTTTCTCTAACTACAGTCACCACGGTATCATATGGTTTCTCCTATATATATTTCCTCCTGTCCGTCGGTCGAATGACTTGGGTGGGCGGAGCCTAGGAGGGATCATGTGACCAGCTTTGCTGGGACTCTTTGCCATTTCCTGTTGGGGAAGAGAATATCCCACAAGTAAGGATGACGCCGTGGACCGGACACACCGTTGGAGAAAGTAATTTATCAGGTAAGCATAAATTCTGTTTTTCCTTAACCCCAATCGTTAACTCATCCTAGTCCTAAACCCTAATGGAAAACCCAGTCCTCCTATTAGATGTGACATTGGATGATATTTTGACTGCATGTTAATGTGACCTGTGAAGTTTCGGTGGATAAAATATTTTTTCTCTAATTCCCACAGAGAAAAAAAAACGTATTATTATATCTGTCTATGTAAATTCATGCACTGGTATCATTACTTTCACTATAATTTTGCTAATACATGTGAATGGTAAAAATGCTACTAATAAAAGCTGAAATGCTCTCATGTACAGTTTAATTTTGAGTGCAATGTCTCTATAGACAGGTTTGATGTTGAAATGTCATCGTTGTTACGGAGTAGAATGCTGCTGTGAAATCATGCCCGCGTTGCCATGGCTACATTTAAAATATTGTGCTTAATTCTTCCTTTGACTTTAATAGATGATAACAGTAATGTTCTAAATCTTAAACAATTTTCTCTTTGATATTTGAAAAGATACCACAACCCCAACATTTAAATGCGAAAAAATACAAACCTTTATATCTGCATCAAAGGTATTGTGTAATGTTGCACTTTGTAGTAATTATAGTGGAAATTATATAATTATTTTGTTGCTCAGTCAGGGATTCTAATAATTTATAGAGATGATAAAGAACAATTTTTATTTGTGCGTTGGTCCTCATTACTTTCTTAAGTAGCCCTTCTGACCAATAAATATTGTGATCATTGGCTCCCGTTCAAATCCATTAGTATTTCCAACTATCAAACTACCTAATTCCAAAGCTTTAATTTGCCTTTGTAGCTCTATATCTTGTAAGGGGAGCATGTGTCTGCAGCATTACAATCCATTAGAAAACACTTCCTGCCAACTTTTTAGAATATTTGTGGAATTTCTGCACCTTGAAGTTATTGAAAACACAATTTTGGGTATTGCTTCTAATAATCTAAGAGAGCACTCATGCTTTGTCCTGATGAAAGGCTGCATATAATTACCCAAATGCAGTGCAGTTGTGTAGATACAGCAGATATGTTTTGATTAAAGATATATATCTATGTTATAGCTAATAAACACAACAAGCTAACAAATACATTTTAATGTATATGCAGTATTTAAAGCATTATGCAATATACATGCATAACAGTTTAAATATTGAATATCAATGCAAGACCTGACATGTATAATGCATATTAGTTTAAGTATTGGATATATATATATATATATATATATATATATAAAACAATGTAGATATTCTTGCTTGATGCAATTCTTATTTTAAATATAAATATATTTTTTAAAATAGATATTTATGTTATAAAAGACAGTTGCATTATAATTATAGTATTACATAACTGCATGCCTGTTATGTAATAATACAATTGCAATACTAATGCCTTTTGTAACATAAATATACATCTTAAAATATATATTTATGTTTACAATAAAAAACACACAAAAAAATACATATTAATTTATATATAATAGTTAAAAGAATATGCATCATACATAAGACATGCACTATTAACCCCTAAGGCCTAATACATATTCGACATAGTGGCAGATCCTTTGGAATATTATGCCTCCTCGTAGCACTTTTGATCATCGGGCCATAGCGTTGTGGCTGATATCACTAGCCATGTGTAATATTATCAAATGCCACAATTGTAAATGCTATTTAAAGGGATGTACATGTGAAGAAGAAAAAAGTTCTAAGGTGTTAGTCATATACAGGCAATAGTGCTTTAATGACATATGCTATGTGTTTAAGCCCTGGAAAAAAAGGTTATTAACACTAACTTGCTAGATTACAAGGGGAGCCCTATTTAACGCTGCTGCTTGAGCTTTAGCTGCACTAAAAGTTAGGTTTTGGCATGCGTCGAGTTGTGCTCGTATTACAAGTTGAAGCAAACTGTTTTTGCTGGTGCGCTAACCCAATGTGTGTAAAAAAGCCGAACTTACAATATTGCGTGACCGATAACCTATTCCCCCATAGAAGTCAATAGAGCAAAAAAAGTGGGGAAAAAAAACCTAACAGCCAACTCAAACGCAAACCTGATCGCATATTTGCAAGAGCATTAACCCAACATGAAAATAGGAATATTTGACATTCCAATGTTCTTTACATAGCCAAATAAGTTCTATTTATTCATAAATACATATTTCTACATACAGTATATATGATTTTTTGTACAAATATACTGTATATCTTTACATATATATATACTTGATTATATATAGGTCTATCCTTCGCCCTGGAAAATTGTTGCAATTACAAATGTTTAGGCATTCTTATGTTTATTTCTTTTGTTTGTATTGGTTTGACACAAAAAAACTGGATAAAATTATTGGCACCTTCAATTTAATATTTGGTAGAACACCCCCTGGAAAAAAATAACTGAAATCAATTGCTTCCTGTAACCATCAATGCGTGGAATGTGTCAGATTTGGCTTTTTTTTCTCCCCTTTTCTGTGTCAAACCAATACAAACAAAAGAAATAAACATGAGAATGCCTAAACATTTGTAATTGCAACCATTTTCTGGGCGAAGTGGTGCATTATCTGACAGAACTGCAGGGGTGCCAATATTTTTGGCCATGACTGTATATTATATATATATATATATACATGCATGCAATATATATTTATGATAAAAGTATCAATAGTGCTTGGGACTAAGGTGCACTCCAGACATCAGCACCCCTAAAACATAAATATATATATATATTGTATATGAGTCCCCGCAATCACATAAGTAAATAATGTATGTCACATGCAAATAAGTGCAAAAAGTTTAATTACATCATAATGCTTATTTAACCAGCGGATTATTATCCTTGAGTGCCGGTGCCTCCCTGCTTGTTTTTTTTTTTGCTTGGCTCAGGAGTGCCTGGAAGGTGTGAAATCCACTAGTCATTTTGGCTATATTAACCTGCAAAGCTTTATACTTATCCTGCATTAACCCTGCATGTGACACGCTTCAGCCTGCATTTGCTTTTTCAGCTATACATTAAATTGCACGATATATACAAGTTGCTATGGTCATGAACTGACGTCTGTATTTTTACACCCAGTCTGGACATTTTATTCCTAGCATCTACTTCTGATGTTTAAGGGTGATTGTACATTTGTTGTTGCATTATGATGTAATTAATCTTTTTTTCACTTTTTGCACTTATATGCATGTGATATACATTATTTACGTATGTGATTGCGGGGACTCGTATACAATATATATATATATATATATATATATATATATATATATAAATAAAATAACAATTGGAGCTAAGCACTCATGTAACCACTTGTTACAAATCCTTATGATCAGGGTGCATCCAATGTGCAAAGACAAAAGTAACAATGATAAGAGGTGCACTCACCAGGACAACCCAATGCCGTAGTCATAGCGAACATGGTTGAATGCTTACACACTTTAATCAGTGACTGTGAATAAATAAACAAAGTGCACATATTAAGAACAAACTACATGATCCTATACTACACATACAGTAGGCCTAATACCAAACATCTTATACTGTCACCTCATCTATTGAACTCCTCTGATCTGCAAGAAATCTATCTAGCTTGGCTTACATAGGGCTATTTTTATTTTAAATTAATTAAATGCATAAGGGCTTTTTTCCTTAGCCTACTTTACAACCTCCTATAAACTATACATTCTAGGTTTTAGACTAAACTGACACAATTACTGAATTGAGGCCTAGCTCTTAGATGAAGCAATGCCAGTCCAAGTAGGTATTTAACCACCTTGTGCCAGAGTTCCCAGAGTGTAAATCCATCTTGATTCACATTGTATTAGGGTCCTGGTTCTTTCTCCCCCTCTGATGGTGGCTGGTATATGGTCAACGATGGTGTATTTGATCGTAGGATGTGTAGAATTAATCCCTTCATACAACTGTATCAGCTACTCCTCAGTGCCTCTCCATAAAAAGAAGAAGTCATCTATATATCTTTTGTAGGAGGTTATCCTCTCATCCTGCAGGGCCATGGTGTCCTGGGTCTCAAACTCCACCATAAATACATTTTCCTATGTACGGGCTATGCTCGACCCACGACCATTCCTGAGATTTGTAGGAAGAAATCTTTCTCAAATCTAAAATATTTTAGTTCCAAACATAGACATAATCGTTTTATGTGGAACTATTCAGGAGGACCTATGTAGGGATATTTTCTTAACTGTTTTGTAATGGCTGCCAGTCCCTCCTCTTTTTTTTTTTAAAGTTTTTATTTACAATCCGACAGTGTGAACAAATGACTCACATTTGCCTTTTCAATGCACCTTGCAGGGTGTCTGAATAAATAAAACAAATGGATAAATAAAGACATATTTGTAGCAATATACAGAGACAAAGTAAATCATCCAGGTCCTTCTTAGACCATGATACAGATACAATGTAAGTCAGACCATCCTATTTTGGTTATAATACAGCAGAAATAAGGATATGGATCCTGAGTTACAGATATATGTATTTAAATAAAACATTTACTCTTTAAATCAAGATACACTGTTGGGATATTTTAAATTTGAAAAACAGACCTGACAAAACAAAAGAAGAGAAAATAAAAGGGGAAAACAAATCAGTAAATTTGAACATTGCCAGTCCCTCTTCATGCAGAATTACTGTATATAAGTTTGTGATATCCATGGTGACTAGGAGGACCTCCTCCTGTACCTGTAGGTTCTTAAGGATTTTGATCATTCCGGATGAGTCCAGTATGAAGGAGTTCATATTTCGGACAAGGGGTTGGAGCATCTGATCCAAGTAGGTGGACCCCAAACATAGGGACCCCAATGTTTATACTATTGGCCTTTCTGGTTTTAAACCTCTTTGTATTTTTGTTACTGTATACACGACCGGTATTCTAGGATGCGCAACTCCCAAGTATTTACTCTGATGTTCAGTAATGTATACATTACGATATGCCTCCTTTATTATTAGATCTATTTGTTGTTTAAAAACTGAGGTAGGATTGTTGTGCAGTTTCCTATAAGTAGCTGTATCACAGTTGCAGTATTTGTTGTTGATAATCTTTATAATTGAGGATCACTAGGGTTCCCCCCTTATCCGCTTCATGGAATATTATGGTTTTATCCTGCTTTAATTTTTTCAGTGCCACCCATTCTCGTTGTGTAAAGTTAGGTCTTCATTGTTTTTGGGTTTAATTTGAACTCAATAGCTCCTTAGTTACCATTCTAATAAATATCTTGATGCTAGGATCACTTCTACACAGATCAAAGGTACTCCTTACTTTTAGGTCTTGAGGTTCCCCCTGTTGGGGAAAAAAAATTCTATCAACCGTAGAGTTCTGCTGAATTTCTGTATGTCCACATATCGTTGAAATTCATCTACCCTCACTGTGGGAATAAATTATAGACCCTTGTTAAGTACCTGCTGTTCAATGTCCATGAGTATATGGTCACTAAGATTAACGATTAGTTCCTCATCTGTCGGCCCCTATCTCGGGGGGTTGGCCTGTACCCCCTTCTCCTGATGTGTGTCCTCTGCTTCGCTCGTTTTGTGAATGTGTAGTGACTCCATAGTAGTTGGATGTTTGTGTGGAGGGTGCAGTATTCATATCCTTGGATCCTAAGCTATTGCCTGAGCTATCAGTTGTAGTGTCTTTGGTTTAGTGTACCTTGGCCTCCTCAGGTCTCTATCTGAAGATTGTTTTTTCTTTATAATCAATTGTGACAATCCTCAAGTTTTTGTTTTTAAATGCAATCAAGTCATCCTCATACTTTTTCACATACTCTTTCAATTTCTGTAACCAATCATGCTCTGCATCCTTACTCAGTGTGTCCAAATTAATTTTTTCAAAATTCTCTTTGCCGGAATCTCCCCACTTCCTCAATTACCAGGAGGATTAAGTCCAGGGAACGCTTGTTCAGTATGTTGCTCCATTTGGAGCAGAACTCAGGGTTATTTTTGCCTGTAGTTGGTAGGTTTCTTATCCAGAAACCTCTTGGTATATACTTTTTTCTGTGGTACTCGGATAGTAACAGATCCACTTCATGTCTTTTTAGTTTAATTAACTTGTCATAAATATTGATAGGTTGATTCAACATATTTTTCTGGGGTATATTTGCAAATCTAATGTGTGCTGCATCCTCCTCTGAGAAGAAGAATTCATATGCACCTTTTATCAGATCCTCCCCCTGTTTCATTGTGGATTTCATAAGTCCTATGTGTGTGTCTGTCCACTGGTACTATCCTTAAGAATGTTGTTGTGGCTGTAGACTGAGATGGGCAGTTTGATTTCAAATAACTGTATGTCTTTTTGATCATGTAGGTAAAATTAAAATTTTCTAATAAAGGGGAAGATCCTTACGAATTGTGCATTGTGCGGGTGCTGTGCCAAATATAAATACATAAAGTTCACAACAGAGTGTCAAGCACTCATGTAACTACTTGTTCCAAATCCATCATAGAAACGGATGCCACATTACCATTCCAGGAGGAGAGGTCACCCAGGGTTGGATTTCGAAGGGCTAGATCCCTAAGGGACCATCTTATACAGTCTGATCCAAGGGACTGTTATACACCCACTACATGGTAGCAATAGGCTAGAGGTTGTTATGGGTGTTATGGATGCATGGGATGCGTCATCTGCAACGGTTTAACCACAGAAAAATCCATCTGCCATCCCTACAAAAACAAGAAATACAATCGGAGGCATCGATTAACATGTACCATCTCCCACATTGTATATCTCCTACATTGTCCATGTGGAAAGTTTTATTTGGGGAAAATGGTGGACACCCTGAGGACCTGCATGGCCAACCATAGACTAGTTATAAGGACCACCATAGAAAAGAATAAATTGGACCAACCGGTGGCAAGGCATTTTGCTGAAGCTGGACACAGGGTAGCCAACCTCAGATACACCATCATTGACCATACCAGCCCCCATTAAAGGGGGAGATAGAACAAGGAGCCTACTACAATGTGAATCAAGATTGATTTACACACTGGGAACTCTGGCACCAAGGGGGTTGAATACCTACTTGGACTGGCATTGCTTCATCTAAGAGCTAGGCCTTAATTCAGTAATTGTGTCAGTTTAGTCTAAAACCTAGAATGTATAGTTTATAGGAGGTTGTAAAGTAGGCTAAGGAAAAAAGTCCCTATGCATTTATTTAATTTAAAATAAAAATATAATGCCCTATGTAAACCAAGCTAGATAGATTTCTCGCAGATCAGAAGAGTTGAATAGATAAGATGACAGTATAAGAAGTTTGGTAGGAGGCATATGTGTAATATAGGATCCTGTATTTTGTTTTTAATATGTGCACTTCATTTATATGTTCACAGTCACTGATTAAGGTGTGTAAATATTCAACCATGTTCGCTATGACTACATCAGGTTGCCATGACGATGGTTACACGAGCGTTGGATCTCGTGATCACGGGCGCTCGGTGATGTCACAGGCCGCCGGACTGCCGAGGGTAGCGCCATGGAGGAAATAGTTTGGTGGAGGGTATATATGAGGTAAACTGACAATTGTTTGTGTTCTATTTTAGGTCTGAAGATGGGGGTGACCCCGAAACGTTCTTAGTAATAAATTGAATATTTTTCAAGTTCTGGTGATTGTACCTCTTATCATTGTTACTTGTATATGTAAGTATCTCTATGTTAAAGCTATTACACCCGAGACCTCATATCTTTGAGTACTTTTAACTTTTTTCTGCAATATTGTTTGAATATTTTTTATTAGACAATGTTATTATGAGTGTAACTGTACTTTATAATGTATTTTTGATGTGACACTTTTTTGTTTGAGAGCTCTGAGGTCGCGCTAACCCAACACGCGTTAACTTCATTTGCGCCCAAGTGAGAGCAAAAACCCAACTCTCAGAAACAGCCACGATAAACCCCATTTCGCTTGCGTGCTACAGTTAGCGCACCACTCGTAATCTAGCCCATCGTTCTAGAGCAGTAATGCACTATTGTTTGCAAGCTAAAAACATCTGGTGAGCCAATGACAAGAGGCATGTTTATGTAGCCATCAATAACCAACTATATCCTAGCACTGCATTGCTTCAACAAAGAGAACAAAGCAAATTTTAAATATCAATCAATTGGAATTTTGTTAAAATTACATGCTATATCTAAGTCAAGAAAATTACATTTTACTGTCCGTTTAACAGCATAAACATTTTTGGAAGCATCTGAATACTAGCTTTAACAGCATATCTTCTGATCCTTTGTCTCTCTCAGTTGGAGTACCACTCTGTCTAGGGTCCCTTGTTCTTCTCTCTCTATGTATCCTCCTTTGGAGAACTTATACCCTCCTTTGGCTTCTGGTACCACTTATATGCTGATGATACCCAAATCTATCTTTCCTCTCCTGATCTCACTCCTTCTTTACTCAATCAGATAACTACTTGTCTTTCTGCAATTTCCTCTCCAATGTCCTCACACTATCTCCAACACGATCTGTTTAAAACTGAGCTGCTTCTTATTCCCCCCTCTTCGAGATATCCAACACCTGATATTTATCTTACAGTTGGAGACTCTGTTCTCAACACCTCACCCCAGGTCCATTGACTTGGGGGTTACACTTGACTCAGAACTCACATTTACTGACCAGTGACGTGCAGTGAGGTCAGTGGTTGGTGAGGCACTGGCTAAAATCAGGGCCATACTATGCACAGTATACAAACTTTGCCATATGCATACAGCAATATCATACAAATTATACCTTATGCATAGTATACCAACCAGTAGCATACACATTATACTGTATGCACAGAATACAAACTATACCACATGCATACAGCTGTAGAGTACACATTCTTATTGGTTCATCGGGTGAACCAATAACAAGAGGCATATATGTGCAACCACCAATCAGCAGATATCTCCTAGTAGTGCTGTGCTGCTCCTGATTATATCTAGGTATGCTTTTAAAAAAGGATACAAAGAGAACAAAGTTAATTTGATAGAAGTGAATTGGAAATTTGTTTAAAATTGCATTCTCTCTGAATCATGAAAGTTTAACATTGACTTTACTGTTCTTTTAAAGGGACAGTCTAGTCAAAATTTAACTTTCATGATTCAGATAGGGCATGCCTATTTAAACAACTTTCCATCTCTAATCATCACATTTGCTTTGTTCTCTTTGTATTGTTTGTTTAAAGCTAAACCTAGTTAGGCTCATATGCTATTTTCTAAGCCCTTGATATAATATATAATATTTGACTCCCAACAGAAAGCTGAAGCCATTGACATCCATAAAAAAAGCAGAGGAACATTTCTCTATAGTTAGTAAAAATAAAAATATTTTTATATTTGATCTGAGACTAAGGGGCATATGTATCAAGCTCCGTATGGAGCTTGATGCCCCGTGTTTCTGGCGAGCCTTCAGACTCACCAGAAACAGCAGTTATGAAGCAGTGGTCACAAAGACCGCTGCTCCATAACCTGTCCGTCTGCTCTGAGCAGGCGGACACACAGCTCCACAATACAACCCGATCATGTGCGATCGGGTTGATTGACACCCCCTGCTGGCGGCCTATTGGCCGCAAGTCTGCAGGGGGCGGCGTTGCACCAGCAGCTCGTGTGAGCTGCTGGTGCAATGCTGAATACGGCGAGCGTATTGCTCGCCGTATTCTGCGAGGTCTGGCGGACTTGATCCGCAGTGTTGGATCAGGTCCGCCAGACCTTGATAAATATTCCCCTCAGTAAGTGACTGATGATGAACCTGCTGCCTGTATGAAATTCATACAGGCTCATTCTCACTCACTCACTCACCCAGTCTCAGATATAATAAAATATTTTTCTTTCTACTAACTTCAGAAGTCTTTATGTGTGTTTTTATTTACAGTGAGTTTTAGAGAGGTGTGAGGAAGGGCTGCAGTGGTGCTAAAAATATCACTTTAAATAAAAATAATCTTGTTATAGTAATAGTCCAGACTCTCTGGATGATGATTTTATATATATATATATATATATATATATATATACGATGTCACAGAATACTGTAAAAAGCGCTCACCTGACAAGTCCAGTGCACAGACACGGAACCGGCGCTATGGAGAGTGGGCGGACACACACACACTTGTTTCAGCCTGTAGACTGGCTGCTACTCCGGGCGGAACTGCCAAGCACACCCCAAACATCGAATGTATGTATATATACAAGAAGGAGTAGCGCTCAAAACAGGGCAAAGATTCCAAAACAGCATATGAGGAGAATCGATGAAATTAGAAACTCCAGGCAGGGCTTATAGTATAGGGCTGTAGTTTCGCTTAATATCACTAAGAAAAAGTATGCGAGTTAAACAAACATATAGTATATCTATTTGACAGATTTCAGCACTAAACTCATATAACTATTATGTTTTATTTATTAGAGTACTTCTGCAAAAATTAGACAGAGTTAAATAAAGGTGCTTTTAAATTTGGGACACATTTAGATAGTTTTCACATGTTGTCTATGCTTTAATAGATATTGTTCTCTCACATATTTAAACAAGGTTACGTGTGTCTTTTCTATATGCTATATAGGGAGGTGTTTGCTAAAGTGTCAGTGTCCAATCAGGTAACTACTAATGGATTACCATAATTGAATCAGCCTTAAAAGGTGTATGTACTGATCCCCAGGTAAGCAGTGAACAAGTGCACATGCGCACGAAACGCGTCTGCATGGGGATCAGTTCAACTACCTGATTGCCTTTGTCATTGCTGGCTTTTTACCTTTGGATTTTTTTTGTAACGTCTTTTTAGTCTTGTGGAAAGGTGATAACTAAGCGCCAACTATATAACGCAATATATATAGACCTCCAGCTCTAATAAGTTGGCACCTTGTTGCCAAGGGTGGATTCAATTTTAAGATTGGATATCAGAGTGCCAAACAACGTAGGCAGGGTCTATGGGCAGATAGTCAAATACCTAAGGTAACAATAGGTTGAAATAATATGATTTAATACATAAGATAAAAAAGTTGGTACGTTTAAAATTATACAACAATTAGTCATGGATCAATGTTACACTTTAAAATATATATTGAAACACTTGGAACAATTTAAAAAGGCTTGTAGAACAATTAATAACAACAAAAAAAATCTAGCAAATAATGTCTATCTCATAAAACTTAAATTCTAATATGTGAATGCTAGGAGCACTTATGCACACTCTATTTATAAAAACAATGGGTTACAATGCAGAGGTGGATAGATTCCAGGTTGCTTGCAACCGGTGGGTGTGAAATGTAAGTGGCTCCGAATTGAGGTTTTGCCTATGTGTTTATCCAAAATTTTGTAAATCCTAACAGGTGGACAAAAAATGTTACAGGAATGTCTAGAACCTGAATTCAAAATATAAGACCTGAGGTTGTGCCTATGTGTTAATCCAAAAAGGGTGTAAATCCTAACAAAAAAATGTGAGAAAAATATTGCAGGGGTGTGTGAACCTTATTTTCAAAATAAACAATGAATTCAAAATAAAACGATATACAAGTGAATTTTTGACAAATCAACTAATGCAAACATAAAGCATAAATAGAACCAAATAAAAACAACAGCACAACTTTAACGTGTGTTCAAATGTGTTTCTGCTTGCAAACTGTGATGTGATGTGAACAAATATCTGTTATAAACACTGAATAGTGGCAAAACTTTGTGATTGGATTGAAATTGAACACAGGCTCTAAATTGATACCCTGAAATTCAAATCTAAAGGGCTCAGAGTTGCTGAGCTAGATATAAGGGACTTGCTCAAAGAGCCCCGAGATGTTAAAAGAGACCATATAACAACAGTGGTTTAAAAAATGGATGATATAACATAAAATGCTTAAAAGTCCAAATAAATGTTCAAATTGGATAATAAGAATCTTGCTATAGTCTATCTCAATATGGATCCCAACTGCTGATTATGTAGAAATCTTCTTGGGTGGTAGTTAACAAATAATTCCAACTTGCAATGTTGTCCCTTACCTGCCAAAAAAGGAAAGGCAAACAATAGTGCAGATGGCTTCTTAATGTGATCACAATTAAAATACTCCTTACCAGACAGACTGGTAAGGAGTATTTTAATTGATGCCGCCACTGTAATAAAATTATTAACCCCTAAACCTAAGTCTAACACTAACCCTAACACCCCCCTAACTTAAATATTAATTAAATAAATCTAAATAATATTTCTATTATGAACTAAATTAATCCTATTTAAAACTAAATACTTACCTTTAAAATAAACCCTAATATAGCTACAATATAAATAATAATTATATTGTAGCTATTTTAGGATTTATTTTTATTTTACAGGCATCTTTCAATTTATTTTAACTAGGTACAATAGCTATTAAATAGTTATTAACTATTTAATAGCTTACCTAGCTAAAATAAAGAGAAATTAACCTGTAAAATAAAAACTAACCTAAGTTACAATTACACCTAACACTACACTATACTTATATAAATTATTCCTATTTAAAACTAAATACTTACCTGTAAAATAAACCCTAAGATAGCTACAATATAATTAATAATTACATTGTAGCTATCTTAGGATTTATATTTATTTTACAGGTAACTTTGTATTTATTTTAGCTAGTTAGAATAGTTATTAAATAGTTATTAACTATTTAATAAATACCTAGCTAAAAGAAATACAAAATTACCTGTAAAATAAATCCTAACCTAAGTTACAATTAAACCTAACACTACACTATCATTAAATTAATTAAATAAATTAACTACAAATAACTACAATTAAATACAATTACATAAACTAACTAAAGTACAAAAAAAAAGCTAAGTTACAAAAAATAAAAAAAATAGGTTACAAACATTTAAAAAATATTACAACAATTTTAAGCTACTTACACCTAATCTAAGCCCCCTAATAAAATAACAAAGCCCCCCAAAATAAAAAAATGCCCTACCCTATTCTAAATTAAAAAAGTTCAAAGCTCTTTTACCTTACCAGCCCTTAAAAGGGCCTTTTGTGGGGGCATGCCCCAAAGAATTCAGCTCTTTTGCCTGTAAAAGAAAAATACAACCCCCCAACATTACAACCCACCACCCTCATACCCCTAATCTAACCCTGTTCCGATCAGCCAATAGAATGCGAGCTCAATCTGATTGGCTGATTGGATCAGCCAATCGGATTGAACTTGAATCTGATTGGCTGATTCAATCAGCCAATCAGATTTTTCCTACCTTAATTCCGATCCTATCAGCCAATCGGAATTGAAGGGACGCCATCTTGGATGACGTCCCTTAAAGGAGCCTTCATTCGTCGGTAGTCCGTCGGGAAAGAAGGATTTTCCGCGTCGGCGGGATGAAGATTGAAGACCCCGCTTGGAAGATGACATCGCCTGGATAGAAGACTTCTTCAGCGCCTCTTGGAAGATGACATCGCCCGGATGGAAAACTTCTTCAGTGCCGCTTGGAGGATCACTTCATCGGATGGAAGATTTCTTCAGCGCCGCTTGGAGGGTAACTTCTGCCGCTCCGGGTCTCCTCTTCGGTTCCATCGCTGCTCGGCTGAGTGAAGACGACTCAAGGTAGGATGATCTTCAGGGGATTAGTTTTAGGTTATTTTAAGGGGGGTTTGGGTTAGATTAGGGGTATGTGGGTGGTGGGTTTTAATGTTGGGGGGGTTGTATTTTTCTTTTACAGGCAAAAGAGCTGAATTCTTTGGGGCATGCCCCACAAATGGCCCTTTTAAGGGCTGGTAAGGTAAAAGAGCTTTGAACTTTTTTAATTTAGAATAGGGTAGGGCATTTTTTTTATTTTGGAGGGGTTTGCTATTTTATTAGGGGGTTTAGATTAGGTGTAAGTAGCTTAAAATTGTTGTAATATTTTTTAAACGTTTGTAACCTATTTTTTTATTTTTTGTAACTTAACTTTTTTTGTTGTACTTTAGTTAGTTTATGTAATTGTATTTAATTGTAGTTATTTGTAGTTAATTTATTTAATTAATTTAATGATAGTGTAGTGTTAGGTTTAATTGTAACTTAGGTTAGGATTTATTTTACAGGTAATTTTGTATTTCTTTTAGCTAGATAGTTATTAAATAGTTAATAACTATTTAATAACTATTCTAACTAGCTAAAATAAATACAAAGTTACCTGTAAAATAAATATAAATCCTAAGATAGCTACAATGTAATTATTAATTATATTGTAGCTATCTTAGGGTTTATTTTACAGGTAAGTATTTAGTTTTAAATAGGAATAATTTATTTAAGTATAGTGTAGTGTTAGGTGTAATTGTAACTTAGGTTAGTTTTTATTTTACAGGTAAATTTCTCTTTATTTTAGTTAGGTAAGCTATTAAATAGTTAATAACTATTTAATAGCTATTGTACCTAGTTAAAATAAATTGAAAGATGCCTGTAAAATAAAAATAAATCCTAAGATAGCTACAATATAATTATTATTTATATTGTAGCTATATTAGGGTTTATTTTAAAGGTAAGTATTTAGTTTTAAATAGGATTAATTTAGTTCATAATAGAAATATTATTTAGATTTTTTTAATTAATATTTAAGTTAGGGGGGTGTTAGGGTTAGTGTTTAGGGGTTAATAAATTTATTACAGTGGCGGCGGTGTAGTGGGGGGCAGGATAGGGGTTAATAAATGTATTATAGGTGGCGACGGTGTAGGGGGGGCAGATTAGGGGTTAATAAATTTAATATAGGTTGCGGCAGGGTCCGGGAGCGGCAGTTTAGGGGTTAATACATATATTATAGTTGCGGTGGGCTCCGGGAGCGGCGGTTTAGGGGTTAATACATATAGTTGCGATGGGCTCCGGGAGCGGCGGTTTAGGGGTTAATACATATATTATAGTTGCGGTGGGCTCCGGGAGCAGCGGTTTAGGGGTTAATTCATATATTATAGTTGCGGTGGGCTCCGGGAGTGGCGGTTTAGGGGTTAATATGTATAGAGTAGCTTGCGGAGGGCTCCGGGAGCGGCGGTTTAGGGGGTAATAACTTTATTTAGTTGCGGCGTTGTAGGGGGGCAGATTAGGGGTGTTTAGACTCGGGGTACATGTTAGGGTGTTAGGTGTAGACAGCTCCCATAGGAATCAATGGGATGTCTGGCAGCAGCGAACTTGTACTTTCACTATGGTCAGACTCCCATTGATTCCTATGGGATCCGCCGCCTCCAGGGTGGCGGTTTGAAAACCAGGTACGCTGGGCCGGAAAAGTGCTGAGCGTACCTGCTAGTTTTTTTATAACTAGCAAAAGTAGTCAGATTGTGCCGCACTTGTGTGCGGAACATCTGGAGTGACGTAACAATCGATCTGTGTCGGACTGAGTCTGGCGGATCGAAGTTTACATCACAAAATTGCTGCGGAATTCCAGCGTATTTGAGGTTGACGGCTTGATAACTAGGCCCCTTAATGTAGGGGGGAAATGCATATACAGGGAACCAAATGAGATGGAAGCATTAATGGAGCTAAAAGTTTTAGAGGCATCATTATATAGCAAAGCATCTTTTTAATCAGTAGGGTCAGATGAAGAAGGGGTTAATACATGTTCTTAAATAGGAACCCCAAGCCCCCTCCTCCCCAGCAATCATTTTTGTGATTTACTTTCTGGTGACTGACATCTGTGAGAAATGAAGCACACAAGCTAGTTGTAACAAGCAGATTTCCCTGCAGTGCTTTGTATTGTAGGCTGACATTTATACAACTAGTAAGGGAGATAACACGCAGCACTGAGGTGGGAAGGAGAAATAAGAGCAGGGGGAAGAAGCACTTATGGACACTGATTGCTTTCCATGAAGGTAGCTAAACACTGAGTGGAAAGGAATTTATGTAAAAGAGCTACTCACAGCTAAATCCATGGTTTCCTCTCGCTCCAGCTCCACCCACATCCTTCATGCTTCATGCCACACAGCACAACACACGGTGTAAAACAGTTTCAAGCACTAAGTGTTATGCTGGGGGAGGTCAGAGGATCTCTTTGATTCTATTTAAGTTAAATTACCTGCCTGTTGCAGCTGTCACCACAACACTAACCATACTGTGTACAGAGCCATAAAAAAACCTGTTTAAATAGCCGATCATCTGTACAAAAAAAAAAAAACACTGAAGCAGTGCGTTCAGCTGCCCTGCTTACCAGCCCCTAAAAATGTCCCTGTCCTCCTCCTCCAGATGAGCAGCTCCTGTGCTGCGGCTGCCTGTGTCTTGTCACTGTTGTGTGTGTGTACACAGCTCGCTGTGTCCCACTGTCAAGTTTAAATACATTTTTGATGGATCCGATCATGCAATCCCTCTATACTAATAGCACCTTTACTTACTGAGATATCAGACATCATGACTCAACTCCGGAGGAACTCAGCTGCCCACACCCAGGCCAATGCCCAACTGCCAAAATACCAGCCAGCCAAACATATCAGCCAGGCGGCATCTTCTATCTTCATCCTTCCGACACGGAGCAGCTCCATCTTCAAGACATCCGGCACAGAGCATCCTCTTCTTCCGACGGCTTTTCAAGAATGAAGGCTCCTATAAGGGACATCATCCAAGATGGCGTCCCTTGAATTCTGATTGGCTGATAGAATTCTATCAGCCAATCGGAATTAAAGGTGAAAAATTCCTATTGGTTGATCCAATCAGCCAATAGGATTGAGCTTGCATTCTATTAGCTGTTCCAATCAGCCAATAGAATGCGAGCTCAATCCTATTGCCTGATTGGATCAGCCAATAGGATTGAAGCTCAATCCTATTGGCTGATTGCATCAGCCAATCGGAATTAAAGGTGAAAAATTCCTATTGGCTGATCCAATCAGCCAATAGGATTGAGCTTGCATTCTATTGGCTGTTTTAATCAGCCAATAGAATGCGAGCTCAATTCTATTGCCTGATTGGATCAGCCAATAGGATTGAAGCTCAATCCTATTGGCTGATTGCATCAGCCAATAGGAATTTTTCACCTTTAATTCCGATTGACTGATATAATTCTATCAGCCAATCGGAATTCAAGGAACGCCATCTTGGATGACGTCCCTTAAAGGAACCTTCGTTCTCGAAGAGCCGTTGGAAGAAGAGGATACGCCGAATGTCTTGAAGATGGAACCCCTCCGTGTCGGAAGGATGAAGATAGAAGATGTCGTCTGGATGAAGACTTCTGCCCATCTGGAGGACCACTTCTTGCCGCTTGGATGAAGACTTCTCTCGGCTTTGTTGAGGACTTCTTGCTGCTTGGATGAAGACTTCTCCCGGCTTCATTGAGGATGGATGTCCGGTCTTCAAAAACTGTAAGTGGATCTTCGGGGGTTAGTGTTAGGTTTTTTTAAGGGTTTATTGGGTGTGTTTTATTTTTAGCTTAAGGTTTAGGCTGAAAAAGAGCAAAATGCCCTTTTAAGGGCAATGTCCATCCAAATGCCCTTTTCAGGGCAATGGGGAGCTTAGGTTTTTTAGATAGGATTCTATTTGGGGGGTTTAGTTGTGTGGGTGGTGGGTTTTACTGTTGGGGGTTGTTTGTATTTTTTTACAGGTAAAAGAGCTGATTTATTATTGGCAGTTTAGTTTAGGCTAGGTTTTTTTTTATTTTGGGGGGGCTTTTTTATTTTGATAGGGCTATTAGATTAGGTGTAATTAGTTTAAATATTTGATAATTTCTTTTTTATTTTGTGTAATTTAGTGTTTATTTTTTTTTGTAATTTAGTTAATTGTATTTAATGAATGTAATGTATTTAATTGTAGTGTACGGTTAGGTGTTTTTGTATCTCAGGTTAGGTTTTATTTTACAGGTAAGGCTGTATTTATTTTAACTAGGTAGCTAACTATTTACTAACTAGTCTACCTAGTTAAAATAACTGTAAAATAAAAATAAAACCTAAAATAGATACAATGTAACTATTAGTTATATTGTAGCTAGCTTAGGGTTTATTTTACAGATAAGTATTTAGTTTTAAATAGGAATTAGTTAGGTATTAATTGTAATGTTTATTTAGATTTATTTAAATTATGATAAAGTTAGTGGGTGTTAGGGTTAGATTTAGGGTTAGGTTTAGGGGTTAATAACTTTAGTATAGTGGCGGGGATTTTGGGGGCAGCAGATTAGGGGTTAATAACAGTAATGTAGGTTGCGGCGATGTTAGGGGCAGCAGATTAGGGGTTAATAATATTTAACTAGTGTTTGCAATGCAGGAGTACGGCGGTTTAGGGGTTAATATGTTTATTATAGTGTCGGGAGCGACAGATTAGGGTTCATAATTTAATTTTAGTGTTTGCGATGCGGGAGGGCCTTGGTTTAGGGGTTATTAGGTAGTTTATGGGTGTTAGTGTACTTTTAGCACTTTAGTTATGAGTTTTATGTTACGGCTTTGTAAAAGCCATTAACTACTGACTTTCAGTTTACGGTACGGATCTTGATGGTATAGGCTGTACCGTTCACTTTTTGGCCGGACAGGCAAACTCGTAATACCGGCGCTATGGAAGTCCCATTGAAAAAGGACTTTTTGAAAGCTGCGATAGTTACGTTGCGTTACAGATAAAAAAGTGGGCGGTACAGATATACCTGGAAAACTCGTAATACCAGCGGTAGTGATGTCGGGAGTGTCAGATTAGGGGTTAATAATTTTATTTTAGTGTTTGCCATGCGGGAGGGCCTTGGTTTAGGGGTTAATAGGTAGTTGATGGGTGTTAGTGTACTTTTTAGCAATTTAGTTATGAGTTTTATGTTACGGCTTTGTAACACAAAAGCCATAACTACTGACTTTCAGTAAGCGGTACAGTTCTTGACAGTATAGGCTGTACCGCTCACTTTTTGGCCGGACAGGCAAACTCGTAAGACAGATGCTATGGAAGTCCCATTGAAAAGCTGCGGTAGTTACGTTGCGTTACGGCCAAAAAAGTGTGCGGTACAGATATACCTGCAAAACTCGTAATACCAGCGGTAGTGAAAAAGAGCCATAACGATGCTTTCTCATTCATAACGCAAAACTCGTAATCTAGCTGAATGATAATAATAGCTGTATAAATCCGATAAGTAAAGGGGGTGGGGTGTCAATCAAAGATTTTACTTTACAGTTGTTACATTTATATTACATAAAAAGGCGACATCATTCTTGTATACACATAGTGTATATATTAAAAGTTATTTGCACCTCTGAAAGTTAGATGCATTCAAAATTGCCATTTCAGAGACACACCCTTTGAACATCACCTTGAGTATATTTAGAGCAATAACAAAGCAAGCACTGTATAGCATGCAGCAAGTGTGCATGCATGCTTGAGTAGGCATTTCATATTCTCAAAGAAACGATTAGTACTAATTAAACATTTTATGGTGAATTCAGATTGTGTTGTCCTTTGATAAGATAGAAATGAATGCAAACAAATTCCTGTGTGTTCTCCAACAAATCCTTTTATTTGGTATTGTCATCTTACAGCACTAAAATGTTTCTCTTTTGTTACAATTGCAGATGTGTGTAGTTGTCACAGTTTGTACAGATGTGTGTAGTTGTCACAGTTTGTACAGATGTGTGTAGTTGTCACAGTTTGTACAGATGTGTGTAGTTGTCACAGTTTGTACAGATGTGTGTAGTTGTCACAGTTTGTACAGATGTGTGTAGTTGTCACAGTTTGTACAGATGTGTGTAGTTGTCTTTGTACAGATGTGTGTAGTTGTCACAGTTTGTACAGATGTGTGTAGTTGTCACAGTTTGTACAGATGTGTGTAGTTGTCTTTGTACAGATGTGTGTAGTTGTCACAGTTTGTACAGATGTGTGTAGTTGTCACAGTTTGTACAGATGTGTGTAGTTGTCACAGTTTGTACAGATGTGTGTAGTTGTCTTTGTACAGATGTGTGTAGTTGTCTTTGTACAGATGTGTGTAGTTGTCTTTGTACAGATGTGTGTAGTTGTCACAGTTTGTACAGATGTGTGTAGTTGTCACAGTTTGTACAGATGTGTGTAGTTGTCACAGTTTGTACAGATGTGTGTAGTTGTCACAGTTTGTACAGATGTGTGTAGTTGTCACAGTTTGTACAGATGTGTGTAGTTGTCACAGTTTGTACAGATGTGTGTAGTTGTCACAGTTTGTACAGATGTGTGTAGTTGTCTTTGTACAGATGTGTGTAGTTGTCACAGTTTGTACAGATGTGTGTAGTTGTCACAGTTTGTACAGATGTTTGTAGTTGTCACAGTTTGTACAGATGTGTGTAGTTGTCACAGTTTGTACAGATGTGTGTAGTTGTCTTTGTACAGATGTGTGTAGTTGTCACAGTTTGTACAGATGTGTGTAGTTGTCACAGTTTGTACAGATGTGTGTAGTTGTCTCTGTGCAGATGTGTGTAGTTGTCACAGTTTGTACAGATGTGTGTAGTTGTCACAGTTTGTACAGATGTGTGTAGTTGTCTCTGTGCAGATGTGTGTAGTTGTCTCTTTGCAGATGTGTGTAGTTGTCACTATGCATATGTGTATAGTTGTCTATGTACAGATGTGTGTAGTTATCTCTGTGCAGAGGTGTATAGTTGTCTCTGTGCAGATGTGTATAGTTGTCTCTGTGCAGATGTTTGTAGTTGTCTCTGTGCAGATGTGTATAGTTGTCTCTGTGCAGATGTGTGTAGTTGTCTCTGTGCAGATGAGTATAGTTGTCTCTGTGCAGATGTGTATAGTTGTCTCTGTGCAGATGTGTATATTTGTCTCTGTGCAGATGTGTATAGTTGTCTCTGTGCAGATGTGTATAGTTGTCTCTGTGCAGATGTGTATAGTTATCTCCTTACAGATGTGTGTAGTTGTCTCTGTGCAGATGTGTATAGTTGTCTCTGTGCAGATGTGTATAGTTGTCTCTTTGCAGATGTGTGTAGTTGTCACTATGCATATGTGTATAGTTATCTCTGTACAGATGTGTGTAGTTGTCTCTGTGCAGATGTGTATAGTTGTCTCTGTGCAGATGTGTATAGTTGTCTCTTTGCAGATGTGTGTAGTTGTCACTATGCATATGTGTATAGTTATCGCTGTACAGATGTGTGTAGTTGTCTCTGTGCAGATGTGTATAGTTGTCTCTGTGCAGATGTGTATAGCTGTCTCTGTGCAGATGTGTATAGTTGTCTCTGTGCAGATGTGTGTAGTTGTCTCTGTGCAGATGTGTATAGTTGTCTCTGTGCAGATGTGTGTAGTTGTCTCTGTGCAGATGTGTGTAGTTGTCTCTGTACAGATGTGTGTAGTTGTTTCTGTGCAGATGTGTATAGTTGTCTCTGTGCAGATGTGCGTAGTTGTCTCTGTGCAGATGTGCGTAGTTGTCTCTGTGCAGATGTGTGTAGTTGTCTCTGTGCAGATGTGTGTAGTTGTCTCTGTGCAGATGTGTGTAGTTGTCTCTGTGCAGATGTGTGTAGTTGTCTCTATGCAGATGTGTGTAGTTGTCTCTATGCAGATGTGTGTAGTTGTCTCTGTGCAGATGTGTGTAGTTGTCTCTGTGCAGAGGTGTGTAGTTGTCTCTGTGCAGATGTGTGTAGTTGTCTCTGTGCAGATGTGTATAGTTGTCTCTGTGCAGATGTGTGTAGTTGCCTCTGTGCAGATGTGTGTAGTTGCCTCTGTGCAGATGTGTGTAGTTGTCTCTGTGCAGATGTGTGTAGTTGCCTCTGTGCAGATGTGTGTAGTTGTCTCTATGCAGATGTGTGTAGTTGTCTCTGTGCAGATGTGTATGGTTGTCTCTTTGCAGATGTGTGTAGTTGTCTCTGTGCAGATGTGTATGGTTGTCTCTTTGCAGATGTGTGTAGTTGTCTCTGTGCAGATGTGTATAGTTGTCTCTGTACAAATGTGTGTAGTTGTCTCTGTGCAGATGTGTATAGTTGTCTCTGTACAAATGTGTGTAGTTGTTTCTGTGCAGATGTGTATAGTTGTCTCTGTGCAGATGTGCGTAGTTGTCTCTGTGCAGATGTGCGTAGTTGTCTCTGTGCAGATGTGTATAGTTGTCTCTGTGCAGATGTGTGTAGTTGTCTCTATGCAGATGTGTGTAGTTGTCTCTGTGCAGATGTGTGTAGTTGTCTTTGTACAGATGTGTATAGTTGTCTATGTGCAGATGCGTGTAGTTGTCTCTGTGCAGATGTGTGTAGTTGTCTTTGTACAGATGTGTGTAGTTGTCTCTGTGCAGATGTGTGTAGTTGTCTTTGTACAGATGTGTATAGTTGTCTATGTGCAGATGTGTGTAGTTGTCTCTGTGCAGATGTGTGTAGTTGTCTCTGTGCAGATGTGTGTAGTTGCCTCTGTGCAGATGTGTGTAGTTGTCTCTGTGCAGATGTGTGTAGTTGCCTCTATGCAGATGTGTGTAGTTGTCTCTGTGCAGATGTGTGTAGTTGCCTCTATGCAGATGTGTGTAGTTGTCTCTGTGCAGAGGTGTGTAGTTGTCTCTGTGCAGATGTGTGTAGTTATCTCTGTGCAGATGTGTGTAGTTGTCTCTGTGCAGATGTGTGTAGTTGCCTCTATACAGATGTGTGTAGTTGCCTCTATGCAGATGTGTGTAGTTATCTCTGTGCAGATGTGTATAGTTGTCTCTGTGCAGATGTGTGTAGTTGTCTCTGTGCAGATGTGTGTAGTTGTCTCTATGCAGATGTGTGTAGTTGTCTCTGTGCAGATGTGTGTAGTTGTCTCTGTGCAGATGTGTGTAGTTGCCTCTATGCAGATGTGTGTAGTTGTCTCTGTGCAGATGTGTGTAGTTGTCTCTATGCAGATGTGTGTAGTTGTCTCTTTGCAGATGTGTGTAGTTGTCTGTGCAGATGTGTGTAGTTGTCTTTGTACAGATGTGTGTAGTTATCTCTGTGCAGATGTATATAGTTATCTCTGTGCCGATGTGTATGGTTGTCTCTGTACAGATGTGTCTAGTTGTCTCTTTGCAGATGTGTATAGTTATCTTTGTACAGATGTTTGTAGTTGTCTCTGTGCAGATGTGTGTAGTTGTCTCTGTGCAGATGTGTGTAGTTGCCTCTTTGCAGATGTGTGTAGTTGTCTCTGAGAAGATGTATATAGTTGTCTGTACAGATGTGTGTAGTTGTCTCTGTGCAGATGTGTATGGTTGTCTCTGTGCAGATGTGTGTAGTTGTCTCTGTGCAGATGTGTGTAGTTGTTTATGTGCAGATGTATATAGTTATCTCTGTGCAGATGTATATAGTTATCTCTGTACAGATGTGTGTAGTTGTCTCTGTACAGATGTGTGTAGTTGTCTCTGTACAGATGTGTGTAGTTGTCTCTGTACAGATGTGTGTAGTTGTCTCTGTACAGATGTGTGTAGTTGTCTGTACAGATGTGTGTAGTTGTCTGTACAGATGTGTGTAGTTGTCTGTACAGATGTGTGTAGTTGTCTGTACAGATGTGTGTAGTTATGTCTGTACAGATGTGTGTAGTTGTCTCTGTACAGATGTGTGTAGTTGTCTCTGTGCAGATGTGTATAGCTGTCTGTGCAGATGTGTGTAGTTGTCTCTGTTTGTACAGTTAGGATTAGAGTTAATGTTAGGGTACATTTAGGGCTACAGTTAGGATTAGGTAAGGGATAGTGCTAAAGTGAGGGTTATGGTTAGCGTTAGGAATACAGTTACAGTAAGTTACAGTAAGGTCTAAGGTGAGGATTAAGGCTACATTTAGGGTTAGGGGTTTGGTTAAGATTACGTTTAGACTTATGATTATGGTTGGATGCTACAGATGGCTGCAAAATATTAAAGGACACCAAGGGTTAGATTTATTAAAAGGCGAGTGGACATGATTGGCTGTAGCGTGTCATGTCCTCTCAACCTTGCTAAATGCTGACAGCATACATTGTCGGCATTTATCATTACACAAGCATTTCTGGTGAAATGCTTGTGCAATGCCGCCACCTACTCACTGGCGGCCAATCATACACTAGCAGATGTGTGAAGCATCCCGATCGGGAGGCACCTAAAAGGTGGCAGAGAAGTTAAGGAGCAGCGGTCTTATGACCACTGCTTCTTAACTTCCGTTTCAGAAGGACCTGAAACGATTGGACTCCGAAGCAGCATCCTCTGCTTATTAAACGGCGCCCCAAGTATCTAACCTTTAAATAAAAATGGCAGCTGTAAAACAGAACGAAGAAGTCAGAACTGGTAAACATTTGTGGTTTAAAATGTACTCTGTTATTTGATTTAGGAGCTACATACAGCTGTACGTCAATCCTAAACACCCATCTGGCCCTCTGCACCCATATTTGTTAGGGTCACACTATTGCAGAGCAGAATATTGTAAAAAATAATTGCAGATGCAAATTCTAATTTGGTACTCACTGATGCTGCATAGATTGTGCCAGAAAAAACAGGGATATTCCCAGAATGCATCGTGCTTCTAAAACTCAGGTCACCAGGGAGATGCTGCTGCTTAAATATAGCTAAGAAAAAAACAGATAAAGATACGATTTTAAAAAAAGCGCAATAGTGTGATGAGCGGAATGTTTTGCTGTAGGGGAATGGAGACTTTTATATAGAAGCACTGAATGCTCTGATTTTAAGGTAGAGAAGGAGAAGCTCTGACAAGAAGATTTACCGGCGCTCTCTCTCTCCCTCGGGCTCCCCTTCCCGCTGCGTCTAATAATTCTTTACTGAGCGTTTCCTGTGTCCCCGTTGAGATGGTTTATGCTAGTTGCCCAGGACAAGTGTTGTTAATGCTTTATTTATTGCAGAACCCTTTGATATTGCTAATTACCAAGACGACCAGCTCACTTATACCAGTTAATTATTTTTAAGACCAATGGGAAATCATAATTGATGTCTTTGTACTCAGTCAAATTCAATAAGGACAAGTAATAATCCCAAACATGTTGCGTAATGCAATCTGTAGACTTCCCATCTATCAGTATTAAGCATAATCTTATTACCAGTATTCACATTATTGTAAAACACAAACAAATAATATGCTGTCATTGTTTTTGTCTATTTTTTTCTGTAATTTCAGGTGTTTTTTGTTGTTGTTCCGCTGCCCCAAAGAGGCTGAAGGGCACCCTGCTACATGCTACACAGTGATTGCTTGATTAGTGCTGGTGCTCATATACGGCTAGAGTTTTGCGTTATGAGTGAAAAAGCTTCATAACGCTGCATTTTCACAACTGCTGGTATTACGAGTCTTGTAGGTACAGCTGTACCACACACTTTTTTTTGGCCGTCACACAACGTAACTACCACACCTTTCAAAAAGTCCTTTTCAATGGGACTTCCATAGCGCCGGTATTACGAGTTTGCCTGTCCAGCCAAAAAGTGAGCGGTACAGCCTATAACTACAAGATCTGTACCGCCACCTGAAAGTCAGTAGTTATGGGTTTTACGTTCCAAAAGCTGTAGCATAAAACTCATAACTAAAGTGCTAAAAAGTACACTAACACCCATAAACTACCTATTAACCCCTAAACCGAGGCCCTCCCGCATCGCAAACACTAAAAAAAATAATTAACCCCTAATCTGCTGCTCCGGACATCGCCGCCACTATAATAAACATATTAACCCCTAAACCGCCACACTCCCGCATCGTAAACACTAGTTAAAAATTATTAACCCCTAATCTGCTGCCCCAATGTCATCGCCACCTACATACATTTATTAACCCCTAATCTGCTGTCCCTAACATCGCCACAACCAACATTACTGTTATTAACCCCTAATCTGCTGCCCCCATCAGCCAATAGGATTTTTTACCCTTTTTATTCCGATTGGCTGACAGAATTCTATTTTAACTAGGTAGCTAGTAAATAGTTAATAACTATTTACTAACTAGTCTACCTAGTTAAAATAAAATACAAACTTAGCTGTGAAATAAAAATAAAACCTAAGATAGCTACAATGTAACTATTAGTTTAGGGTTTATTTTACAGGTAATATTTAGTCTTAAATAGGTATTATTTAGGTAATAATAAATTTTATTTAGATTTATTTTAATTATATTAAAGTTAGGGGTGTTAGGGTTAGGTTTAGGGGTAAATATATTTATTTAGTGTTAGTAATGTGGGAGGCCAGAGGTTTAGGGGTTAATAACTTTAGTATATTGGCGGCGGTGACGACATTGGGGGTGGCAGATTAGGGGTTAATAAATTCATGTAGGTGGCGGCGACATTGGGGGCGGCAGATTAGGGGTTAATAAGTGTAGGTAGGTGGCGGTGACATTGGAGGTGGCAGATTAGGGGTTAATAAATTTATGTAGGTGGGGCGGCAGATTAAGGGTTAATAAGTGTAATGTAGGTGTTGGCGATGTCGAGGGCAGCAGATTATGGGTATTAGGGTTAGGGTTACGTTAGGTTTAGGGTTAGACTTAGGGTTAGGGGTTAATATGTTTATTTAGTGTTAGTGATGTGGGAGGCCAGAGGTTTAGGGGTTAATAACTTTAGTATAGTTGCGGCGACAACGCTGGGTGCGGCAGATTAGGGGTTAATACATTTATGTAGGTGGCGGCGACATTGGGGGCGGCAGATTAGGGGTTAATAAGTGTAGGTAGGTGGCGGCGACATTGGGGGTGGCAGATTAGGGGTTAATAAGTGTAATGTAGGTGTCGGCGATGTCGGGGGCGGCAGATTAGGGGTGTTTAGACTCTGGGTTTATGTTAGGGTGTTAGGTTTAAACTTAACTTTTTTTCCCCATAGACATCAATGGGGCTGCGTTACAGAGCTTTACGCTCCGTCATTGCAGGTGTTAGGCTTTTTTTTAGCCAGCTCTCTCCATTGATATCTAGGGGGAAATCGTACACGTGCACATCAAAGCAGCTCAAAGCAGCGCTGGTATTTGTGTTCGGTATGGAGCTGAACGCTGCCATATTGCCCGCAAACGCTGTTTTTTTGCAAACCTGTAATAGCAGCGCTATTAAAGGTGAGCGGTGGAAATAAGTTAGTAGCGAGCCACTCATAACACAAAACTCGTAATCTGGCTGATAGTTTCCTAAATTGAGCACATTTTTATCTAACACTGCAGTGAATTATTTTATAGCTATATTTTATTCTGTATGCATGAGTTCTATAATGGAGAGCTGATAAACACTACTTATATATAAAAATGATGTTTAATGCCCATTAAAAGGGACATGATAAACAAAATGGATGCTGCTGTACTAATTAAACCAACTTATTCTGTGGGAGTTGTCTCTGTCAGTCAGTAAGCAGAATTTTAGTTGCTGTTAGTTACACTTTAAGTTTAAACTGTTTTTATTTAACTCTTTTTTTATCCTAAACTATTTGAGAAAGTTTAACTTCAGGGGCCTCATCAGATAGTTTTTTCCCCCATAGACTAACATATAAAACCCGCGCAATTTGGTATCTAATATCCAGCGCAAGGCCTTACGTGGCGAAAATGGAGAAAACTTACTCCATTTTCACCTCGCCATAAAAAGCAGCCGTAGCAGGCCTTGCGCTGAGTACGGGAGCACCGAAACTCCCTAAAATGCCTACAAAAAAACCTCAACACCTAACGCATGCGCAATGTCTATCTACCTGTAAACCGCAATCCCCCACCGCAATACCTAATAAAGTGTTTAACCCCTAAACCGCCGCTCCCGGACCCCGCCGCCACTAAATAAAGTGTTTAACCCCTAAACCGCCGCTCCCGGACCCCGCCGCCACCTACATTAAATTTATTAACCCCTAATCTGACCCCCCTACACCGCCGCCACCTACATTAAATATATTAACCCCTAATCTGACCCCCCTACACCGCTGCCACCTACATTAAATGTATTACCCCCTAAACACCCCCTAACTTAAGGTAGGAAAAATCTGATTGGTTGATTAAATCAACCAATCAGATTTTGCCTACCTTAATTCCGATTGGCTGATAGAATCCTATCAGCCAATCGGAATTCGAGGGACGCCATCTTGGATGACGTAATTTAAAGGACCAGCCATTTGTCGGGTAGTCGTCGGCCAAGAAGGATGTTCCGCGCCGGAGGTCTTCAAGATGGAGCCGCTCATCGCCAGAAGGATGAAGATAGAAGATGCCGCTTGGATGAAGACTTCTGCTGGATGGAGGACCTCTTCTGCCCCGATCGGATGAAGACTTCTGCCCGGCTGGAGGACCACTTGTGCCCAGATTGGATGAAGAGTTTGGCCCGGCTGGGTGAAGACGGCTCAAGGTAGGGTGATCTTCAATGCGGTAGTGTTAGGTTTATTTAAGGGGGGATCGGGTGGGCTTTAGAGTAGGGGTGTGTGGGTGGTGGGTTGTAATGCTGGGGGGGTATTGTATTTCTTGTTTTTTTACAGGTAAAAGAGCTGATTACTTTGGGACAATGCCCCGCAAAAAGACCCTTTTAAGGGCTATTTGTAATTTAGTTTAGGGTAGGGAATTTTATTATTTTGGGGGGCTTTTTTATTTTATTAGGGGGCTTAGATTAGGTGTAATTAGATTAAACTTCTTGTAATATTTTTTTATTTTTTGTAATTTAGTGGGTTTTTTTGTAAAATAGTTTAATTTATTTAATTGTATTTTATATTAGATAATTGTAGTTAATTTATTTAATTAATTTATTGATAGTGTAGTGTTAGGTGTATTTGTAACTTAGGTTAGGATTTATTTTACAGGTAATTTTGTAATTATTTTAACTAGGTAGCTATTAAATAGTTATTAACTATTTAATAGCTATTGTACCTAGCTAAAATAAATACAAAGTTACCTGTAAAATAAATATAAATCCTAAAATAGCTACAATGTAATTATTAATTATATTGTAGCTATCTTAGGGTTTATTTTATAGGTAAGTATTTAGTTTTAAATAGGAATAATTTAGTTAACAATATTAATATTATTTAGATTTATTTAAATAATAATTAAGTTAGAGGGTGTTAGGGTTAGACTTAGGTTTAGGGGGTAATATATTGAATGTAGGTGGCGGCAGTGTAGGGGGGTCAGATTAGGGGTTAATATATTTAATGTAGGAGGCGGCGGGGTCCGGGAGCGGCGGTTTAGGGGTTAATACATATAATGTAGGTGGCGGCGGGGTCTGGGAGTGGCGGTTTAGGGGTTAATACTAGGATAGGTTTATTGAGGTGTGGGCTATGGTGGTTTAGGGGTTAATAATTAGGCTTATTGTGTTGTGGGGGGTTGTCGGTCTAGGGGTTAATACATTTATTATTAGGAGTGAGAGGGGGGATTGCGGATATAGGGGTATACGTGTCGGGATAATGTTTGAGAGGCGTGTTAGACAGTTACGGGAGATTTCATATTTTAGTAAGTTTTTGTAGGCGCAGGCAGTTTCTAAAGTGCCGTAAGTCACTGACGACTCCAGAAATTTGTACTTACGCTTATTTCTAGACATCACTAGTTTGTCCAACTTATGGCACTTTAGCAACTGCCGGCGGGGTATATGTAATACACTGATGTGCGAGGTGAAACTACGGGCAGCGCGGGTTCCCTCGCTTCCGCCGAAAACTACGCCGTATATCGGATCACGCCCCAGTTCTTTTATAAATGTGTTAGAAACTGAGTAATATAATCCTTTATATAAAGTAGACAGCCTTCACATAGAGAGGTTTCTGCCTGACTGTTCATATTATTTTCCCCCTAACATACTGTGTGCTGTATATTTGTCTGCATTTGTGGTTTAACACTTATCTTAACGTGTCATAAATCTGACTTAAAAATAACATTATTTAAAAGCAGTACATTCTGAAGACAAAAGTCATTATAACAGAATGTTTTTGTTTTTTAAATCCCTTCATCTCAAATTTAAAAAGCTCCACAGTACCCGTGACTTAGGTGCATCTCACTGCCCTCCAATACACAATCTAGTGAATCACTCCCGTATGGGCTCTGGCAGGTACTGGAGTTCAGCGAGATTACTAGGGTGGAATAACTTTCACATGGAGTATGGAAGATTTCTGAGAGGTAATGCAATAACTTTGGCCTTTAAAATGCCTACACTACACTCTATGGCCAAAAGACACCCCCTACCAATTATTGAGTTGTGGTGCTTGATAAATCGGCCCCGAAATGTAAAAATTTTCATTTGTGATTCAGACAGAGAACACTATTTAAAAAAGTTTCCAAATTACTTGTATTATAAAATTTACTTTGTTCACGTGATATTCTTTGTTGAAGAGATACCTAGGTAGTATCTGGAGCACTATATGACAGGGAATAGTGCTGCCATATAGTGCTCTTGCAAATGGACTGTTCTTGCCAAATTTCTGCCATATAGTAATGTAGAAATGGGCCAGCTCCTAACTAAGCTTAGGTCCCTGCTTTTCAATGAAAGATACCAAGACAACAAAGAAAAAACTGATAATAGAAGTAAATTAGAAACTTGTTTGAAATTTCTGCTCTGTGTGAAAGAACAGTTTTGGGTTTCATGTGTCTTTAATGGGTCACTGTCATGTCACCTCTGCCACAAGTCAGTTTGTGAAATCACTGCCCTACTAGATCTGACCCATAATTATAGCTGAGGGGGGTCAATGCTATACTAATACCCCTGGTTTTGGAATCAGATTTCCAACAAGCTTATATAGGTGTAACAGTCAGGTGTCTTTGGCCATATATTTTATGAGAATACCTTATAGGGACACCTCAGTTACTTCTACCTAGTGGCAGGTCAAGAGACACACATGCCCTGGGTCCTATGCTTTGGGGGGGGGGGCACAACATCAAAAGTGAGGGTATGAGAAGGTGCAATGTACATTCTGTATTTAGTTTATGAAGTGTTTATGGTGTCAGGAGGTTTATGGGCTAGCTGTGGCCACCTAGGTACTAGTTCCACCTATAAAGTTAGCTACATTACCATAACTTAAATATTACCCAGACACCTATTATATGGTAATATTAGCTGTGGCTGTGAAGGAAATAAATAGATTGCTTATGTGCTGGGAAGGGAATTACTGATAAACATTACAACACTTTGTTCTCTGCAAATCTCGGAAACCTAAAACTTGCTAGCAACAAAAATATATTGACTTCCCTGGAGCTAAAATTGATAACTAGCATTGGGTAAACTGTAAGTCTAAATGCAGCCAACACCATAATCAGTTACCAGCGAATGGTAAGAAAGTAACAGATGTAAATACATAGTAACATTTCCTTTAACTCTTTAGCAGCAAAACAAAATGCTGCTCATTGCTATATACGTAATTTAGCACAAACTTCATCTGCTGTTTGTTTGTCCTGCCGTTAGTGAGACTTATCTACATGAAGCTTTGGCAAATTCATTTAAATTGCTACCGGCAAGTCCAGTCACGTAGTATAGCTAATTGTTTTATTGTAATCTTGTATCAGAACAGACATTAGGAGGCTGTATTGCCCAAGCTGTTAAAAGTAATGGGTGCACTCTACAGTGTATTCCTGGCAGCTTGTTATCATGGGGTATAAAGACAGCTCTGCCTCATAAACACACTAGATTTTATTCATCATTTATTCATGCCCATTTATCAAGCTCCGTACGGAGCTTGAAGGGCCGTGTTTCTGGCGAGTCTTCAGACTCGCCAGAAACACAACTTATGAAGCAGCGGTCTAAAGACCGCTGCTTCATAACCCTGTCCGCCTGCTCTGAGCAGGCGGACAGGAATCGCCGGAAATCAACCCGATCGAATACGATCGGGTTGATTGACACCTCCCTGCTGGCGGCCGCGAGTCAGCAGGGGGCGACGTTGCACCAGCAGCTCTTGTGAGCTGCTGGTGCAATGTTAAATGCGGAGAGCGTATTGCTCTCCGCATTTAGCGAGGTCTTGCGGACCTGAACCGCAGTGTCGGATCAGGTCCGCAAGCCCTTTGATAAATGAGCCCCATAGTGTCACTGCTAAGTACTGCATTACTGCTCCTGAGCCTACCTAGATATGCTTTTTTTAACAATGGATACCAAGAGAATGAAGCAAATTTGATAATAGAAGTAAATTAGACATGTATTTACAATAGTATGATTTGTCTGAAACAAAGATTCGTTTTGACTTTACTGCCTCTTTAACAACTGCAGAGAAGCCATTTTATTTGATGATGACAGCTTTGAAATGTAACAGTGGTTTTGCAATACCTGCTCTATTAAAGGGACATAATACTCATATGCTAAATCACTTGAAACTGATGCAGTATAACTGTAAAAAGCTGACAGGAAAATATCACCTGAGCATCTCTATGTAAAGGAAGATATTTTACCTCACAATCTCCTCAGCTCACCAGAGTAAGTTCTGTGTAAAAAGTTATACTGAGCTGCTCCCAGCTGCAGGTAAAAAAAAAAAAAATGAAGAAATGAACAGCAGCCAATCAGCATCAGCAGTGCTGAGGTCATGAACTCTTTTACTGTGATCTCATGAGATTTGACTGAACTCTCATGAGATTTCATTGTAAACTTCCTTACACTAAATAGGGAAATAACATGAGAGTGCACGAGGCTCACTCCCTTAGCTGTCCCGGGACAGGCATACTGATGTGCTGCTTAGAAGTCCTTTACAATGGGAGGTGGCTACTGAGGAACTTTTGAGGTAAAATATATTTCTTTTTTACATAGAGATGTTCAGGTGATATTTTCTAGTCAGCTTTTTACAGCTATGCTGCATCACTTTCAAGT
The DNA here is from genome assembly GCF_027579735.1 of Bombina bombina. Lineage (NCBI taxonomy): Eukaryota > Metazoa > Chordata > Amphibia > Anura > Bombinatoridae > Bombina > Bombina bombina. Next base: position 31,909,162 of record NC_069500.1, on the reverse strand, counting down.
GTTTAAACATTTGGGTATTAAAATAAATAATAGGCCTTTTGCACAAATAAACGTTAGCTAAATCAATAACCTAACAAAAACATGACCACTATACCCATAATGCCCTTGTTCAAATCCCTTAAATTGTTGAAATTGCCATTTTGTTTTTCATTAATTGAGTTCATTTTTTTTAAGTTATCACAAGAATAATGAGGCACATATTGATGTTGTGCTGTTTCGGTAAAGTATTTTTTTTTTCAGATTTCTGCTACCACTTACTGTATACTGATGGATCACAGTACAATCACCATAATGAGTCATAGTTAGTAGAGAACACAAAATGTGTAATCATAAAACCCCCAAAATACCAGAATGCATCACATTCAGTGCATGTTTGACGTTAATAGATGCATAACACTGATCAGAGTTTCTGTCATGCATATGTAATATATCACTCAGGATAGTCTCCCTATGGGTGATGGGGGAAACCAGACGTGGACTTCTTGCCCAGTGTGCTTAGAGGGATATGGCTGCACCTCACTGACGAGGCCAGGAGAAGGCCGGAACGATCGTCTGGGGTTGCCACGGTTGCCGTTTTCCTTGTTCAGAGGAGGTTGCCTGGTATTTCGGGGCTGGACTGACCATGTCAGTGAGATCATACTGATATACTACAGGAAAGTTTTCCTCTGTGAAAAGCACAATTGGGCAGAAAGAAGCTACTTTTAGATGGCAACCGGGCCACAGAACAAGATATTGAAGCTGCTGTTCGTTCCTGGCAGACTGCTTCTCTTACTGTTTTTCCGAGTTTAAAGAGACAGTCAACACCAAAATTGTTATTGTTTAAAAAGATAGATAATGTCTTTACTACCCATTCCCCAGCTTTGCACAACCAACATTGTTATATTAATATACTTTATAACCTTTAAACCTCTTAATATCTGCCTGTTTCTAAGTCACTACAGACAGCCTCTTATCACATACTTTTTATTAGCTTTTCACAACAAGAGACTACTAGTTCATGTGGGCCATATAGATAGCATTGTGCTCACGCCCGTGGGTTCTGTATGACACTGCACTAATTGGCTAAAATGCAAGTCAATAGATAATAAATAAATAGCCATGTAATCAGGGGGCTCTCAAAAGAGGCTTAAATACAAGGTAATCACAGAGGTAAAACGTATATTAATATAAGCAAGGGGAATAGGTAATAAAGGGATTTTCTATTTTTTCAAACAATAACATTTTTGGAATAGACTGTCCCTTTACGGTCACCGTCTATAGACAAGCACTCAGCACTTTGTTTTTAAGCTAAACAATAGCAATGAAGCAGTTGTACTGAGAAACAGTTTTGATGCACAAGATGAACCTATACCCCAATAATAAGGGCACCAAATAGAGGTTGGTTTCTAGCTAATGGAGTACATCAGTACAGCCCATTCTAATGTCTATCTGAGATGTAGCAGCTAGCAACTGCGCTCGCTAGAGCTTTACATTAGACTTACAGTAGTGGTTTGCTGTTTGGCTTATTGAGACCTTCAATTATTCTTATATTTTTTAATATACTGCATCTACAGATGAGTTTTGTACAAACATTCACTTCCTATTTTAAATATCATTTAATACAGGTTTAAAGGGTCATTAAAATCAACATTTAATCTCTCAATAAAATGTTTAATTGAGGAAAAATTGCAATGTGCCTTCATAATCTTGCCTGTGCTTCCATTTCCTTCCTCAGAGGCTGTAATGTCTGTGATTCTAGTGCAAAAACTTAATGGTCATATTTGTTACATTATGATATTTTTACACTATTGATTCTGCAGCTCTGTGTGTTTAAACTCCACATAAGGGAACCCCAGAGAACTACTGGTCATAAGCAGAAAACAGCCAGTGAGCCAATCGGCAGTCACACGTCCCTGCCAGTCTGTGAAGGGAGTAGTACACAGCGTTGTAGGAGAGCTTCAGTTTCTTGACAATTTCTCACATGGAATAGCCTTTATTTCTCAAAACAAGAATAGACTGATGAGTTTCAGAAGAAAGTTCTTGTTTCTGGCCATCTTGAGCCTGTAGTCAAACCCACAATTGCTGATGCTCCAGATTCTCAACTAGTCTAATAAGGCCAGTTTTATTGCTTCTTTAATCAGCAGAACAGTTTGCAACTGTGCTAACATAATTGCAAAAGGGTTTTCACCTTTTTAAATGATAAACTTGGATTAGCAAACACAAAGTTTGCTAATTGGAACACAGTACAGATGGTTGCTGATAATGGGCCTCTGTGTGCCTATGTAGATATTCCATAACAATCAGCAATTTCCAGCTACAATAGTAATTTACATTATTAACAATGTCTACACTGTGTTTCTGATCAATGTGCTGTTATGTTAACGGACTACATTTTTTTTTGCTTTTCTTTTTAGAAAACAAGGAAATTTCTAAGTGACCCCAAACTTTTGAACACAAAAAATGCTTCTAGTAAAAGTTATCACTGTTTTAGTGTTAGCATTTTTCTTTGCACGTGCATGTGAAGCATAGTTAGATATTCTCAGTGCACCAGCATTTTAAATACTGCAGCTGCTAAGAGCGCCAGTGGGGCTTGTATCATGTCAGCAATTAACAAATTATTACCAGATGATACAAGCACCATAGGCTCTCTGAGCAAGTGCTGTGTTTATAAGGCTGCTGCACAGAGCATACTTAAATACACTTTTGAAACAGCTAAAGCTTTTACTTAAGGCATTTTTTGCTAATACACGTACTACATACATACACATTAGATACTTAACACACTACACACAACACACTTCATACACACACATTAGATACTTAACACACTACACACAACACACTTCATACACACAGACACAAACTACACACATTACACACAATACACAATCACACTACATACTAAAAACACTACAGGCACACTACATACTAAACATTCTACACACACATACACACAACACACTTCATACACACAGACACAAACTACACACATTACACACAATGCACAATCACACTATATAGTAAAAACCAGGGACGTGCACTCATAGGAGGATGGGGAGGCAGTGCCTACCCTGACATATGTGGCCAAAGCTTAATTAAATTTTAATTAAAACAAAAAAAAAAAAGACCAAAAAAAATATTTTCCCCCCATGTAATGCTATGGAGAGGCAGGTACAGGAACGCTTCTCTCCATTGCAGTACATGGGTCAAAGGAAAAGGTGTGCTGCAGCGCCACCTGTGTTCTGTCAATATATTAGCAGCAAAAATTGGTACCAATAGGAGGCACCCCTCTTGATGCCTCCTAGCAAGTGAAGGATATTTAGATTAATCAGAAGGAGGATGCAGTGAGCAGGGTGCAGAAGAGTAAAGTATTATTATTATTATTATTATTATTATTATTATTATTATTATTATTATTATCAGGTATTTGTAATGCGCCAACAGATTCCGCAGCACTGAGTATTCTACATCTCTTGTGATTCACAAATTGTGTTCAGACACAGATCATTAACAGGGGGGGAGGGGGCAGTAAGTGAGCATAACCCAATACTGACAGGAAGTCAAAGGGTCAATTCAAATTTAAATCCATAATTTAAAACCCAGAGTTTGAAGTTAAGTGTGCAGTGTCCACATTATTTAACCCCTTAGTGACCAGAGCACTTTTCCATTTTCTGTCCGTTTGGGACCAAGGCTATTTTTACATTTTTGCGGTGTTTGTGTTTAGCTGTAATTTTCCTCTTGCTCAATTACTGTACCCACACATATTATATACCGTTTTTCTCGCCATTAAATGGACTTTCCAAAGATACCATTATTTTCATCATATCTTATAATTTATTATAAAAAAAATTATAAAATATGAGAAAAAAGTGGAAAAAACACACTTTTTCTAACTTTGACCCCCAAAATCTGTTACACAACTACAACCACCAAAAAACACCCATGCTAAATATTTTCTAAATTTTGTCCTGAGTTTAGAAATACCCAATATTTACATGTTCTTTGCTTTTTTTTACAAGTTATAGGGCCATAAATACAAGTAGCACTTTGCTATTTCCAAACCATTTTATTCAAGATTAGCGCTAGTTACATTGGGACACTGATATCTTTCAGGAATCCCTGAATATCCCTTGACATGTATATATTTTTTTTTAGAAGACATCCCAAAGTATTGATCTAGGCCAATTTTGGTATATTTCATGCCACCATTTCACCGCCAAATGCGATCAAATAAAAAAAAAAGTTCCCTTTTTCACAAACTTTTTGTTTCTCACTGAAATTATTTACAAACAGCTTGTGCAATTATGGCATAAATGGTTGTAAATTTTTCTCTGTGATCCCCTTTGTTCAGAAATAGCAGACACATATGGCTTTGGCGTTGCTTTTTGGTACTTAGGCCGCTAAATGCGCATCACACGTATTATGGCTAGCAGTGAAGGGGTTAATTAGGTAGCTTGTAGGGAGCTTGCAGGGTTAATTTTAGCTTTAGTGTAGAGCTTAGCCTCCCACCTGAAACATCAGACCCCCTGATCCCTCCCAAACAGCTCTCTTCCCTCCCCCACCCCACAATTGTCCCCGCCATCTTAAGTACTGGCAGAAACTCTGCCAGTACTAAAATAAAAGCTATATTTGGGCTTTTTTTTTTTAAAGAAAAGGCATATTTACATATGCTGCTCTGTAGGACCCCCCTTTAGCCCCCAACCTGACTGATCCCCCACCAAACAGCTCTCTAACTCTCCCCCTGTCTTAATGGCCGCCATCTTGGGTACTGGCAGCTGTCTGCCAGTACCCAGTTTCAAATAAAATTGCTTATATTTTTTCATTTTTTCCCCTTTTCTGTAGTGTAGCTCCCTGCCCCACCAAAGACCAACCCCCCACCCCCTCCAAGAAACATTCGATTTATATATTTTTTTAAATTAACATACCCTTTTCTCAAACTTTTCACACTTTGATTTTCTGTAGTGTAGCGTTCCCACCCGCTCCCGCCCCGTGCACGCGCCCGCCCGCCGCCCCCCGTGCACGCGCGCGCGCCCGTGCGCGCCCCCATCGGCCCTGCCCCCGATCCCGCCCCCCTCTACATTACCCGGCCCATCGATGGCCGCCCACCCGCCTCCCAAGTCGGCTCCCACCCACCAACGATACCGGCCATCGATGTCCGGTGCAGAGAGGGCCACGGAGTGGCTCTCTCTGCATCGGATGGCCATCTAGCGTTATTGCAGGATGCCTCCATATCGAGGCATCACTGCAATAACCGGAAAGCAGCTGGAAGCGAGCAGGATCGCTTCCAGCTGCTTTCCACACCGAGGACGTGCAGGGTACGTCCTCAGGCGTTAACTGCCTTTTTTTTTAGGACGTACCCTGCACGTCCTCGGTCGTTAAGGGGTTAAACTAAAGTTTTTCATGGTTATTTGATTTAATTTGGTACAAACTCCATATATGTTATGTCTGTTCAGTCAGAGGATGCAGTATTTTTTTTCTCTGTGTCTCCGTTTATTTGAAGACTGCTGTTAACTTGTAATTCACAAATCAATTGAAAGCTGTTGCATTGTGCTTTTAATATGTGCTGCTTTTATACAAGTTTATATTAATAAAAAGGAGATAATGAGTCATTTAAAAAATATATGTAATTATTGCAGTTAAATGTTTTTTTAGAAATAATGCCACTGTAAAGTAACTGGTTAAACACATAGTCAAAGGGAGACATTTAAAATTAAACTTTCATGATTGAGGTAGAGCATGCTATTTTAATAGACTTTTCTAGTTATTTATATTTTGAGAATTAGCATCAACTGTTACTGGCCCCATGTCAGCAAATCAAATTAGTTTTTGAAAGGAACATGAAAATCATAATTACATTTCCATCATTCAGATAGAAATTGCACACAAAAAATAAATAAATAAACTTTATATTTTCCTTTTATTATTATGTACTTAATTCCTTTGGTATCCTTTGGTGTCCTTTGTTGAAGAGCATACCTAAGTGGGATGTGCACTTGCGTTTCTTGAACACCATATTGCAGCAGCAACTGTGTTGGCAGTATTGATAATTTGTCCTTTGTGTAAAATTTGTATGGTAAATTATTTCTATTTTTACAATACAGTAGTGAGTAGAGAAGAGATTGTGTGTCATTCTAATTGCTTAGTAACTGGCACTGTGCCACAGAATTGTGTGAGTGTGTATGTGAGCAGAGTGTGTGTGAGTGTCAGTGAGCAGAGTATGTGTGCTTTATTCTCCAGGTAATCAATACATTTCCGATGAGCTGGTGCTTTAGTGCAGTGTTTCTCAACAATGGTCCTCAAGTACCCCCAACAGGCCAGATTTTCATTATAGCTGAATCAGTGCACAGGTGAAGTAATCAGCTGATCAGTAACTCAGTTGTTACTAACTTGCTCTCACCCATCACCTGATTATGTCACCTGTGCACTGGTTCAGCTATCATTTAAACCTGCCCTGTTGGCGGTACTTGCGGCCCTCTGTACATGTGTTTCTCCGGCGTATCATATCTAGTGCCTCACCAGCCTCTGACCTCACTGCACGTCACTGGTAAAAACACTACACACACACTACATACTAAACATTCTACACACACATACATACTACACACAACACACTTCATACACACAGACACAAACTACACACATTACACACCATGCACAATCACACTACATACTAAAAACTCTACAGACACACTACATACTAAACATTCTACACACACATACACACTACACACTTCATACACACAGACACAAATTACACACATTACACACAATGCACAATCACACTACATACTAAAAACACTACAGGCACACTACATACTAAACATTCTACACACACTTACACTACACACAACAAACTTCATACACACAGACACAAACTACACACATTACACACAATGCACAATCCACTATATCGTAAAAACACTACAGACACACTACATACTAAACATTCTACACACACATACATACTACACACAACACACTTCATACACACAGACACAAACTACACACATTACACACAATGCACAATCACACTACATACTAAAAACACTACATACACACTACACACAGCACACTTCATACACACAGACACAAGCTACACACATTGAACACAATGCACAATCACACTACATACTAAAACTCTACAGACGCACTACATACTAAACATTCTACACACACATGCACACTACACACAACACACTTAATACACACAGACACAAACTACACACATTACACACCATGCACAATCACACTACATACTAAAAACTCTACAGACACACTACATACTAAACATTCTACACACACATACACACTACACACTTCATACACACAGACACAAACTCCACACATTAAACACAATGCACAATCACACTATATAGTAAAAACACTACAGACACACTACATACTAAACATTCTACACACACATACATACTACACACAACACACTTCATACACACAGACACAAACTACACACATTACACACAATGCACAATCACACTACATACTAAAAACACTACAGACACACTACATACTAAACATTCTACACACACATACAAACTACACACAACACACTTCATACACACAGACACAAACTACACACATTACACACAATGCACAATCACACTACATACTAAAAACACTACAGACACACTACATACTAAACATTCTACATACACACTACACACAGCACACTTCATACACACAGACACAAGCTACACACATTGAACACAATGCACAATCACACTACATACTAAAAACACTACAGACACACTACATACTAAACATTCTACACACACATGCACACTACACACAACACACTTAATACACACAGACATAAACTACACACATTACAAAAAATGCACAATCACACTACATACTGAAAACACTACAGACACAATACATAATAAACATTCATTCTACACACACATACACACTACACACAATACACTTCATACACACAGACACAAACTACACACATTACACACAATGCACAATCACACTACAAACTAAAAACACTACAAACACACTACATACTAAACATTCTACACACTACACACAACACACTTCATACACACAGACACAAACTCCACACATTAAACACAATACACAATCACACTACATACTAAAAACACTACAGACACACTACATACTAAACATTCTACAAACACACACTACACACAACACACTTCCTACACAAACTACACACATTACACATAATGCACAATCACACTACATACTAAACATTCTACACACACACACTAAACACACTACACAAAAACACACTACATCCAAAACATTCTACACACACACGCATACTAAACACACTACATACTAAACATTCTACACACACACACAAACTAAACACACTACACACTGAACATTCTACACATACACACACACTAAACACACTACTCAAAAACACACTACATACTAAACACACTACACACATCATACACACAGACACAAACTGCACACATTACACACAATGCACAATCACACTACATACTAAACATTCTACACACACACACACACACTAAACACACTACACAAAAGCACACTACATACTAAACATTCTACACGCACACACTAAACACACTACATACTAAACATTCTACACACACTAAACACACTACTCAAAAACACGCTACATACTAAACATTCTACACACACACACACACACTAAACACTACACAAAAACAAACTACATACTAAACATTCTACACACACTAAACACTACACAAAAACACACTACTTACTAAGCACACTGCAGACACACTACTTACTAAACATTCTATACAAACACTAAACACTACACAAAACACACTATATACTAAACATTCTACACACACATACTAAACACTACACAAAAACACACTACTTACTAAGCACACTGCAGACACACTACTTACTAAACATTCTATACACACACACTAAACACTACACAAAACACACTACATACTAAACATTCTACACACACATACTAAACACTACACAAAAACACACTACATACTAAACATTCTACACACACACTAAACACTACACAAAAACACATTACATACTAAACATTCTACACACACACACACACTACATACTAAACATTATACACACACTACACACTAAACATTCTACACACACACACCACACAATAACACACTACATACTAAACATTCTACACACACACTAAACACTACACAAAAACACACTAGATACTAAACATTCTACACACACACTAAACACACTACACACTAAACATACTAAACACACTACACAAAACCACACTACATACTAAACATTCTACACACACACTAAACACACTACATACTAAACATTCTACACACACACACACTAAACACACTACGCACTACACATTTTACACACACACACTAAACACTACACAAAAACACACTACATACTAACAACACTACAGGCACATTACATACTAAGCACACTACATAGACACACACTACACACTAAACACCCTGCATACAATAATATAGTACATGCTAAATACACTATACGCTAAACACACTTCATATTAAACACACTGCATACGCACACACTACACACATATTTGCTAAAACAAATTTGCTGGATGATTGCACTTATTATAACAATTTTATAAAGTAATGTTTTGCGTCTTGCCATTAGGTGCATATACCTTAAATTCATATTCTTTTAATTAACTAAATTATTCATCTACTACCTCAAATTAAGCTCTCTTCTCCCTACCGAAAACAAATCTCATCATTTTATCTAATTTGCCTGATTTGATGTAAACAGAATCAAGACTACACTTTGAAGATTGCAAACTTCTTAATTTACTGTAAATTGCTTTAAAAAGATCTGCTGCCTATTGACCTGTCACCCAGGGAGATGGCTCAATGTGTTTGTATGAAAATAAGGTCACTAATTGTACAAAGTAGTCAATCTTATAAAAATCAATAGGCTGCAGCCTTTGAATAAGCAAACACTGTAAGATCGCTGCCTCTAAACCTCAAGCAGTTTTTTTTATAAGGGCAGTGATCACTTGGAAAATCCCTTGGCAGATGGAAGTGGCAATGATTTAACCCCTGGGCTGCCCGAGCATGCTTTAGCACATTTCAAATTAAAATAAATCAAATCAAATTATTATGTTTTAGGTGTATATTTTAGCATAGGTCCACTATGTCTGTGCCTAGGGCTGCAAATGTATTAATGTTATTACATATCAATGGTAATGGCCCCTGGCTGTATAGGGAAGTATGTAAGTCCTTGATGTATCTCTGGCCTCAGGTAATGAGAAATATATAAAAGCATGAGCCAGACGAGCTAAAATTGGTTTAAGGGGCAGCAGTTTCCCAATGCCTAGGGCAGCACAAACCCTAAATACACATTATACATTGCTTTGTCTTCTTTATTGAAACTTTTTCCATGACAACATACTGAGGTAGGCTCAGGAGCATGAACGTGACATGAGCACTTTGCAGTAGTAATAATGTTATACATATAGTGCTGCTGAGCCTACCCAAGTATGCTGTAAACGCGCAAAGTCTCAATGGTGGACACCAAGATAAAGAGGGAAGTTTGACAATAATAATAATATTTCATGTACTTCTTAAAAACTTATAGATGTGGAACCCGTTGCAAGATGCATAAAGAATAAGTATTGGTTCTAGACTGTCCCTTTAACAACTAATAAATACTGGTTCATAATCATAATAATCATGTTAGGTAATTCCTGACACCTGACCTTATCTGTCGGCAATAGCGCTGGGTTAATCAGAAATATGATAACTAAATGATTGTTTTTTTATGATGTGCCACGATTATTAGCATACCTGATTATTGTTAGCTATCCTGAGAATCTAAAAGTACAAAGCATTTCTGTTCCTATTCTCTATCAAATTATTGCTTATGGGAATGTGTCTCTGGAAATGTCTTATGTGATCATTTTGTAGTTTTTGCTTAAAGGGACACTCAGGTTAAATTAAATTTTCATGATTCAGATACAGCATGTAATTTTAAACAACTTTCCAATTTACTTCCATTAAAAAAAATGTGCACAGTCTTTTATATTTACAATTTTTGAGTCACCAGATCCTACTGAGCATGTGCAAGAACTCAGACTATACGTATATGCATTTGTGATTGGCTGATTGCTGTCACATGGTACAAGGGGAGTGGAAATATACATAACTTTGAAATTTGTTATAAAAAAAATCTACTGCTTATTTGAAGTTCAGACTAAGTGCTATTGCATTGTCTTGTTATCTTGCATTTGTTGATTATGCAAATCTAATTTGTTGACTGGTCCTTTAAAGGGATAGGAAAGTCAAAATTAAAGTGCATGATTTAGATAGAGCATGTCATTTTAAGACACCTTTAAATTTACTTCTATTTTCAAATGAGCTTTGTTCTTTTGTTATCCATTGTTGAAAAAGAAAGGCACATATCCTACAGTAGTGCAATGCTGTTCCCTCAGCAAAGGATAACAAGAGAATGAAGCAAATTTGATAATAGAAGTAAATTGTAAAGTTGTTTAAAATTATAGGTTTTATCCAAGTCATGAAAGAAAATGTTGGGGTTTTGTGCCCTTTTAATTGTTATTTTGATAGTCTTAATCTGATAGTTAAATAAAAATAGTAGTAATTTTGTTTGAACCAGTTATTTTAGTAATGTTGTTTATTTCTTTAAAATTCATTGATTGCATTGTTATTATTTAATGCTGATTATTTTCTTATTGAAAAGCTTTTAAATAAAGCTACGTTGGTGTAAGTATTATTGATAGACTTATCACAGCTAAAAGGATTTGGGTTCTATATGTATTATCCGTTGTGTTTGATATAATGTTATCTAATTGTACCGATAATCCCTTTCTGTTACCACTATTTACAAATATTGATCTACATTAACAGAGTTGCTAAAGGTTCCATACAAATTGTTTCAATACGTAATACACTTTGTGGGTTCTCTACTGAAATAGAAATGGATAATATTCATAACGTTATAACATTAAAGGGACAGTCTAGTCAAAATTTAATTTCATGATTCAGATAGGGCATGCAATTTTAAACAACTTTCCAATTCACTTTTCTCATCTAATTTGCTTTGTTCTCTTGGTATTCTTAGTTGAAAGCTAAACCTGGGTAGGCTGATATGCTAATTTCTAAGCCCTTTAAAGGCCGCCTCTCATTTCAATGCATTTAACAGTTTTTCACAGCTAAAGGGCGTTAGTTCACATATATAGATGTTATATAGATAACATTGTGCTCACATCCGTGAAGTTACTTATGAAAGTGGGCACATGCAAGTCTGTCAAAAGAACTGAAATAAGGATCAGTCTGCAAAGGCTTAAATACAAGGTAATCACAGAGGTAAAAATATATTAATATAACATGTTGTTTATGCAAAACTGGGCAAGGGGTAATAAAGGGAATAGATATCTTTTTAAACAATAAAAATAAAGTAAATTGTCCCTTTAAGTGATTTTTACAGCAGTATTTTGGATTGCCCTCAACCACAACACTTAAAGGGACAGTAAAATAGTTTTTCCCTTATAACGTATATGAGAAATTGCTTCATTGGGTTTGTTTCTGTATATGAAATAGCTGGTTTTGTTCTTTGAAACCACCATCCATTAAAACAAGTTGTTCTTGCAAGGAAATCAGATTTCTTTATTTTATCATGCACACATGCTACTTTATATTATGTCTGTCCGTTTAACAAAACCCAGTACTTTGGGCCTGTTGATCAATTACCCGCCGGCATGGAGAGAAATCACACAAAATCTTTGGGATTGTTTTATTGCAAATAAACTTGCCTCAAGATAACATTTTGTTTCAAATGTTTTTTATCAGGGGTCTCATTGTACTGATGAGACTGCTTAGATCATCTCACTTAAAGGGATTTAGATTATCAGAGAACAATTGAAAATTAACATTTTATATCTCCTAACCCACACTGGGAGTGTATTTTCTTCTGTCGAATTTGCTTCTATTATATATTTTGCTTAGATCTCTTGGTATCCTTTGTTGAAAAGAATGTTTAGGTAGGCTCAGGTACTGGTAGCAAGCTACTAATTGGTGACTGCTCATATATACCTCTTGTCATTGGCTTACAGATGTGTTCAGCTAGCTCCCAGTACTGCATTGCTGCTCCTTCAATAAAGAAAACCAGGAGAATGATGCAAAATTAAAAATAGAAGTAAATTAAAAAGTTGCTTAAATTGTATGCTCTATCTGAAACATAAATTAAGATTTAGGGTTTCATATCCCTTTAAGTATAGAAACTTTCAGTATAGGTGGGGGATACTACAGACAAAATCAGCTACTTTAAATGCTGAAATAAAGGTAAAGGAGTTATTTGGAAAAAACACTTCATCAGGTAATATGGATCAGGGGGGACGGAGCTAACTCCTGAAGCAGCAGGACACTCCTGGTTCCAGATTAGATTTTAGGGAAGAATCTGGGAGCTGATATTTGGACTGCAAGTCTAGCCTCTTCATGAATGCCACACGGCTTACTATTGCACAAACTTAGGGGTAGATTTAACAAGCAACAATCTACCCCCTGTAGTTTCCAGATCGCTGGAAACATAAGTTAAGAAGAAGCGGTCTTAAGCATTTTACAAGGAATGCTTGTGCAATGATAAATGCCGATTTATTATGATGCGGGCGGACATGATCCTCTACAGCGGATCATGTCCGCCCGCATCTTAATAAATCGGCCCCTTAGCAGACATCTTGCAAGAGTGCCTGCTAGTATCTGGGCTTTAGAAGTCCATTCTGTGTGTTTGATGGGTTGTGTGTGTTTGGCTGACAAAGATTTATCCCCTTCAGGTAACTTGGTTGTTACGGTGATACTCTTGCTGCTGCAGAATCTAAGTGAAGATCACATAAGATGTTGTTATAGCATTTGAAGATATAAATGTCAATATGGAGAAAGAAAGTCCTTATCTGTCCCTTCTCTAGCAGAACAGCATCAGAGCTCCCAATTTACAAATGGAACTAAGATTTGACTTGATGTTCAAGAAATTCTACTACTCACTTAGACCGTGTAACCAGGGCCAGATTTTAAGTGGAGAGCAAAATATCGCTTTCGCTAAAGCGATATTTGCGTTCCACTTTATAATACCAGTGCACACAAATTGGCCCTGGTATTACAAGTTAGGTGCAATGCAAACGCAACCTCGGGTTAGCAATGCACAGGAGCATTGCGCTAATGAGAGCACGCTTCCAAAGGCTCCAATGGGAGTCTCGTTCTGATGTCGTCATACATGGCACAGAACCTAAACGTAGGGAAGGGGGTAAGTAGCACAGCAATTTTATTTTATTTTTTTTAAATTTATTTTATTAATATTTCAACTCGGGGTACAGAAGAAAAGAGTAGGTTATTATCACCATTATTACATACTTGGGGGAAATTTACACAACCGGTTTTATCAGCCATAACCTGCTTCCCCCAAAAAAACACAAACATAAAAACATTACACCTGCTATAATATTTTACAGATTACCCTAATATCTTCCTTATCCCTGGATGTATATCATTTCCTGACAACTAAACAACCAGACACCTTACAGTACAAAAAAAAAACACCCCAATCTTATTGGTATTATTCCCAAGAACCCCATTGTTGTGGGAGAGAGTTTTTTTAAAATCAAAAGTATACATTCATGGGTATTCCGTAGAGGGTAAATAAATTGAATATGCGCTGTAAGAGGCCATTCCTTATTTAACCACTTGGAAAAGAAGATTTTTAGTCGTTTTTCTGTACAAGGATTAACCTCAAGTAACTCAATGGACATCTGTGTTTTCATAGTATTTACCAACTCATTTAATCTTGGGGCATCCGCAGCCTTCCAGTTTCTAAATATTATATTGCGTACTACCATGATAGTTATGTTTATCAGATGTTTGTCTCCTTTATTTACACATTCATCAAAAAGAAAGAAGGCATTTAATGGTGACAATTAAATTTTAACGTGTATAAATTTATTAAGCCAAGAATTCACTTTCCCCCAAAACTGTTTAATTTTCGGGCAGTCCCATAAGCAATGTATGATATCTGCCTTTTCTGCCGTGCATTTATAACATTTATGGTGCTGTGCTATCTTTGCCCATTTATTTATTCTATCGGGAGTTAAATAGAAATGATTTAGTAATTTAAACTGAGATTCCTTCCAGCTACAAACACCAGAATTTGCTTCCATATTGTAAAGACATTTTTGTATATCCTGTTGCTGCACCTGGGGAATAAACTTATTCAGGTATCCTTTGATCTTATCTAAATGAATAACCCCCACTTTGGCCATTAATAGATTGTACCAAACTGCAATTGATCTTACCCCACCTCTATATAATGCAAGACCTGCTTCTAATCCCTGTAAGTCCCAGTCCCTACCGTATAGTTGACATTGCTGATTAATATAACTCCTAATCTGTAGGTATGCATAGAAGTTTCTATTTGGCAGCTGAAATTTCGCAGCTATCTCTGTAATTGGTTGTATGCCCTGAGTACCCTCCTGTCTAAGCTGTATTAAATATGTTAGACCCTTCCTTTTCCACTCTCTAAAGACCTGATCATAGATACCTGGTACAAAATCCACCATGCCAAATATTGGACAGTATTGTGAAACTTGAAATTGACAATTCATTATGGTACAGTATTTTTGCCACGCCATAATAGTGTTAGTGAAGGTCAACATCTCACTAATATTACTCAGGATTTTCTTTCGTTCGAGGTGTAAAACCGCCTTAAGATCAAATGGGGCACTTATTTCTGATTCTAGATTATAATATGTTACATATTCACCTTCCATTAGCCAATCTGCTGCAAATTTTACCATCGTTATCCAGTTATAATATTTGAGGCACGGGAGCGCTAGGCCCCCTTCTTTCTTATGCTGTATTAACTTATCTAATGCTAGCCTAGGTTTCTAATTATTCCATAGGAATTGTGCTATAATTTTATTATATTTGAACAAATCTCCCACGGTTATAAACAGAGGTAGGTTTTGTAATAAAAACAAAATTTTAGGAAAAATAATTGTTTTAATTAACATAATCTTTGCTGACAGTGAAAGGTTATACCCTTCCATCTCGCTAGCTCCTCATGCAGCCTACCTAATACCTCTTTATAGTTAAGAAGGTACCATTCATTGGGATTTTTACTTAGGTTAAGACCTAAGTATTTTATGGAATGGACTTCTTTAAATCCATGATTGCTATGGCTATTATAGTTTTTAGCGATCCATAGTAATTCTGACTTTTCCATATTCATTTTATATACAGAAAACTTACTATAGTTATTTATCATTTCTAGACATTTTGGAATACTTTTAGACGTGTTATATAAGAACAGAATTATATCATCTGCATATAACGAAATTACTACTTTCTGTTTACCAATTTTGCTGCTATCTAATTCTTGTCTTAGGCAAATTGCCAGGGGTTCTAGCAATATATTGAACAAAAGGGGTGATAACGGGCATCCTTGGCGTGTCCCTTTGTATAGGGCACAGCAATTTGAAATATTTATATGTATATGCAGAGATTTTTTTTTGTGTTAATATGTATATATACACATATTAAAACATAAATATATATGTATATAAGCATATACGTATATATTTACAGGGAACACACAGTTCCCATAGACTGCAATGTAAAAGCACTTTTAGGAGTCGTGTTTTTTTCTAACACCCCACAGCCATCAACTTTGGCCCCCAAAAACTGCCTAGTGCAGTTCATTGAAATAAAAAAACTCTAGACACTGTATGTTGGGGCAATTGGTGCACGTTTAAAAAAAATAACTAGAGATCTGATCTCAGGTTAATTTTCAGAATGCTAATTGCTACCATGAGCTTGCGGTAACCAGCCACTTGTATTAGCTGGTTATTTAATGCGTGCCCCTCCATAGTCTTCAATGGAGTGGGAAAAGTGTGAAATAAAAATACCCAACAAGTTGCGCAAGCCTGATTGCGTTTTCTCAAGTGCACTAACCCGACAGGAAATATTAATATTTCACAAAGCAGAATAAGTTCTATTTATTCTTAAATACACACACACATATATATATATATATATATATATATATATATATATATATATGATGTTTTTGTAGTAAACCTATATATAGATAATTATATATAGGTATATATATATATATATATGATGTTTTTGTAGTAAACCTATATATAGATAATTATATATAGGTATATATATATATATATATATATATATATATATATATATATATATATATATAGGAATATCTATTTAAAAATACTTACAACATATACAGTAAATACATAAACACTTTATTAAATATCAATATGGCATAAATATAATGTTTCATGTTTTTATCTACTTGACTGCAAAGGGCTCCAATGCACATATATTTATATAAATATATATATATATATACTGTATATATATATATATATATATATATATATACACAGGTATATACACACAGGGGCATATTTTGGCCTAGGTAAACAAGGCACTTGGCGAGGGCGGCAGATTGGAGTTGGGGACAGCACATTTTGTGGCTATATTTGAAAAAAGCTTACAGTTATTTTAAACGTATTATACAGGTATATAATGAGATATTTTGCCTAAGAGGTAACATTCTATGGGGCTATAATAAAACACTGCCCATGCAGGTTACAGCTTAGAGGTATCTCTTAATCTTGAATTTATTTAGCCAGCTGCTGCCCTTATGCATATATGTGTCTGTGCATGTGCGTATGTTTATAATTGTGTGTGTGTATGCACGTGTTTTGCAAGTGTTTGTGAAGATGCCATGAAAAAAAATAACAACATTACTCCCTGACAAAAAGATTATTATGGGGGGTTAGGGGGCAGCAGAATTTTGAGTGCCTAGGGCAGCACAAAACATAAATACGTCACTGTGTATACATATGTGTTTATATGTGTATATATGTCTGTAAATATGTATTTACACATATAAATGCATAAACACATATGTACACACAAATAAACCTCATATCTTTCAGCCCTTATAACTTTTTTATGTAATTTTAAAAAAATATTTTTTATTAGATGGTGATATTATAAGAGTAACTGTACTTTTAAATATAATTTTGATGTGATTTGTGCAACTTTTTAGTAGAGCATAACAGTTAACTAGAGCTCTGAAGTTACGATATCCCAATGCACCTTAAATTAAATTGTGCTTAAGTGAACGGCTTTACTTTCAACCTGTAATACGCGCCCTACTTCCGATGTGCGCAAAGAGCTGCGATAAACCCTTTTCATTTGTGCGCAACAGTTAGCGCGCCACTCGTAATCTAGCCCTAAGGTTCATGTACATCTCAGTGTATACATAGGACAGGTTATCAAGCTCCCGTGTTCTAAAGACTGCTGCTCCATAACCCTGTACTCCTGCTCTGAGCAGGCGGACAGACATCACCGGAAAACAACCCGATCGAGTACGATCGGGTTGATTGACAGCCCCCTGCTGGCGGTTGATTGGCTGCGAATCTGCAGGGGGTGGCGTTGCACCAGCAGCTCACAAGAGCTGCTGGTGCAATGCTGAATATGGAGAGGGTATTGCACTCCGCATTCAGCGATGTCTGACGAACCTGATCCGCACTGTCGGACCTTTGATAAATATCCCCCCATGTCTTTAGTGTATAGTGAAACATATTTCACGTCAATGTAACGAGGTGCTCTGTACAGCCAAAGGGTTAATCTTCTTTATTGTCTATCTTATAATATCGTATAGAGATTAGGCGCTGTATCTATATACACAATGGTTCTTTATTCTCCGTATCCCTTCCTGCAAACGAAGCAAAGCCTCAGCAAATGTCAGTGATAAATCACAAACTGTACAGTAGTCTGAAAAACAAATGAGGCAAGACAGTGTAAAGCGCAGCTTGGAAAAAAAGAAATGAAAAATGTGATATTTCAGAAAGAACACCAGGAATAAAACTAAACTGAACATGAGTGCATTTTAGCTTTTTTGCCATTCACATCACATACATTAGTATAATATAATATAATTAGTACATTAGTATAAATAGCTTGTAGCAAAGACTGTGTTGGGGTTTTGTGAGAGCTTTGACAATGCAGGTGCATGTGGTGCATATCTAGATATTCAACAATCACATAGATTTAATCAAATCCAAATTGCTATCCCATGGAAAAACATTGTGCTATCCAAAAAGATTAGTCCAGCCGCTCATAACATCTGCAAGGTGCAAAATAAACTCTGTTATAATCAATAGAGCTTTAACCTCTCTGGGTATAGTACAATAGTACTAATGATAATGGCAATTACACCCACTACCCCTGAAGACATAAGTATGCACAATGAATTTAGAATATCATCTTGTCTGTACAACACGGTCACTTGGCAACCTACTGAGCATCTACTGTATATATTTAGGTCAGTACATCTGATCAGAGAGTCTTGTGTCTTGCAAATTTAACGTTGGGATAGATACAAAGGGGTAGATTTAACAAGGGCCGAATGGCCCTTGTTCCCGCACGGGGATTCAGGCTCACCGGAAACAGTAGTTATGAAGCAGTGGTCTAAAGACTGCAGCGCCATAATTTGTCTGCTGCCTCTGAGGCTGCGGTCTTCAATCCACCCGATCCTATACGATCGGTCTGATTGACACCCCCTGCTAGTGGCCGATTGGCCGCAAATCTGCATTAGGCGGCATTGCACAAGGAATTCAGCATATGCTGTTGGCATTCAGCGATGTCTGTCGGACTTGATACGCTACAGCGTATCATGTCGGACAGACATTGGTAAATCTACCCCATTTCTTTTCACCTCGCGCCGCATCGCTTGCAGTATGTCACAGCCTTTATTTCTAAATGCACTTTAGCAGTTTAACACCGTAGCTGCTAGTAGAAAGGGAAAACCTCTTTTAAAGAGATATTCTGGTCTAAAATTAAATGCACAGATTAATTACATGTTTGGATAGAAACATATTTGCAATATACACATGTATTGGCAAAAATGCTTCTAGTAAAGTGTATCACTGTTTTAGTGATTACATTTTTCTCTGCATGTAAGGCATTGTTAGATATTCTCAGCGTGCCAGCATTTTAAATACTGCAGCTGCTAAGAGCACCAGTGGGGATTGTATTATGTCCGCAATTAACAAATGGAGTAATTTCTAGATAATACAAGCACCTTAGGCTCTTTGAGCATGTGCTGTGTTTAAAATGCTGGTGCACAGAGCATACTTAAATACACTTTTGAAACAGCTATAGCTTTTATTAGAAGCATTTTTGCTAATACATGTAAATTACAAAATGCTTTTATTCAAAACTGAAATGCATCCTTGTGGATTCCAATTTTGGCTGTAATGTCCCTTTAATGAATGCATTTGTTAGGTATATTTGAATTTTCTTACAGGCTTTGCCTTTACTCACAGGTGGTAACTGGCCTATAGAACAAGCCACTGTACTAGAACAAGCCACTGTACTAGAACAAGCCACTGTACTAGAACAAGCTACTGTACTAGAACAAGCCACTGTACTAGAACAAGCTACTGTACTAGAACAAGCCACTGCACTAGAACAAGCTACTGTACTAGAACAAGCCACTGTACTAGAACAAGCCACTGTACTAGAACAAGCTACTGTACTAGAACAAGCCACTGTACTAGAACAAGCCACTGTACTAGAACAAGCCACTGTACTAGAACAAGCCACTGTACTAGAACAAGCCACTGCACTAGAACAAGCTACTGTACTAGAACAAGCCACTGTACTAGAACAAGCCACTGTACTAGAACAAGCTACTGTACTAGAACAAGCCACTGTACTAGAACAAGCTACTGTACTAGAACAAGCCACTGTACTAGAACAAGCCACTGTACTAGAACAAGCTACTGTACTAGAACAAGCCACTGTACTAGAACAAGCCACTGCACTAGAACAAACCACTGTACTAGAACAAGTCACTATACTAGAACAAGCCACTGTACTAGAACAAGCCACTGCACTAGAACAAACCACTGTACTAGAACAAGCCACTGTACTAGAACAAGCCACTGTACTAGAACAAGCCACTGCACTAGAACAAACCACTGTACTCGAACAAGCCACTGTACTAGAACAAGCCACTGTACTAGAACAAGCCGCTGTACTAGAACAAGCTACTGTACTAGAACAAGCTGCTGTACTAGAACAAGCCACTGTACTAGAACAAGCCACTGTACTAGAACAAGTCACTGTACTAGAACAAGCCACTGTACTAGAAAAAGCCACTGTACTAGAACAAGCCACTGTACTAGAACAAGCCACTGTACACTGTACTAGAACAAGCCACTGTACACTGTACTAGAACAAGCCACTGTACACTGTACTAGAACAAGCCACTGTACTAGAACAAGTCACTGTACTAGAACAAGCCACTGTACTAGAACAAGTCACTGTACTAGAACGAGCCACTGTACTAGAACAAGTCACTGTACTAGAACAAGCCACTGTACACTGTACTAGAACAAGCCACTGTACACTGTACTAGAACAAGCCACTGTACTAGAACAAGCCACTGTACTAGAACAAGCCACTGTACACTGTACTAGAACAAGCCACTGTACACTGTACTAGAACAAGCCACTGTACTAGAACAAGCCACTGTACACTGTACTAGAACAAGCCACTGTACACTGTACTAGAACAAGCCACTGTACTAGAACAAGCCACTGTACTAGAACAAGCCACTGTACTAGAACAAGCCACTGTCCGTTCCTGGCAGATGGCTTCTCTTTCTGTATGTATTCGCCTTTACTGCGTCTATTAGAAGTCTATACCAGGAATCCACACCCTTTCTGATCCACACATTACAAGAGAATATTATCAGGCTGCTTTTTTTTGCAGAACACTGAGAGAAATGAGGATATTTAATCTTTACAATAATTTCACTGCTAATGATTAATAATGTAAGTGTGTTCACCCTCCGTAAGATGTTTGTTCTGTACAATACGTCTTGTATACATGTGGGAAACCCTTGATTGACATAAATGGCTGTACTTAAAGTAATTGTGCTCCTCCAAGTCAATTATCAGAACTATATGAGGACTATTTTTATCATATTAGTTTACTTGAAATTGAATTGTGTTTGCTATGGAAAGCTCTGTAATCATCTATGAACAGAGGTTATTTGGTCCAGTAAAATGTCTTTTTAACTCCAGACAAGCGTCTTTAGATGTTGGGAGTGTTCAGCCTTGTCTAGGCTGGAGACAGAGATGAGTTTACCCTATTTTTTTGTATGGTTGTATGTTCTGGACTATATCATTTTATATGGGATGTAGATTAACATAGTTTCATTACTTGTGCCCATTGCATTTAGTGATGTGACTCATAGGTCTGATAGAAGATTTTTTATGTAACATAATTTTATTAGCTACAATTTTCATGAGAGATTTCCCATCTGCAATTTTCATTAGAGATTTCCCTTCTTTGTTTGTATACTGAGCGCATATTATATGTTTAACCATTGGTTGCATTCTTAATGTGTCTACCACTGTATCACTGTAGCCGTTGGCAGCATGAGGAAGCTACAAGGTCAGTTTATCTCACACAGTGATAGTAATGTCGCTTGTAGCACTGGGAACATGCATACTACACATATGTAGATTACTATAATACTAAATACTGAATCTATACTCTTATAGTGTGCTTTTAGTGTTAGTAATGTCACTTGTAGCACTGGGAACATGCATACTACACATATGTAGATTACTATAATACTAAATACTGAATCTATACTCTTATAGTGTGCATTTAGTGTTAGTAATGTCACTTGTAGCACTGGGAACATGCGTACTACACATATGTAGATTACTATAATACTAAATACTGAATCTATACTCTTATAGTGTGCATTTAGTGTTAGTAATGTCACTTGTAGCACTGGGAACATGCATACTACACATATGTAGATTACTATAATACTAAATACTGAATCTATAATCTTATAGTGTGCTTTTAGTGTTAGTAATGTCACTTGCAGCACTGGGAACATGCGTACCAAACATATACGTTACTAAAATACTAAATACTGAATCTATAATCTTATAGTGTGCATTTAGTGTTAGTAATGTCACTTGCAGCACTGGGAACATGCATACTACACATATGTAGATTACTATAATACTAAATACTGAATCTATACTCTTATAGTGTGCTTTTAGTGTTAGTAATGTCACTTGTAGCACTGGGAACATGAGTACTACACATATGTAGATTACTATAATACTAAATACTGAATCTATAATCTTATAGTGTGCTTTTAGTGTTAGTAATGTCACTTGCAGCACTGGGAACATGCGTACTAAACATATACGTTACTATAATACTAAATACTGAATCTATACTCTTATAGTGTGCATTTAGTGTTAGTGATGTCACTTTCAACACTGGGAATGTGCATACCACACATATATAGGTTACTATAATACTAAATACTGAATCTATACTCTTATAGTGTACATTTAGTATTAGTAATGTTACCTGCAGCACTGGGAACATGCTTAGCACACTATGTAGGTTACTATAATACTAAATACAGAATCTATACTCTTATAGAGGCCTATTTATCAAGCCGTCAACCGCAAATACGCTGGAATTCCACGGGAGAGCCTGATTCCCCTTATTTATCAAAGCCTATAGACTTGGAAAAGTTGAAATCTGTGACGTAACATATGATCTGCCGGTCTCAGTCCGACACAGATCAATGCTTACGTCACTACATATGTTCCGAATGCAAAATCTGACAACTTTTGCTAGTTAACAAATATCTAACAGGTACGCTCGCCACTATTCCGGCCCAGCGTACCTGCTTTTCAATCCACCGCCCTGGAGGCCGCGGATGCCATAGGAATCAATGGGAGTCTGAAAGCAGCAAACGCTTATGTTCGCTGCTGCCCGATATCCCATTGATTCTCATGGGAGAATAAAAGTTATGTTTACACCTAACACCCTAACATAAGCCCCGAGTTTAAACACCCCTAGTCTGCCATCTGCCACCCTGCCGCCCCCTACATAATGTTATTAACCCCTAATCTGCCACACCGCCACCACCGACACCTACATAAAAGTATTAACCCCTATCCCGCCGCTCCCGAAGCCCACCGCAACAAAATACTTTTATTAACCCCTAAACCCCTGGCCTCCCACATCACTACCACTTACTAAACTTTTTAATCCCTAAACCGCCAGCCCCCAACATCGCCAAAAACTACATTAACCTATTAACCCCTAAACCTAACAACCCCTTAACTTTACATTAAATATTAACTCATCCTTGTAACTAATAATCACATTGTAGCTATTTTAGGATTTATATTTATTTTACAGGCAACTTTGTATTTATTTTAACTAGGTACAATAGCTATTAAATAGTTAATAACTATTTAATAGCTACCTAGTTAAAATAAGTACAAAATTACCTGTAAAATAAATCCTAACCTAAGTTACAATTAAACCTAACACTACACTATCAATAAATTAATTAACTAAACTATCTACAATTATCTACAATTAAATCAACTAAACTAAATTACAAAAAACCCCCCCACTAAATTACAAAAAATAAAAAAAGATTACAAGAATTTTAAACTAATTACACCTACTCTAAGCCCCCTAAAATAATAAAATGCCCTACCCTATTCTAAAATAAAAAGTTAACAGCTCTATTACCTTACCAGCCCTTAAAAGGGCCTTTTGCGGGGCATACCCCAAAGAAAACAGCTCTTTTGCATTTAAAAAAACATACAATACCCCCCCAACATTACAACCCACCACCCACATACCCCTAATCTAACCCAAACATCCCTTAAAAAAACTAACACTAAGCCCCTGAAGATCTCCCTACCTTATCTTTACCGTGCCGGGTATCACTGATCCGTCCAGAAGAGGGTGCGAAGTCTTCATCCTATCCGGCAAGAAGAGGTCCAGAAGAGGGTCCGAAGTCTTCATCCTGTCCGGCAAGAAGAGGACATCCGGACCGGTAGACATGTTCATACAGGTGGCGTTTTCTATCTTCATCCATCCGGGGCGGAGCAGGACCATCTTGAAGCAGCCGATGCGGATCCATCCAAGATGGTGTCCCTCGAATTCCGATTGGCTGATAGGATTCTATCAGCCAATCGGAATTAAGGTAGTAAAAATCTGATTGGCTGATTGAATCAGCCAATCAGATTCAAGTTCAATCCGATTGGCTGATTGGATCAGCCAATCAGATTGAGCTCGCATTCTATTGGCTGATCGGAACAGCCAATAGAATGCAAGCTCAATCTGATTGGCTGATTGGATCAGCCAATCGGATTGAACTTGAATCTGATTGGCTAATTCAATCAGCCAATCAGATTTTTCCTACCTTAATTTCGATTGGCTGATAGAATCCTATCAGCCAATCGGAATTTGAGGGACGCCATCTTGGATGACGTCACTTAAAGGAACCTTCATTCGTCGGGAGTCGCCCTAAGAAGAGGATGGATCCGCGTCGGCTGCTTCAAGATGGTCACGCTCCGCGCCGGATGGATGAAGATAGAAGACGCCGCCTGGATGAACATGTCTACTGGTCCGGATGTCCTCTTCTTGCCGGATAGGATGAAGACTTCGGACCCTCTTCTGGACCTCTTCTTGCCGGATAGGATGAAGACTTCGAACCCTCTTCTGGACGGATCGGTGATACCCGGCGTGGTGAAGATAAGGTAGGGAGATCTTCAGGGGCTTAGTGTTAGGTTTTTTAAGGGGTGTTTGGGTTAGATTAGGGGTATGTGGATGGTGGGTTGTAATGTTGGGGGGGTATTGTATGTTTTTTTTTAAATGCAAAAGAGCTGTTTTCTTTGGGGCATGCCCCGCAAAAGGCCCTTTTAAGGGTTGGTAAGGTAATAGAGCTGTTAACTTTTTATTTTAGAATAGGATAGGGCATTTTTTTATTTTGGGGGGCTTTGTTATTTTTTTAGGGGGCTTAGAGTAGGTGAAATTAGTTTAAAATTCTTGTAATCTTTTTTTATTTTTTGTAATTTAGTGTTTTTTTTTTGTAATTTAGTTTAGTTGATTTAATTGTAGATAATTGTAGATAGTTTAGTTAATTAATTTATTGATAGTGTAGTGTTAGGTTTAAATGTAACTTAGGTTAGGATTTATTTTACAGGTAATTTTGTACTTATTTTAACTAAGTAACTATTAAATAGTTATTAACTATTTAATAGCTATTGTACCTAGTTAAAATAAATACAAAGTTGCCTGTAAAATAAATATAAATCCTAAAATAGCTACAATGTAATTATTAGTTATATTGTAGCTATTTTAGGGTTTATTTTACAGGTAAGTATTTAGCTTTAAATAGGATTATTTATTTAATAAGATTTATTTTATTTCGTTAGATTTAAATTAAATTTAATTTAGGGGGGTGTTAGTGTTAGGGTTAGAATTAGCTTTAGGGGTTAATACATTTATTAGAGTAGCAGCGAGGTCCGGTCGGCAGATTAGGGGTTAATAAGTGTAGTTAGGTAGCGGCGACATGGGGGGGGGGCAGATTAGGGGTTATTAAATATAATATAGGGGTCAGCGATGTTAGGGGCAGCAGATTAGTGTTACATAGCTATAATGTAGGTTGCAGCGGTGTACGGAGCGGCAGATTAGGGGTTAATAATAAAATGCAGGGGTCAGCGATAGCGGGGGCGGCAGATTAGGGGTTAATAAGTGTAAGGTTAGGGGTGTTTAGACTCGGGGTACATGTTAGGGTGTTAGATGCAGACTTAGGAAGTGTTTCCCCACAGGAAATAATGGGGCTGCGTTAGGAGCTGAACGCTGCTTTTTTTGCAGGTGTTAGGTTTTTTTCAGCTCAAACTGCCCCATTGTTTCCTATGGGGATATCGTGCACGAGCACGTTTTTGAAGCTGGCTGCGTCCGTAAGCAACGCTGGTATTTAGTGTTGAAGTGGCGGTAAATTATGCTCTACGCTCCCTTTTTGGAGCCTAACGCAGAGCCCTTCAGAGAACTCTAAATACCAGCGTTGTTTAAAAGGTGCGGGGGAAAAACAACACGCGTAGCTAATGCACCCCTTCTAACGCAAAACTCTAAATCTAGGTGTAAGATATCTACAATGTAACTATTAGTTATATTGTAGCTATCTTAGGGTTTATTTTATAGGTAAGTATTTAGTTTTAAATATAAATATTGTAGTTAATGATAGTAATTTTATTTAGATTTATTTAAATTATATTTAAGTTAGGGGGTGTTAGGGTTAGGGTTAGACTTAGCTTTAGGGGTTAATAAATTTAATATAGTGGCGGCGACTTTGGGGGCGGCAGATTAGGGGTTAATAAATATAATGTAGGTGGCGGCGATGTTAGGGGCAGAAGATTAGGGGTTAATATTATTTAACTAGTGTAGGTTACTATATTAGGGGTTAATATTATTTAACTAGTGTTTGCGAGGCGGGAGTGCGGCGGTTTAGGGGTTAATATGTTTATTATAGTGGCGGCGATGTCCGGAGCGGCAGATTAGGGGTTAATAATTTTATTTTAGTGTTTGCGATGCGGGAGGGCCTCGGTTTAGGGGTTAATAGGTAGTTTATGGGTGTTAGTGTACTTTTTAGCACTTTAGTTATGAGTTTTATGCTACGGCATTGTAGTGTAAAACGCATAACTATTGACTTTAGAATGCGTTACGGATCTTGGAGGTAGAGGGTGTACCGCTCACTTTTTGGCCTCCCAGGACAGACTCGTAATACTGGCGTTATGCAAGTCGCATAGAAAAAAGGGTTTATGAATTTTACGTAAGTCGGTTTGCGGTAAGGCCAAAAATGTGTGTGGGCCCCTAAACCTGCAAGACTCATAATAGCAGCAGTAGTGAAAAAGCAGTGTTAGGACCTTTTAATGCTGCTTTTTTACCTTACCGCAAAACTCATACTCTAGCCGATAGTGTTTATTTTTTTTGTAACTTAGTGTTTGTTATTTTGTGTAACTTAGATTTAAATTATTTGAGTAGGGTTAGGTTTTTAACTACATAATATATTTAATTTAATTTGTAGTTTAATGTCGTTTTAGTATAACAGTTAGGGTAGATTAATTAATAGTTTAAAATAGTTTAATTTAAATCTAAAGGTAAGTTTTAATTTATTATAAGATAGGGATGAGTTAATATTTAATATAAAGTTAGCGGTTTGTTAGGTTTAGGGGTTAATAGGTTAATTTAGCTTATGGCGATGTGGGGGGCTGGCGGTTTAGGGGTTTATAGGTTTAGTAAGTGGTAGTGATGTGGTAAGCCAGGGGTTTAGGGGTTAATAACTTTACTTAGTTGTGGTGGGCTCTGGAAGCAGAGGGATAGGGGTTAATACATTTAGTTAGTTACGGCGGTGTCGGGGACCGGCGGAATAGGAGTTAATACGTTTATTAGAGTTGCGGTGGGCTTAGGGAGCGGCAGGATAGCGGTTAATAACTTTATTTAGTTGCGGAGGGGTCCGGGAGTGGCGAAATAGGGGTTAATAAGTTTATTAGAGTTGCGGTGGGGTCCGGGAGTGGCGGGATAGGGGTTAAACATTTTAGTATAGTGGCGTTGTTTACTGACAGTGTATAAATAAAGCTGGTAAATAGCCGACAGCTTTTAATATAAATATGGAGAGCGTATTCAGGTCCACGGCCGTGATGTTAGGCGATGTCAGGCGAGCGTATTGGTGCCGTTGAATGCAAGAAAGTTGACGGCTTGATAAGTAGGCCTCACAGTGTGCATTTAGTGTTATTAATGTCACTTGCAGCACTGGGAACATGCATACCACACATACAGTATAAATAGTGAATCTAGATTCTTATAGTGTGCATTTAGTGTTAGTAATGTCACTTGCAGCACTAGGAACATGCATACCACACATATATAGGTTACTATAATACCAAATACTGAATCTATACTCTTATAGTGTGCATTTAGTGTTAGTAATGTCACTTGCAGCACTAGGAACATGCATACCACACATATATAGGTTACTATAATACCAAATACTGAATCTATACTCTTATAGTGTGCATTTAGGGAGTGTCAATAATGTAACTTGCTGGCACCAATTCGCTCGCCTAACATCGCTTAACATCATGGCCGCGGACCTGAATACAATCTCCATATTTATAAAAAAAGCCAGCAAAAAGTTGCGCACCAAGGACGGGGCGATGAGCATTGGACTGTTGTTAACTAACAGTCATCAATCTTGCTGCTATTTGGCTTTTTACCAACTTTATTTATACCCTGTCACTAAACCCCGCCACTATACTAATATGTTTAACCCCTATTCCACTGCTCCCGGACCCCGCCGCAACTTTAATAAAGTTAATAACCCCTATCCTGCCGCTCCCCGACACTGCTGCAACCTAAATAAAATTTATTAACCCCTATCCCGCCGCTCCCGGACCCCGCCGCAACCTAAATAAAGTTATTAACCCCAATCCTGCCGCTCCCGGACCCCGCTGCCACTAAATAAATGTGTTTACCCCTAAAACTCTGACCTCCCACATCACTACCATTAACTAAACCTATTAACCTATAAACCGCCAGCCCCCCACATCGCCATAAACTAAATTAAGCTATTTACCCCTAAACCTAACAACCCGCTAACTTTACATTAAAATTACAACATCCCTATCTTAAAATAAATTTAAACTTACCTTTAGAATTAAAAGAAACTAATTCTAAACTATTAATTAACCTACCCTATTATATTAAAATTACATTAAACTAGCAATTAAATTAACTATATTAGATATTAGAAAACCCTAACCCTACTCAAACTATTTATATATACTACTATTAAAAATAAACGCTGTTACAAAAATAAAAAACACTAAATTATGAAAAAAACAAACCACATTATCAAAAATGAAAAAAGAATTACACCTAATCTAATAGCCCTATCAAAATAAAAAAGCCCCCCAAAATAAAAAAAAACTAGCCTAAAATAAAACCAACATATAGTGGTATAAATAAACACAGAGATATGAAAGACAACATTGTTTAGAACAAAAAAAGGAATTTAGGGAAAAGTAAATATGTTTGAAAAAGATTTCTGACACACACACACACATATATATATATATATATATATATATATATATATATATATATATATATATATATATATATATATATATATATATATATATATATACAGTGGATATAAAAAGTCTACACACCCCTGTTAAAATGTCAGGTTTCTGTGATGTAAAAAATGAGACTAAGATAAATCATTTCAGAACTTTTTCCACCTTTAATGTGACCTATAAACTGTACAACTCAATTGAAAAACAAACTGAAATCTTTTAGGTAAAGGGAAATAAAAATAAAAAAATAAAATTTTATGGTTGCATAAGTGTGAGCATCCTTTTATAACTGGGGATGTAGCTGTGTTCAGAATTAAACAATCACATACAAAATCATGTTAAATAGGAGTCAGTACACACCTGTCATCATTTAAAGTGCATCTGATTAACCCCAAATAAAGTTTAGCTGTTCTAGTAGGTCTTTCCTGACATTTTGTTAGTCGCATCCTAGAGCAGAAGCCATGGTTCGCAGAGAGCTTCTAAAGCATCAGAGGGATCTCATTGTTAAAAGGTATCAGTCAGGAGAAGGGTACAAAAGAATTTCCAAGGCATTAGATACCATGGAACACAGTGAAGACAGTCATCATCAAGTGAAGAAAATATGGTGCAACAGTGACATTACCAAGAACTGGATGTCCCTCCAAAATTGATGAAAAGAAGAGAAGAAAACTGGTCTGGGAGGCTGCCAAGAGGCCTACAGCAACATTAAAGGAGCTGCAGGAATATCTGGCAAGTACTGGCTGTGTGGTACAAGTGACAACAATTGCCTGTATTCTTCATATGTCTAGGCTATGGGGTAGAGTGGCAAGACTGAAGCCTTTTCTTACAAAAAAAAACATCCAAGCCCGGCTAAATTTTGCAAAAACACATCTGAAGTTTCAAAAAAGCATTTTGCAAAAGGTGTTCTGGTCTGATGAAACCAAAGTTGAACTTTTTGGCCATAATTTCAAAATATATGTTTGGCGCAAAAACAACACTGCATATCACCAAAAGAACACCATACCCATAGTGAAGCATGGTGGTGTCAGCATCATTCTTTGGGGCTGTTTTTCTTCAGCTGGAACTGGGGCCTTAGTCAAGGTAGAGGGAATAATGAACAGTTCCAAATATCAGACAATATTGGCACAAAACCTTCAGGCTTCTGCTCGAAAGCTGAACATGAAGAGGAACTTCATCTTTCAGCATGTCAACAACCCAAGCGCATACATCCAAATCAAGAATGGAATGGCTTCACCAGAAGAAGATTAAAGTTTCGGGATGGCCCAGCCAGAGCCAAGACCTGAATCCAATTCAAAATCTGTGGGGTGATCTGAAGAGGGCTGTACAAACAGGCATTCCATTGTTTGTATGCCTGAAGAAAAGACCGGTTTATGGTCTAGAAACGCGTAGCAGTTTTTATGGATTAAAACTTACTGATTTTAAATATACGGAAGTTGTCCATTTGTTTTTTGCCTTGGTTCTCCCTTTGAGCCTTCCTGGATAAGGCATCAAAGTATCTGCTCTACCGCAGCGTCTCAGGTTTCAGCCGCACAGACGCCAATCAAAGAAACGCTGAACATCACCTGTGAACAGCTTGCCGGAGACCACCCAGTGTGCTAGCCACTGAAAGTGTTAGCCTGCCTGTCAGCACCGGTTACTATACGGTGCCATTACCTCTGGTAAGCCTTTACATTATTCACCTATTTTGGCTTTGAATCTACAATATCACGCTATGTGGCGCCCTCTTTGTTATTTCTAATTCACAGACACCTTCTACCCGAAGTCCAGAGGAGCCTCGCCGCCAGCACATTTCTATTGTTTCAAAAGACACAGCACCATTTCTTCATATGGACTAATATGGTTTGTCCATAGACATTAATCACTTTTACTATCTGTTATCAACATATATTTTTTGTCAGCGCACCCCGCTCACGGTTCCCCTAGGGGTTCCTATTTTTGGAAAAAATCTGGACCGTGAAAATGAGCAAGGACGCTCCAGTATGCTAGTGGTCTGCTTGTCAGCGCCAGCGATACTGGAGAAACAATCTTTGTTCAGAAAGATTACGTTATTATAACAAAACAGACACATTTTTAACAATTACACCCATTTAAAGATACCTTTTCTTTTACACATGTTTTCTAAATGTTATGTATTGTTTTTCAGTGTTTACTGAGCGAGATATCATGTATTGGGACACCAAAACAAATTTTTAATTATTTTTAATTTTATTTTTGGTTTTCACTATGGATTTTCTATTTTCTAGAGGAAACAGACCCAGTTTGGCTAACCTCTCCTCATAGTTTAAATTATCCATTCCTCTTATTAGCTTTGTGGCCCTTCTCTAAACTTTTTCTAGGTCTGCAATGTCTTTTTTCGAGAATGGTCACCAGAACTGCACTCCATACTGAAGGCGAGGTCTTACCAGGGATTTATATAATGACATCAATGCCTCTTTTAATACATGCTAGCATCTTATTAGCCTTTGTAGCCGCTGCCCTGCATTGTGCACCTACCTTTAGCTTGTTATCTTTAAGTCCTACCAAATTCCTGTTTTGCTTTTAGTGTACTGTTGTCATTATTTTTACATTATGATGAGTTCCAAAATGATAAAATTAACTTGTCCGCTATTTCTTGTAAAAGTTAGATTTTTTTTTTTAAGTCAGTAGAATACCCGGGGGTGTCGGAATTTCTG
Source organism: Bombina bombina (assembly GCF_027579735.1). NCBI lineage: Eukaryota > Metazoa > Chordata > Amphibia > Anura > Bombinatoridae > Bombina > Bombina bombina. Next base: position 31,876,441 of record NC_069500.1, on the reverse strand, counting down.
AATAGTAACCTTCTAAATGTCAGTGCAGTGACCGTATAATTCCATCTATTGGTAGCCTCAGCCTCTGGGCTTCTTTGAGTGCACAATGGATTTTTTGTGACCAATATTTTTATTTTATCTTCTCTGCTTCAGTGTATCTATTCTCCTGTGTTTTGTCTGAGCTCCCATAGAGTTTCTAAGCTTTACAATAGCTTTTTTTTTGTAGCTCTTTGCTTGTCAGGCTTGTTTAATAGACCTCCGCAGGCTTTTTATTATTGCAATATTTTGTACATTGACAGAACATCTGTGGTGCCACACTGTAAAGTAGTCACTTGAAGTGACATCCCCAGGCAGAGGGAAGATTCATTCTCCTCTTGTCTGGCTACTTAAGGCCTGCAGTGTCTTTGGTATTTGATAGGATTCTCCATTCTCATTAATGTCGCCAAAATGTCGTCGTTTCTGTGTCACTATCTCACTCGTCCATTTGCAGTCGGTGTCTGCGTCTCTATATCCTGATCTGTCTCTTTGGGTTTCTTTTCGTGCCACTCAGTTTGACATGGAGAAAAAAACCTGATCGCTTCTAATGTAAAGAGTTTCTCCTCTGTCTTTTAATGTCACTGATTATTAAATAAATAGAAAAAAAACCCATGACAAAGAAATACTTCTTAAAGGGACATGAAACCAGATACAATTTTTAAAAAAGTTTCCCATTTATTTTTGTTATCAAGTTTGCTTTATTTTTATCTTATTCTTTGTTTACAAGATACCTAAGTAGGTACCGTGCACATGCCTTAAACACTAGATTATTATTATTATCATCATCATTTATTTGTAAAGTGCCGCCAAATTCCGTAGCGCTGGGTACAATGATAAGGGTATACAATGACAAAGATTTGTGATAAAATGCAAAACATAACAAAACTAAACAAATCTAGTACAGGAGGAAGAGGACCCTGCTCCGGAGAGCTCACAGTCTATAGGTTTAGGGTGCAGAGACATAAGGTTGGGGTAGCTTGTTACATCGGTTGCAGTTGCAGCACTGAGTCAGGCAGTTCATGTATTAGTTTGGTTAGGAGAGATGGAGTAGATATGGTAAGCCTCTCTGAATAGGTGAGTTTTCAAAGATCGTCTGAAGCTATACAAGGTTGGAGAAAGTCTTATGGAGCGGGGTAGAGAGTTCCAGAGGACAGGAGCAGCACGTGCAAAGTCCTGGAGGCGGGAGTGGGACATAGAGATAACAGGAGTGTAGAGACGTAGGTCAGAGGTTGATCTAAGAGGACGGGATGGAGAATATTTCATGATGAGAGAGGAAATATAGTTGGGAGTTAGACTGTTAAGTGCTTTGTAAGTTAGGGTTAATACTTTAAATTGTATTCTGGAGTGTATCGGGAGCCAGTGTAGGGACTGGCAGAGCGGAGCAGCTGATATAGACCGGCAACTTAGGTGGATGAGTCTAACAGAAGCATTCATAATAGATTGGAGGGAGGAGAGGCGGTGTTTTTGAAGGCCATTTAGGAGTAGATTGCAATAATAATTGCGTGACAAAATGAGGGAATGAATAAGTATTTTTGTAGTTTTTTGAGTAAGGAAGGGAAGAATTCTGGAAATGTTGCGTAGGTGTGAACGGCAGGATTTGGTAAGCACTTGTATATGTGGGTTGAATTTGAGTTCTGAGTCTAGTGTGACCCCAAGACAGCGGACCTGAGGTGAGGTCACAGTGTTGAGAATAGAGTCTACAACCGTCAGAGAAATGTCAGGTGTTGGATGTCTCGAAGAGGGGGGGATAAGAAGCAGCTCAGTTTTGGACAGATTGAGTTGGAGGTAGTGTGAAGACATCCAAGAGGAAATTGCAGAGAGGCAGTCAGAAATCTGGTTGGGTAAAGAGGGAGAGCTATCAGGAGAGGAAAGATAGATTTGGGTATCATCAGCATATAAGTGGTACTGGAATCCAAAGGAGGCTATAAGTTTTCCAAGGCAGGATGTATAGAGAGAGAAAAGCAAGGGGCCCAAGACAGAGCCTTGCGGTACTCCAGCTGAGAGAGGCATAGGATCACAAGATATGTTGTTAAAGGAAACTGAAAAAGAGTGGTTTGATAGATATGATGCAAACCAGGAGAGGGCTGTGTCTCGGATGCCAAATGAATGTAGTATTTTTAGGAGGAGAGGGTGGTCAACTGTGTCAAATGCTGCGGACAGGTCAAGAAGAATTAGTAAGGAGTAATGGCCTTTTGCTTTAGCTGATAACAGGTCATTTGTTACTTTAGCAAGAGCGGTTTCTGTTGAGTGTTTAGGGCGGAAACCAGATTGCAGTGGATCAAGTAAGGAGTTAGTTGTGAGAAATTGAGTTAGCCGATTATAGACCAGTCATTCCAATAATTTTGAAGCAAAGGGAGGTAAGGAGACCGGTCGATAGTTAGTAGGTGAGGAGGGGTCAAGTGAGGGCTTTTTTAGGATTGGTATGATTGACACTTGAATGTGTCAGGAAATGTGCCAGCGGTGAGAGATTGGTTAAAGAGATGAGTTAGGGTAGGGGTTAGTGAAGCAAAGAGAGAGTTAATAAGTTGTGAAGGAATAGGGTCAAGTGGGCAGGTTGTGAGATGAGCCAAGGATAGGAGTGCAGAGACTTCTTCCTCTGTTACAGGAGGGAAGTAGCATAGATTTTTGTTAATAGAAGGGGTGGGTAGGATTGCTGGGTTTGAGGGGTTTAAGGTGCAGATATCTTTTCTAATGGTGTCAATTTTATTTTTTAAGTTATCAGCAATAATCTGAACAGTGAGGTTGGTAGTGGGTGGGGGGGGGGCAGGCGAACTTAAAAGGGAGTTAAAGGTTGAGAACAGCTTTCTGGGGTTGGATGTGTGAGATGACACAAGGGAGGAGAAATAGACTTGTTTATCCAGGCTGAGCGCAGAGTTGTAGGACTTAAAGGGACACTCAAGTCAAAATTAAACTTCATGATTCAGATACAGCATGCAATTTTAAACAACTTTCAAATTTATTTCCATTAACAAAATGTGACCATTCTTTTTATATTTATACTTTTTGAGTCATCAACTCCTACTGTGCATGTGCAAGAATTCACAGCATATACGTATATACATTTGTGATTGGCTGATGACTGTCACATGATACAGAGGGAATGGAAATAGAAATAACTTGCAATTTATTTAACAAAAATCTACTACTCATTTGAAGTTCAGACTAAGTGCTATTGCATTGTCTTATTATCATGCATTTGTTGATTATGCAAATCTGCAGTGTTGACTGGTCCTTTAAGGGTGAATTTATAATGCTGGAAATCAGCACAGGTGCGTGATTTCCTTCACTGCCGTTCAGCAGCCCGTGAGCATCTCTGACTATATCTGGTCTGTTTAGTGTGCCACGGTTGCCGTCGAGTGATTGATGTACGTTGAAGAGTGGAGGGTGCAGTTTTGTCAAGTGTTGATTTTAGTGCCGAATTATACTGTAGAGTCACAAGGTTTGGACAAGAGAGGGATGAAATGTCAGAGAGCAGAGGACTCAGTTGAGTAGAAAAGTCTGTGAGATCCATGTCCTTTAAATTCCTGTAAGGTAGCAGTTTTTTCGGGGCTTGCAAAGATATAGCAAGTAGAGTAATAGAGAAAGTAAGTAGATGGTGTTAAGAGAGAGGAAAGGGGAGGTTAAGGGAGTTGGAAACAGCACAGAGATTTGTGAAGACCAGGTCTATGGAGTTGCCTTAACAGTGGGTTGGAGATGTTGTCCACTGGGACAGGCCTAAAGAGGTGGTAAGAGATAGAGGTTTAGAGGCAGCAGGCATGTTAGGATTATCAAGGGGTATGTTGAAGTCCCCTAAGATGAGAGAAGGGACATTACAAGAGAGAAAATGTGGAAGCCAGGCTTCAAAGTGGTCCAGAAATTGTGATGCTGGGCCAGGGGGCCGATAGATAACTGCAACACGAAGAGCTATAAGGGAGAAGAGGCGGATAGCCTGAACTTCAAAAGATGAGAAGGAAAGAGAGGGGGATGAAGGAATGCAGTGAAAGTTACTGTGTGGAGACAGAAGAATTCCTACTCCCAATCCTTGTTTGTCTCTAGGCCAGGAAATGTGACTGAAATGCAGGCCGCTGTAGGACAGAGAGGCTACAGCAGTTGTGTTAGAGGAGGAAAGCCAAGTTTCAGTGAGTGCTAAAAGGTTAAGTGACCGTGAAATAAATAGGTTGTGAATAGATGTAAGCTTATTGCATACTGAGCGTTCATTCCAAAGGGCACACAAGAATTGGGGTGTACTAATAGAGGTGCAGTTAATGAGGTTTAGAGGGTTACGTGGGCAAGGTGTATGAGGTGTCATTTGGGGTAGTGATCTAAGGGAAGCAGAGGGTGGACCTGGGTTAGGTAAGACATCCCCAGCTGCAAGAAGAAGAAAGATGGTAAGTGAAAGGAGATGAGAATGTGTCTTATGCAAGTGTTTAAGTTTAGGATCAGTGAAGCATGGCTGACTGAGAGATGTGACATAGGAATAGAGTTCATGTGTGTTGTAGAGAGGGGAATGTAGAAGAGAAGGAGAAATATCAATGTTCTGAGTGCTGTTTGTGAATGGAAGAGCTGTGACTTTAAGGAGAAGGGAGGAAAAGGTTAATAAAGATATTAGAAAGTGTAGCATGTTTGCATTTAATTGTTGAAATTTGAAAAGTACTTATCTCTGTTGTTTACTCCTTTGTATAACTCCGTTGTTATAACTCTCTCTACACACGCAATGCTGCACTGATCTAACAAGCTGGGGATATTCAATTTAAAGGTAATAACAGTCACATGCTTCTAATTAACAAAGGTTAATACATTAGAACAGGATGAAACAAGGCATAAGCAAACATTGCAGATGGCACCTTTCTTATCAAACTGGAAGACAGAGAAAATAAAGCTTTTTTTAAGGTAATAGAGACATACCAGAGATAAAGATTTGTAGGGGAATATGCAGTTATAGTATGTGACAGGAGATAGGGCTACCATCTTTTGCTAATGTATAACATTGTTGCAAAACTGCTGCCATATAATGCTGCACACTCCTGAGCTTTACATTCCTGCTTTTCAACAAATGATAGCAAGAAAACTAAGAAAACACAATAATAGAAGCAAACTGGAAATGTGCTTAACATTGTATGTTCTATCTGATTCATGAAAGAAAAATTGTGGGTTTTATGTCCCTTTAAGGGGTTATTGAACACCCTACTGTGGGATAAGTGCTATTGTTACAGAAAATAAGAGGTATTTAATGTTCCTTTTAGATATGTGCATGGCGAAAAAAATCGGCTCGGTTCGGATCGATTCGGAATTTTTCAAATTTCGGTTCGGATCGATTCGAATTCGGAAAATTTTGAATCGATTCGGTTCGGATTCATTTCGGATTCATTCGGATTCGAAGAAATTCAGCTGGATTCGGTTTGGAAATTCGGAATTTCAGTAAGTGTTAGGTGGGATGTGCTGTGTATTAGACTAGTATTATGTACTGTATATTAGGTGTAACCCATAGCAGAGTGATATAACCTAATATACTGTACAATACTAGTGTAATCCATGGCCATCCGAATTTACCGAATAAATCCGAACTAATTCGGATTTATTCGGTAAATTCGGCAGTATTTTAATTCGGAAATTCGGTTCGATCCGAATCTCCGAATTTGCCAAATTTTCAGAATTTCCGAATCGATCCGAAACGAATTGCACATATCTACTTTAAATACCATTTCATATTATAAAGTACATCATAGGCAGCATTTTCTATACTGTATGTAAAAGTTTAGCAATCAGATATGTCAAGCTATTTCTTTGGAAAAAATAATCTGAAAACGGTTTAAATTGAAAATAACAAGAAGTGTTTGTGAAAAGCTGGCACCTACTTAGCTAATAATTGCTTACTGGCCAATAGCAGAGCTCCTGACTGTCCCCCATGCTTGAAGCATTGTCACAATTTGGGAGCTTTGCTCTAGTGTCCCTTATGCTTGTTTAACTCTTCTGATAATGAGACATGAAACTAAAAAGTTAATGTTCTTTAATTTATGCAAAGGGAAAAATATATAATATAATATACAATATATCTATGCCTGTCTGTCTGTCTATAAAATATGTATAACGAGATGTCTGCTTTAGTTTCCGTAACAGAGAGACTGAGCACTGACTGACTAATGATAATAGGGACACAGTGGTGAAATATCAATGAGAGCATTTAATATTGAATAAAAGCGTTTTTGCAATATTCTTGTATTAGCTTTTACTAGAAGAAAAAAATTCTATCACATTTTGAGTGTCATACTCACATATGCTGCAAGTGCCCCATGCACCCACCTTCACACCAGAGACTGTGGTGGTTTGTATCATTTCAGTTTGTTTCATACAAGCCACTGGCAGCTCTCTGCAGAAAAGTAAGGTTGACCCGGGCCCATTTTTTGTTCAGCACCTGGGTAGCGCTTGCTGATTGGTGGCTACATTTAGTCAACAATCAGCAAGCGCTAGCATGGTGCTGAACCAAAAATGGGCCGACTTTTAAACTTACATTCCTCCTGTTTCAAATAAAGATAGCAATAGAATGAAGAAAATTTGATATTAGGAGTAAATTAGAAAGTTGCTTAAAATTGCTTGCTTTATCTGAATAATGAAAGAAACATTTTGGATTTCGTATCCCTTTAACTAAGCTTTTGTAGATAGGAAAGAGGCTGAGCACATGTAAAGTGTATTGAGTTTTATCTGCAGACAAAATGCAATGTCTGTAGTTCTGGTACTGCAAGTTTTCCTAATGTAACATCACGTGTTTGTCTCTCTGACAGCAGAATGGGTGTGCTTATGTCCAAGAGGCAGACAGTGGAGCAAGTGCAGAAGGTCAGCATAGCTGTGTCTGCATTCAAGGATGGGATAAAAGAGCGTCCTGCAGTCAAGAGGAAATCTGAGGGTTGCATCAGAAAAGGAAGCAAAGCTGACATGCTGAACCAAGTACTGGAAGAAGCCCAGGAGGGTGAATCTAACACAGCTTCTCCATGCCATACCCAGCCACGACAGGAGAACCCTATCAACCAGGCTGCGTGGGAGAGACTGCGGGATGGGCGAGGCGTTGAGCCAGAGGAGTTTGACAAATCCAGTAGATTCACCCCACCTGCCTTCATCAGGCCGACACGAGCACTCAATGATGATGACCCTTTGGAAATCAGCCTGGAGCAACGGGAGGAGGTAAGGAAACATGTGCTCAATGGTATTTTAGATGAGCAGGGTCGGGTTCACTCACCTGATGCACCACAACATATTCAAATTAAACTTTTGACAAGTTTTCAACCACTTGTGCTCAGTGAAATCACAATTAGCATGGGCTCTCACTATTGTCTGTCCACAAACACATTCTTAAATGGACATAAAAAGGTCATTTAAATTGTATAGTATTAGAAAAAGATTTGCAATATAGTTGTGTTTACTGTCTTGCAAAAAATATTGTATTAAGAAGTTCGGAATGCTAATAAAGTAGTAGGGCAGTAGGGCTTCCACTGATATGTCAATAATGTAACAAATGCTTCTAATGATGTTTAAAAGGGACTAATTGGCTAGTGAATGACGTTTTGGCACTAATAACCCTGCAAGTCTATGGGCCTGAGAATCTAATGCTCTCTGCTCTAGTGGGATTATCAGAGAGGTCTCATCAGTACAATGAGGTTCCTCAAATGAGTTTATAAAGGTCAATTTTAGCTTGAACTCTGCTTATCTCACTATGCACGGTGAGTTTTTGATAATCAGACCCTGAATGTTTAACCACCAAAAGGTAGTTCTCAAGAGCCACAGACATCCACTGGTTCTGAGTAGACATAGCCATGGAGTCTAATCAACCCCTTAATGGGGTTAAAAACAGGGTCAATAGTGTTACAATTACTTGCATGAATTAGAGAATTTCATTTTAGCACTGCAATGTCCCTGCACAGCTATACATTTGAAATTCCACTTGTATGCCCCTTTAAGTAGACTGGATAACTGATTGGCCATCATATGCACTCATGACAGAATGTAACACAGCAGGAAATGTTGCAAATATTTATTACTTTACCAGGCAGAAGGGCTCCCCTATGTCATTGCAGTTTATCATTTACATTATTAGGGCTACAAATACTTATATATAAATAATGATTGTAAGTTTTTTAATAGCTAAACTCTTTAAAATAAATTTACATCAGAATTACAGTTTAGTGAGACAGGAAAACCATTAAGGGACACCCAATTCCCATATTTGCTACAATTTATTTAAAGGGACATTGTATACTAGATTTTTCTTTGCATAAATGTTCTGTAGATGATCCATTTATATAGCCCATCTGGAGTGTGTTTGTAACAATGGTGTAGATTTATCAAACCCGGGCAGACTTGATTCGCTATAGCGAATCATGTCCGCCCTGCATCGCTAAATGCCGACAGCATATGCTGTCGGCATTTAACATTGCACAAGCATTTCACAGTGGTGCTTTTTACTAATTGAATAAAAGTTCATATTTATTTGATGTTTTATTGAAGACAAGTGTCAGTTCCTTGCTTTTATTGTGGTGAGAAAATATATCAATGTTGCGCTGTCTCAAGGAAATTACGCTAAGGAAAGAAAGGCAAGGGAATCTTCCAAACACAAACACATAAGAAAATGAAAGAAAATATGATTAATGTTTATTAAAATTACAAATTAAGTCAAATGATACAATAATAACAATTCAAGTATTAATATAAAGTATATACTATACCAGGAAAGCAGAACACATAAACAATCAGTTAGATAATAATAAATAAAATAAAAATAACTAAATAATGAAACCTAAACATCTTCAGCTCTTTTTGAAACAGTTATTAAGAGACAATTTTTAGAGAGTAATAAGTTATTTTAAAATATAAAGCCACATCAATTATTGTTGGAACTTTCATGTGAACAACTATTGCCTGTAATAATTAGCATACATTTGCATAAATAATTTGATTTCATAGATATTAGATTATCATATCCTAATATATATATATATATATAGAGAGAGAGAGAGAGAGAGAGCACTCTCACTTTCAAAATCCTAATGCCAGGGTGCCAGCAGGTAAGTATACAAGATGAAGGAAGGCACTCACTGGTCTTTTCATCAAATCTTTATTAAGCGTGACGTTTCGGGGACACACTCCCCTTCCTTGATGAAAAGACCAGTGAGTGCCTTCCTTCATCTTGTATATATATATATATATATAAAGTTTAGTTTAACTGTATATAGTTAGTAATTATTTAAAGAGGGCTTTCTCCTCAAAGATAGATTATCTGACAACAGCTTTATTCAGCACTGAGTGTTTTCATTCTGTTTTTAATTATTTTACATAAAAGTAATACCAGTTATATGTTAAGAAGATTGTGGACCAGTAACTCACTCTTTGTTTCACTCCCCTCTTTAGTTATCAAGCCGTCAACCGCAAATACGCTGGAATTCTGCAGTGTATTTGTGGCGAGGCTGATTCGCCTTAGTTATCAAAGGCTAGAGACCGGCAAAAGTAGAATTTAGTGACGTAAGCTACGATCCGCCGGTCTCCGATACGACACAGATCAATTCTTACGTCACTACAGATGTGCCGAACGCAAGTTTGGCACAATCTGACTACTTTTGCTAGTTATCAATGAACTAGCAGGTACGCTCGGTACTATTCCAGCCCAGCATACCTGGTTTTCAATCCGCCACCCTGGAGGCGGCGGATCCCATAGGAATCAATAGGAGTCTGACAGCAGCGAGAGCTCATGTTCGCTGCTGCCCGATATCCCATTGATTCCTATGGGAAGTGTCTGCACCTAACACCCTAACATGTACCCCAAGACTAAACACCCCTAATCTGTCCCCCCTACACCGCCGCCGCCTACATTATACTTATTAACCTCTAAACCGCCGCTCCCGGACCCCGCCGCAACTAAATAAATTGTTTAACCAATAAACTGCCGCTCCCGGACCCCGCCACAACTAAATAAACTTACTAACCCTAAATCGCCGCTCCCAGACCCCGCCGCAACTATAATAAATATATTAACCCCTAAACCGCTGCTCCCGGACCCTGCCGCCACCTACATTATACCTATTAACCCCTAATCTGCCGCCCCTATACCGCCGCCACCTATCTTAAATTTATTAACCCCAATCCTGCCCCCCTATACCGCCGCCATCTATATTAAACTTATTAACCCCTATCCTGCCCCCCCTACACCGCCGCCACTATATTAAACTTATTAACCCCTAAACCTCAGTCTAACCCTAACCCTAACACCCCCCTAACTTAAATAGTATTTAAATAAATCTAAATAAAAATTAATATTATTAACTAAATTAATCCTATTTAAAACTAAATACTTACCTATAAAATAAACCCTACGATAGCTACAATATAACTAATAGTAACATTGTAGCTATTTTAGGATTTAATTTTCTTTTACAGGCAAGTTTGTATTTATTTTAACTAGGTACAATAGTTATTAAATAGTTATTAACTATTTAATAACTACCTAGCTAAAATACTTGCAAAATTACCTGTAAAATAAATCCTAACCTAAGTTACAATTAAACCTAACACTACACTATCACTGTTCCGATCAGCCAATAGAATGCAAGGTTAATCCGATTAGCTGATTGGATCAGCCAATCGGATTAAGCTTCAATCCGATTGGCTGATTGAATCAGCCAATCGGATTTTCCTACCTTAATTCCTATTGGCTGATAGAATCCTATCAGCCAATCGGAATTCGAGGGATGCCATCTTGGATGACGTCCCTTAAAGGAACCTTCATTCGTCGGGTAGTGGTCGGGCCAGAAGGATGTTCCGCGTCGGAGGTCTGCAAGATGGAGCCGCGGTTGGATGAAGATAGAAGACACCGCTTGGATGAAGACTTCTACTGGATGGAGGACCTCTTCTTGCCCCGCTTGGATGAAGATTTCTACCGGATGGAGGACCTCTTCTTTCCCCGCTTGGATGAAGACTTCTACCGGATGGAGGACCTCTTCTTGCTCCGCTTGGATGAAGAATTGGGCTCGGCTGGGTGAAGATGACTCAAGGTAGGGAGATCTTCAGGGGGTTAGTGTTAGGTATTTTTAAGGGGGGTTTGGGTGGGTTGGAGTAGGGGTATGTGGGTGGTGGGTTTTAATGTTGGGGGGTTGTATTTTTTTTTACAGATAAAAGAGCTGATTTACAAAAAGCCCTTTTAAGGGCTGGTAAAAGAGCTGATTACTTTGTAATTTAGAATAGGGTAGGGCATTTTTTTATTTTGTGGGGCTTTATTATTTTATTAGGGGGCTTAGATTAGGTGTAATTAGTTTAAACTTCTTGTAATTGTTTTTTATTTTCTGTAATTTAGTGGGGGGGTTTTTGTACTATAGTATAGTTTATTTAATTGCATTTAATGTTAGGTAATTGTAGTTAATTTATTTAATTAATTTAATGATAGTGTAGTGTTAGGTTTAATTGTAACTTAGGTTAGGATTTATTTTACAGGTAATTTTGTAAGTATTTTAGCTAGGTAGTTATTAAATAGTTAATAACTATTTAATAACTATTGTACCTAGTTAAAATAAATACAAACTTGCCTGTAAAATAAAATTAAATCCAAAAATATCTACAATATTACTATTAGTTATATTGTAGCTATCTTAGGGTTTATTTTATAGGTAAGTATTTATTTTTGAATAGGATTAATTTAGTTAATAATATTAATTTTTATTTAGATTTATTTAAATTATATTTAAGTTAGGGGGGTGTTAGGGTTAGACTTAGGTTTAGGGGTTAATAAGTTTTATATAGGTGGCGGCAGTATAGGAGGGCAGGATAGGGCTTAATAAGTTTAATATAGGTGGCGGCGGGGTCCGGGAGCGGCGGTTTAGGAGTTAAACAATTTATTTTGTTGCGGCGGAGTCCGGGATCCGCAGGATAGGGGTTAATAACATGAATATAGGGGGCGGCAGATTAGGTATAGGTATAGGGGACGGCAGATTAGGGGTTAATAGGTATAATGTAGATGGCGGCGGGGTCCAGGAGCGGCGGTTTAGGGGGCAATAACTTTATTTAGGTGCAGGGGGCTCCGGGAGTGGCGGTTTAGGGGGTAAAACAGTATAGTTTAGCGTGGGTGCTTAGTGACAGGCTAGCAAGAAAGCTGTGAAGAAGCCGAAGAGCAGTGAGATCGATGACTGTTAGTTAACAGTCCGCTGCTCATCGCAGGTGCGTGGCTTCTTGACAGCTTTCTTAATAACTTTGGTGAACGTATTCAGGTCCGCGACGACGATGGTAGGCGAGCTTAGGCGAGGGTATTGGGCCGACGAATGCAAGAAAGTAGACAGCTTCCTAACTAGAGGCCTATATGTTCACTTTGCACTTCAGATTAGACCTCATAGCAATGCAGACCCTGTATGATATATGCTCACATTGTACTACAGATTAGATCCCATTGCACTGTAGCCACTATATGCTATATGCTCATATTGCCCATTGCACTGCAGCCCCATATGCTATATACTCACATTGTACTTCAGATTAGACCCCATTCAACTGCAGCCCCTATATGCTATATGCTCCCATTGCACTTCATATTAGACCCCATTGCACTGCAGCCCATGTATGTTATATGCTCACATTGCACTTCAGAGTAGACTCTATTTCATGCAGCCCCTGTATGCTATATGCTCACATTGCATTTAAAATTAGACCGCATAGCACTGCAGCCCCGTATGCTATATACTCACATTGCACTTTAAATTAGACCCACAGCACTGCAGCCACCCGAATGCTATATGCTTACATTGCACTTCAGATTAGACCCATAGCACTGCAGCCCCTATCTGCTCACATTGCACTTTAGATTAAACCCCATAACAACGCAGCCCCTGTATGGTATATGCTCACAGTGAACTTCAGATTAAACCTCACAGCACTGCAGCCCCTATTTGCTATATGCTCACATTCCGCTTCAGATTAGACCCCATAGCACTGCATCCCCTTGTATGCTTTATGCTCACGTTGCACTTCAGATTAGACCCCATAGCACTGCAGCCCCTGTATGCTATATGCTCACATTGCACTACAGATTAGACCCCATTGCTCTGTAGCCCCTATATGCTATATGCTCGTATTGCACTTCAGATTAAAACCTATTGCACTGCAGCCCCATATGCTATATACTCACTCTGTACTTCAGATTAGACCCCATTCAACTGCAGCCCCTGTATGCTATATACTCACATTGCACTTTAGCTAGACCTCATAGCACTGCAGCCCAGAGGTGTAACTAGAAACCACAGGGCCCAGGTGCAAGAATCTAAGAAGGGCCCCCCCAAAAAAAAAAAAAAACTGAATTTGATACATATCTTTTTTTTTTTTTAACATTTAACACAGAAAAACAAATGTGAGTCAGATTACGTCTGCAAAAGGAGGTACCCTGTGCCCACAGTCTGTGAGATGGTCTGACCCCCTATTACTGTATATAGTGACACTGTTTAACCCACCTGTACTGTATATAGAGTTAGTGACACAGTCTGTAATCTGCCGGTGAGATAGCTGGCCTGAACCTACCAGCCCCAGTACTTTATAAAGTGACCACAGTAGTCTGTGACATGGTCCAGCCCCCCCCCCCGTACTGTATATAGTGGTACTGTATAGTGACACTGTTTACCCCCTCCCCCCATGCTGTAGTAACAAGGTCTGTAATTTGATGGTTCCACAAACATACACACACACATACATGCATAAATACACACACAGTCACATACACACATACACACATAAACACCAATGGGTAAAACACAAACACTAACCCTTGTAGTCAGAGACAGAGACACTAGTGAAGCATCACGTCACACTCACATCATATCAGTGCACTGTATGCTATATGCTCACATTGCACTTCAGATTAGACCCCATAGCACTGCAGCCCCTGTAGGCTATATGCTCACATTGCACTTGAGATTAGACCACAAGGCACTGTAGCCCCTGTATGCTTGCATTGCACTTCAGATTAGGCCCCATAGCACTGCAGCCCCTGTATGCTATATGCTCACATTGCACTTCAGATTAGACCCCATAGCACTGCAGCCATGTGTATTCTATATTCTCACATTGCACTTCAGATTAAACCTCATAGCACTGCAGCCCCTGTATGCTATATGCTCACATTGCACTTCAGATTAGACCCCATAGCATTGCAGCCACGTGTATTCTATATGCTCACGTTGCACTTCAGATTAGACCATAGCACTGCAGCCCCTACATGATATATGCTCACATTGCACTTCAGATTAGACCCCATTGCACTGCAGCCCCTGTATGCTATATGCTCACGTTGAACTTCAGATTATACCCAATAGCACTGCAGCCACTGTATGCTATATGCTCACATTGCCCTTCAAATTAGACCCATAGCAATGCAGCCCATGTATGCTATATACTCACATTGTACTTCAGATTATACCCATAGCACTGCAGCCTCTGTATGCTATATGCTCACATTGCACTTCATATTAGACCCATAGCACTGCAGCCTCTGTATGCTATATGCTCACAATGCACTTCAGATTAGACCACAAGGCACTGCAGCCCTTGGATGCTATATGCTCACATTGCACTTCAGATTAGACCCCCTAGCACTGCAGCCCCTGTGCTATATGCTCACATTGCAGTTCAGATTAGACCCCATAGCACTGCAACCACTGTATGCAATATGCTCACATTGCACTTCAGATTAGACCCATTGCACTGCAGCCCCTGTATGCTATTTATTCACATTGTAGTTCAGATTAGACCACATAGCATTGCAGCCCCTGTGTGCTATATGCTCACAATGCACTTCAGATTAGACCCCATAGCACTGCAACCCATGTGTGTTATATGCTCACATTGCACTACAGATTATACCCAATAGCACTGCAGACCCTGTATGCTATATGAACACACTCCACTTCAGATTAGACCCCATAGCACTGCAGCCCCTGTATGCTATATGCTCACATTGCACTTCAGATTAGACCCCATAGCACTGCAGCCACGTGTATTCTATATGCTCACGTTGCACTTCAGATTAGACCTCATAGCACTGCAGCCCTTACATGATAAATGCTCACATTGCACTACAGATTAGACCCCATTGCACTGCAGCCCCTGTATGCTATATGCTCACATTGCACTTCAGATTATACCCCATAGCACTGCAGCCCCTGTGTGCTATATGCTCAGATTGCCCTTCAAATTTGACCCATAGCAATGCAGTCCATGTATGCTATATACTCACATTGCACTTCAGATTATACCCATAGCACTGCAGCCCCTATATGCTATATGCTCACATTGCACTTCATATTAGACCCAATAGCACTGCAGCCTCTGTATGCTATATGCTCATATTGCACTTCAGATTAGACCACAAGGCACTGCAGCCCCTGGATGCTATATGCTCACATTGCACTTCAGATTAGACCCCATAGCACTGCAGCCCCTGTGCTATATGCTCACATTGCAGTTCAGATTAAACCTCATAGCACTGCAGCCCCTGTATGCTATATGCTCACATTGCACTTCAGATTAGACCCCATAGCATTGCAGCCACGTGTATTCTATATGCTCACGTTGTACTTCAGATTACACCATAGCACTGCAGCCCCTACATGATATATGCTCACATTGCACTACAGATTAGACCCCATTGCACTGCAGCCCCTGTATGCTATATGCTCACATTGAACTTCAGATTATACCCAATAACACTGCAGCCACTGTATGCTATATGCTCACATTGCCGTTCAAATTAGACCCATAGCAATGCAGCCCATGTATGCTATATACTCACATTGTACTTCAGATTATACCCATAGCACTGCAGCCTCTGTATGCTATATGCTCACATTGCACTTCATATTAGACCCATAGCACTGCAGCCTCTGTATGCTATATGCTCACAATGCACTTCAGATTAGACCACAAGGCACTGCAGCCCCTGGATGCTATATGCTCACATTGCACTTCAGATTAGACCCCCTAGCACTGCAGCCCCTGTGCTATATGCTCACATTGCAGTTCAGATTAGACCCCATAGCACTGCAACCACTGTATGCAATATGCTCACATTGCACTTCAGATTAGACCCATTGCACTGCAGCCCATGTATGCTATTTATTCACATTGTAGTTCAGATTAGACCACATAGCATTGCAGCCCCTGTGTGCTATATGCTCACAATGCACTTCAGATTAGACCCCATAGCACTGCAACCCATGTGTGTTATATGCTCACATTGCACTACAGATTATACCCAATAGCACTGCAGCCCCTGTATGCTATATGAACACACTCCACTTCAGATTAGACCCCATAGCACTGCAGCCCCTGTATGCTATATGCTCACATTGCACTTCAGATTAGACCCCATAGCACTGCAGCCACGTGTATTCTATATGCTCACGTTGCACTTCAGATTAGACCTCATAGCACTGCAGCCCCTACATGATAAATGCTCACATTGCACTACAGATTAGACCCCATTGCACTGCAGCCCCTGTATGCTATATGCTCGCATTGCACTTCAGATTATACCCCATAGCACTGCAGCCCCTATATGCTATATGCTCACATTGCACTTCATATTAGACCCAATAGCACTGCAGCCTCTGTATGCTATATGCTCATATTGCACTTCAGATTAGACCACAAGGCACTGCAGCCCCTGGATGCTATATGCTCACATTGCACTTCAGATTAGACCCCATAGCACTGCAGCCCCTGTGCTATATGCTCACATTGCAGTTCAGATTAAACCTCATAGCACTGCAGCCCCTGTATGCTATATGCTCACATTGCACTTCAGATTAGACCCCATAGCATTGCAGCCACGTGTATTCTATATGCTCACGTTGTACTTCAGATTAGACCATAGCACTGCAGCCCCTACATGATATATGCTCACATTGCACTACAGATTAGACCCCATTGCACTGCAGCCCCTGTATGCTATATGCTCACATTGAACTTCAGATTATACCCAATAACACTGCAGCCACTGTATGCTATATGCTCACATTGCCGTTCAAATTAGACCCATAGCAATGCAGCCCATGTATGCTATATACTCACATTGTACTTCAGATTATACCCATAGCACTGCAGCCTCTGTATGCTATATGCTCACATTGCACTTCATATTAGACCCATAGCACTGCAGCCTCTGTATGCTATATGCTCACAATGCACTTCAGATTAGACCACAAGGCACTGCAGCCCCTGGATGCTATATGCTCACATTGCACTTCAGATTAGACCCCCTAGCACTGCAGCCCCTGTGCTATATGCTCACATTGCAGTTCAGATTAGACCCCATAGCACTGCAACCACTGTATGCAATATGCTCACATTGCACTTCAGATTAGACCCATTGCACTGCAGCCCATGTATGCTATTTATTCACATTGTAGTTCAGATTAGACCACATAGCATTGCAGCCCCTGTGTGCTATATGCTCACAATGCACTTCAGATTAGACCCCATAGCACTGCAACCCATGTGTGTTATATGCTCACATTGCACTACAGATTATACCCAATAGCACTGCAGCCCCTGTATGCTATATGAACACACTCCACTTCAGATTAGACCCCATAGCACTGCAGCCCCTGTATGCTATATGCTCACATTGCACTTCAGATTAGACCCCATAGCACTGCAGCCACGTGTATTCTATATGCTCACATTGCACTTCAGATTAGACCTCATAGCACTGCAGCCCCTACATGATAAATGCTCACATTGCACTACAGATTAGACCCCATTGCACTGCAGCCCCTGTATGCTATATGCTCACATTGCACTTCAGATTATACCCCATAGCACTGCAGCCCCTGTGTGCTATATGCTCAGATTGCCCTTCAAATTTGACCCATAGCAATGCAGTCCATGTATGCTATATACTCACATTGCACTTCAGATTATACCCATAGCACTGCAGCCCCTATATGCTATATGCTCACATTGCACTTCATATTAGACCCATAGCACTGCAGCCTCTGTATGCTATATGCTCATATTGCACTTCAGATTAGACCACAAGGCACTGCAGCCCCTGGATGCTATATGCTCACATTGCACTTCAGATTAGACCCCATAGCACTGCAGCCCCTGTGCTATATGCTCACATTGCAGTTCAGATTAAACCTCATAGCACTGCAGCCCCTGTATGCTATATGCTCACATTGCACTTCAGATTAGACCCCATAGCATTGCAGCCACGTGTATTCTATATGCTCACGTTGTACTTCAGATTAGACCATAGCACTGCAGCCCCTACATGATATATGTTCACATTGCATTACAGATTAGACCCCATTGCACTGCAGCCCCTGTATGCTATATGCTCACATTGCCCTTCAAATTAGACCCATAGCAATGCAGCCCATGTATGCTATATACTCACATTGTACTTCAAATTATACCCATAGCACTGCAGCCCCTGTATGCTATATGCTCACATTGCACTTCATATTAGACCCATAGCACTGCAGCCTCTGTATGCTATATGCTCACAATGCACTTCAGATAAGACCACAAGGCACTGCAGCCCCTGGATGCTATATGCTCACATTGCACTTCAGATTAGACCCCCTAGCACTGCAGCCCCTGTGCAATATGCTCACATTGCAGTTCAGATTAGACCCCATAGCACTGCAACCACTGTATGCAATATGCTCACATTGCACTTCAGATTAGACCCATTGCACTGCAGCCCCTGTATGATATTTATTCACATTGTAGTTCAGATTAGACCACATAGCATTGCAGCCCCTGTGTGCTATATGCTCACATTGCACTTCAGATTAGACCCCATAGCACTGCAACCCATGTGTGTTATATGCTCACATTGCACTACAGATTATACCCAATAGCACTGCAGCCCCTGTATGCTATATGCTCACATTGCCCTTCAAATTAGACCCATAGCAATGCAGCCCATGTATGCTATATACTCACATTGTACTTCAAATTATACCCATAGCACTGCAGCCCCTGTATGCTATATGCTCACATTGCACTTCATATTAGACCCATAGCACTGCAGCCTCTGTATGCTATATGCTCACAATGCACTTCAGATTAGACCACAAGGCACTGCAGCCCCTGGATGCTATATGCTCACATTGCACTTCAGATTAGACCCCCTAGCACTGCAGCCCCTGTGCAATATGCTCACATTGCAGTTCAGATTAGACCCAATAGCACTGCAACCACTGTATGCAATATGCTCACATTGCACTTCAGATTAGACCCATTGCACTGCAGCCCCTGTATGCTATTTATTCACATTGTAGTTCAGATTAGACCACATAGCATTGCAGCCCCTGTGTGCTATATGCTCACATTGCACTTCAGATTAGACCCCATAGCACTGCAACCCACGTGTGTTATATGCTCACATTGCACTACAGATTATACCCAATAGCACTGCAGCCCCTGTATGCTATATGAACACACTCCACTTCAGATTAGACCCCATAGCACTGCAGCCCCTGTATGCTATATGTTCACATTGCACTTCAGATTAGACCCCATAGCACTGCAGTCACGTGTATTCTATATGCTCACGTTGCACTTCAGATTAGACCTCATAGCACTGCAGCCCCTACATGATAAATGCTCACATTGCACTACAGATTAGACCCCATTGCACTGCAGCCCCTGTATGCTATATGCTCACATTGCACTTCAGATTATACCCCATAGCACTGCAGCCCCTGTATGCTATATGCTCAGATTGCCCTTCAAATTAGACCCATAGCAATGCAGTCCATGTATGCTATATACTCACATTGCACTTCAGATTATACCCATAGCACTGCAGCCCCTATATGCTATATGCTCACATTGCACTTCATATTAGACCCATAGCACTGCAGCCTCTGTATGCTATATGCTCATATTGCACTTCAGATTAGACCACAAGGCACTGCAGCCCCTGGATGCTATATGCTTACATTGCACTTCAGATTAGACCCCATAGCACTGCAGCTCCTGTGCTATATGCTCACATTGCACTTCAGATTAGACCCATTGCACTCCAGCCCCTGTATGCTATTTATTCACATTGTAGTTCAGATTAGACCACATAGCATTGCAGCCCCTGTGTGCTATATGCTCACATTGCACTTCAGATTAGACCCCATAACACTGCAACCCATGTGTGTTATATGCTCACATTGCACTACAGATTATACCCAATAGCACTGCAGCCCCTGTATGATATATGAACACACTCCACTTCAGATTAGACCCCATAGCACTGCAGCCCCTGTATGCTATATGCTCACATTGCACTTTAGATTAAACCCCATAACAACGCAGCCCCTGTATGCTATATTCTAACATTGTATTTCAGATTAAGAGGCCCATTTATCAAGCTCTGTATGGATCTTGTGGGCCCGTTTTTCTGGGGAGTCTTCAGACTCGCCAGAAACAGCAGTTATGAAGCAGCGGTCAAAAGACAACTGCTCCATAACCCTGTCCGCCTGCTCTGAGCAGGCAGACAGGAATCGCCACAATTCAACTTGATCGAGTACGATCGGGTTGATTGACACCTCACTGCTGGCGGCCAATTGGCCGCGAGTCTGCAAGGGGCTGCGTTGCACTGTTGGATCAGGTCCGAAAGAACTTTGATACATAGGCCTCAATACCTCAAAGCGCTGCAGCTCCTGTATGCTATATGCTCACATTGCACTTCAGATTAGACCCCATTGCACTGCAGCCCCTGTATGTTATATGCTCACATTGCACTACAGATTAGACCCCATTGCACTGCAGCCCCTGTATGCTATATGCTCACATTGCACTTCAGATTAGACCCCATTGCACTGCAGCCCCCGTATGATATGTGCTCACATTGCACTACAGATTAGACCCCATTGCACTGCAGCCCCTGTATGCTATATGCTCACATTGCACTTCAGATTATACCCCATTGCACTGCAACCCCTGTATGTTATATGCTCACATTGCACTTTAGATTAGACCCCATAGCACTGCAACCCCTGTATGCTATAAACTCACATTGCACTTCAGATTAGACCCCATAGCAATGCAGCCCCTGTATGCTATATGCTAACATTGCACTTCAGATTATACCCATAGCACTGCAGCCCCTGTATGCTATATGCTCACATTGCACTTCAGATTAAACCCCATAGCACTGCAGCCCCTGTATGCTATATGCTTGTATTGCACTTCAGATTAAACCCCATTGCACTGCAGCCCCATATGCTATATACTCACTTTGTACTTCAGATTAGACCCCATTCAACTGCAGCCCCTTTATGCTATATACTCACATTGCACTTCAGACTAGACCTCATAGCACTGAAGCCCAGAGGCGTAACTAGTAACATTTAACACAAAAAAACAAATGTGAGTTAGATTACGTCTGCAAAAGGAGGTACCCTGTACCCACAGTCTGTGAGATGGTCTGACCTTCTATTACTGTATATAGTGACACTGTTTAACCCACCAGTACTGTATATAGTGAGTTAGTAACACATGAATGAGATGAAAAAAACAGCAAACCTTCCAAGCGTAGAATTCACAAAATGTTTATTGCTTAAAGGAGATACATAAAAACAGCTTAAGAAGCAAAATGCCCCTGGTAATCAAGGAGAAAAACCCCATTCCTACGCGTTTCGGCAGCCCACTGCCTTAATCATGGACTCGAGTTAGTAACACAGTCTGTAATCTGCCGGTGAGATTGCTGGCCTGACCCTACCCGCCCCAGTACTTTATAAAGTGACCACAGTAATCTGTGACATAGTCCAGGCCCCGTACTGTATATAGTGGTACTGTATAGTGACACTGTTCACCCCCCGCTCCCCCATGCTGTAGTAACAAGGTCTGTAATTTGCTGGTTCCACAAACATACAAATACACACACACATACATGCATAAATACACACACAGTCACATACATACATACACACACAAACACCATTGGGTAAAACAGAAACACTAACCCCTGTAGTCAGAGACAGAGACACTAGTGAAACATCACGTCATACTCACATGATATCAGTGCACTGTATGCTATATGCTCACGTTGCACTTCAGATTAGATTGCACTGCAGCCTCTGTATGCTATATGCTCATATTGCACTTCAGATTAGACCACAAGGCACTGCAGCCCCTGTATGCTATATTCTCACATTGCAGTTCAGATTAGACCCGATTGCACTACAGCCCCTGTATGCTATACACTCACATTGCACTTCAGATTAGACCTCATAGCTCTGCAGCCCCTGTATGATATATGCTCACATTGCACTTCAGATAAAACCCCATAGCACTGCAGCCCCTGTATGATATATGCTCACTTTATACTTTAGATTAGACCCCATAGCACTGCAGCCCTTTTAGGCTATATGCTCACTTTACACTTCAGATTAGACCCCATTGCACTGCAGCCCCTGTATGTTATATGTTTACATTACAGTTCAGATTAGACACTGCAGCCCCTGTGTGCTATATGCTCAAATTGCACTACATATTACACCCCATAGCACTGCAGCCCCTGTATGCTATATGTTCACATTGCACTTTAGATTAGACCCCATAGCACTGCAGCCCCTGTATGCTATATGTTTACATTGCCCTTCAGATTAGACCCTATTACACTGCAGTCCCTATATGCTATATGCTCACATTGCACTTCAGATTAGACTTCATAGCACAGCAGCCCCTGTATGCTATATGCTTACATTGACCTTCAGATTAGATTTCATTGCACTGCAGCCCCTGTGTGCTATATGCTCAAATTGCACTACATATTACACCCCATAGCACTGCAGCCCCTGTATGCTATATGCTCACATTGCACTTTAGATTAGACCCCATAGCACTGCAGCCCCTGTATGCTATATGTTTACATTGCACTTCAGATTAGACCTCATAGCACTGTATCCCCTGTATGTTATATGTTTACATTACAGTTCAGATTAGACACCATAGCACTGCAGCCCCTGTGTGCTATATGCTCAAATTGCACTACATATTACACCCCATAGCACTGCAGCCCCTGTATGCTATATGATCACTTTGCACTTCAAATTATACCCCATTGCACTGCAGCCCCTCTATGCTATATACTCACATTGCACTTCAGATTATACCTCATAGCTCTGCAGCCCCTGTATGATATATGCTCACTTTGAACTTCAGATTAAACCCCATAGCACTGCAGCCCCTGTATGATATTTGCTCAAGATTAGACCCCATAGCACTGCAGCCCATGTATGCTATATGCTCACATTACACTCCAGATTAGACCCCATTGCACTGCAGCCCCTTTAGGCTATATTCTCACTTTGCACTTAAATTAGACCCCATACCACTGCAGCCCCTGTATGATATATGCTCTTATTGTACTTCAGACATTAAACCCATAACAATGCAGCCCCTGTAAGGTATATATGCTCACATTGCACTTCAGATTAGATGCCAATGCACTGCAGCCCCTGTATGCTTTATGCTCACACTGAGTTTCAGATTAGACCCTATACCACTGCAGCCCCTGTATGCTATATGCTCACATTGAATTTCAGATTAGACCCCATAGCACTGCAGCTCTGTATGCTATATCCTAACATTGCACTACAGATTAGACTCCATTGCACTACAGCCCCTGTATGCTATATGCTCACTTTGCACTTCAGATTAGATGCATATCACCCCCTGTATGCTATATGCTCACATTGCACTTCAGATTAGATCCATAGCACTGCAGCACCTGTATGATATATGCTCACATTGCACTACAGATTAGATCCATAGCACTGCAGCGCAGCCCCTGTATGCTATATGCTCATATAGCACTTCAGATTAGACCTCATAGCACTGCAGCCCCTGTATGATATATGCTCACATTGCACTACAGATTAGATTCCATTGCACTGCAGCCCCTTTATGCTTTTTGTTCACATTGCAGTTCAGATTAGAACCTATAGCACTGCAGCCCCTATATGCTTTATGCTCACATTGCACTTTAGATTAGACCCCATTGTACTGCAGCCCCTGTATGCTATATACTCACATTGCACTTCAGATTGGGCCCCACTGGGCTGCAGCCCCTATATGCTAAATGCTCACATTGCACTTCAGATTAGACCTCATAGCACTGTATCCCCTGTATGCTATATGCTCACATAGCACTTCAGAATAGACCCCCATTGCACTGCAGCCCCTGTATGTTATTATATGTTTACATTGCAGTTCAGATTAGACACCATAGCACTGCAGCCCCTGTGTGCTATATAATCAAATTGCACTACATATTACACCCCATAGCACTGCAGCCCCTGTATGCTACATGCTCACATAGCACTTCAGATTAGACCCCATTGCACTGCAGTCCCTATATGCTATATACTCACATTGCACTTCAGATTAGACCTCATAGCACAGCAGCCCCTGTATGCTATATGCTTACATGATTGCCCTTCAGATTAGATTTCATTGCACTGCAGCCCCTGTATGCTATATCCTAACATTGCACTACAGATTAGACTCCATTGCACTACAGCCCCTGTATGCTATATCCTCACTTTGCCCTTCAGATTAGACGCATATCACTGCAGCCCCTGTATACTATATGCTCAAATTGCACTTCAGATTAGATCCATAGCACTGCAGCCCCTACATGATATATGCGCACATTGCACTTCAGATTAGACCCATAGCATTGCAGCCCCTGTATGCTATATGCTTGTATTGCACTTCAGATTAAACCCCATTGCACTGCAGCCCCATATGCTATATACTCACTTTGTACTTCAGATTAGACCCCATTCAACTGCAGCCCCTGTATGCTATATACTCACATTGCACTTCAGACTAGACCTCATAGCACTGAAGCCCAGAGGCGTAACTAGTAACATTTAACACAAAAAAACAAATGTGAGTTAGATGCTATATGCTCATATTGCACTTCAGATTGGGCCCCATAGCCCTACATCCCCTGTATGATATATGCTCACATTGCACTTAAGATTAGACCCCATTGCACTGCAGCCCCTGTATGCTATATGATCACATTGCACTTCAGATTAGACCCCATTGCACTGCAGTCCATGTATGCTATATGCTCACATTGCACTTCTGATTAGACCCCATTGCACTGCAGTCCATGTATGCTATATGCTCCCATTGCACTTTAGATTAGATTCCATTGCACTGCAGCCCCTGTATGCTAAATGCTTACATTGCACTTCAGATTGGACCCCATAGCCCTGCAGCCCCTGTATGCTATATGCTTACATTGCACTTCAGATTAGACCCCATAGCCCTGCAGCCCCTGTATGCTATTAGCTATATGCTTGTATTGCAATTCAGATTAGACCCCATAGCCCTGCAGCCCCTGTATACTATATGCTCACATTGCACTTTAGATTAGACCCATAGCACTGCAGTCCCTGTATGCTATATGCTCACATTACATTTCAGATTAGACCCCCATTGCGCTTTTCACTTTTTTTTATCTTTAAATTCTATAAACAAGCACATTTTACTCCTATATCATATACATGTTTGGTAAACCATATCACTGTACCCTACTGCTTAATAACCATGTTCCTTCGCTTGCTGCACTCCGACATATATAAAAAGGCTATAATTTAAAGCTGCATGGACATGTGTGTTAGAGTCACAGCCCACAACAATTACCCAGCTCTCTAGACATTATTATGGCATAATTAGCATCAGTGCGCAGGGGGAGGGGCTTCCTAGCTGAATGCATTTTTAATTAAAACCTTAGGGAAGTCGTTAACACAATGGTCTGAAGCATCCCTATAAAATTTCTCAGGACTTGTTGGTGCTATTGTCACTTCTCCCTTATGTGATAATTAGCTGTGTCACACTTATGATTCCTTCAAAAACACATTTCTAAGAATTCCTTAATGTTGCTATTTATATATAGGATTTCTTCAGTAATTTATGTTGATCCAGTTCTGTTAGCTCTAAAGTCTAAAGGTTCTCCAGATGCTATGTAATAATGCATTGTAGTACTGTCTGGCAACCAATGGGTTAATAGTCATCTTTTTGCTGTGTAGTTGATTAATTGTTAAGTAAACAAACCCCAACAGAACAGATGACATGTTATAACCATAGACATGAGTTGTAATTTTGTTTTTTTGTGGAGCTGAGCACCTGTAATGACTACAGTACAATGTAAGTAAATAAAAGGAACTATAACATGATATTCTATGGGGAGGATTGCTTACTATAATGACCCCCTCTTTGCAGCCTCATTACATTGAGGAGTTAATATTATGCAAGGAGGGCCTAATATCACCTACAGTGACTTGAAAGTGATGCAGCATAACTGTAAAAAGATGACATGAATA
Organism: Bombina bombina; assembly: GCF_027579735.1. Taxonomy (NCBI): domain Eukaryota; kingdom Metazoa; phylum Chordata; class Amphibia; order Anura; family Bombinatoridae; genus Bombina; species Bombina bombina. The sequence continues at coordinate 31,850,078 of NC_069500.1, read as the reverse complement.
TATCACCTGAACATCTCTATGTAAAAAAGGAAGATATTTTACCTCAAAATGTCTTCAACTCACCAGAGTAAGTGCTTATCAGGGTGCCAGGAATCAGACTGAGACAAGAAGTGCAAAAATAATCACACCTTTATTAATAGCAAAAAATAATAAAAAATCCACAAGTCAAATAACAAGCCAGAAATAAAAAACAGAACTGGTAGTCAGACGAGCCGAGTCAGGAGCCAAAGTGAATAGTCAGACGAGCCGGAATCAGGAACAAGGAGAACAGCAGAGTCAGGAACAAGCCAGGGATCAGGAACCAGGAGGGACGTCAGACAGCCAGGTAATACACAGGAGCTCTCACAAACAGGTCTGAGACAACGCAAGGGCAAAGCATACTGAACAGAGGCCCTTTAAATAATAAGTGATGACATCACAATTCTGAGACTGCATCCTGTCTCACACACGGATGATGTACACCAGTGTGGCCATAAAAGGAAGTGCAGGAAATGAGCAGCATCACACAGTATGCACCAGAGTCAGGAAGAGAGTCGAGTACAATTGCTGCCTGCAGCACATGGCAAACAGATCAGGGAAAAAACCCTGACAGTACCCTCCCCTCAACAACCCCTCCCCCGCCAGAGGACAAAAGGCTTATTGGGGAAACGGGCATGGAAGGCACGGAGGAGGGCAGGAGCATGAACATCAGAGGAGGAAACCCATGAACGCTCCTCCGGACCGTAGCCCCTCCAGTGAACCAAATACTGTACGCTACCCCTGGACATACGAGAGTCAATAATGTTGCTGACCTCATACTCCTCATAGTTGTCAACAAAGATAGGGTGTGGACGAGGCAACACAGTGGTAAACCAATTACAAACCAATGGTTTCAAGAGGGAGACATGAAAAACATTGGAGATGCGCATTGCAGGAGGAAGGTCAAGAGCGTAAGCCACAGGATTGACCCGTCAGAGTATTTGAAAAGGACCAACATAATGAGGAGCCAGTTTATTAGAAGGCACACAAAGGTTCAAGTTGCAGGAGGACAATAACCTGGTAGGAAGGCGCGGGCAGATGCCTACGATCAGCCTGGAACTTTTGGCGCTGCATAGAACGATGAAGGCAATCCTGAATCTGCACCCACGTGGAACGGAGTTGCTGGAGATGCTCCTCCAAAGCCGGAATACCCTGAGACATGAATGAATCGGGCAACAAGGATGGTTGAAACCCATAATTCGCCATGAATGGGGATAACTTGGAGGAAGCATTAATAGCACTATTACGAGCAAACTCTGCCCAAGGTAAAAGTTCAGACCAATTATTGTGGTGATCTGAGACATAGCAATGGAGGAACTGTTCCAGAGCTTGATTAGACCGTTCCGCAGCCCCATTGGATTGAGGGTGATATGCCGAGGAGAAGGAAAGCTGGATGCGCATTTGAACACAAAAGGAATGCCAAAATCTGGAGACAAACTGGCTACCCCGGTCCGACACTATCTCCTTGGGTAACCCATGTAAAGGAAGACCTCCCGGGCTAAAATTGAAGCAAGCTCCTGAGCGGTAGGCAACTTCTTCAAGGGAATGCAATGTGACATTTTAGAAAAATGGTCAACCACCATAAGAATAACAGTATTGCCATTGGAAATAGGGAGCTCGACAATGAAGTCCATGGAAAGATGTGTCCAAGGATGCTCACCATTAGCAATAGGTTGAAGAAGCCCACAGGAAGACGTCGAGGAGTCTTATTCTGTGCACAAACTGAGCAGGAGTCAACATATGCAGCAACATCAGAACGAAGAGCTGGCCACCAGAATTGTCGAGTGACAGACCAAATCATTTGGTTCTTGTCTGTGTAACCTGCGGCATTAGGATAGTGATAAGTGTGCAAAAGTTTAGTTCCAAGATTCTCAGGAACAAAACACTTACCACTAGGTTTCTGAGGAGGTGCATTGGTTTGTGCAGTCAGGATCTCCTCCCCCAAGGGAGAAGTCAAATTAGTACGTATGGTAGCCAAAATATGGTCAGGAGGTATAACTAGAGTAGGTACAGACTCCTCCTTGGACAGAGGCGAAAATTGTCGAGAGAGGGCATCAGCCCTAACATTCTTACTACCAGGCAGGTAGGAGACCACATAATTAAACCGAAACAAAAATAGCGCCCATCTGGCCTGTCAGGGTGACAAACGTTTTGCTTCAGATAGATAAGTTAAATTCTTGTGGTCAGTAAGAATGAGCACAGGCACGCTTGTACCCTTGAGAAGATGCCTCCATTCCTTGAGTGCCAAAATTATGGTCAGTAATTCCCTGTTGCCAATTTCATAATTGCACTGCGCTGGAGACAATTTCTTAGAGAAGAAACCACATGGATGCAAGGAACCGTCAGGCGTAGGACATTCAGACAAGAGGGCACATACTCCAGTCTCAGACACATCTACCTCAAGAACGAAAGGCAGGACAGGGTTAGGATGAGCCAGGACTGGAGCGGCAGCAAAGGCAGTCTTAAGACTATCGAAGGCCTTAATGGCAGTAGGTGACCAATGGAGTGGATCATTCTCTTTACGGGTCATGTCTGTGATAGGTTTGACAAAGGAAGAAAAGTTTTTAATAAACTTTCTATAGTAATTGGCGAACCCCAAAAAACGTTGAATAGACCGAAGACCAACTGGGCGAGGCCACTGCAGAACTGCAGTTAACTTGTCAGGATCCATGGAGAACCCTGCAATGGAGATAACATAACCTAGGAAGGCTACTTGAGTCTGATGGAACTCACATTTCTCGAGTTTACAAATCAGGCCGTTCTCACGTAGTCTCTGAAGAACCCGTGTAACATCAGAACGATGAGCCTCAAGTGTGTGTGAGTGTATGAGGATGTCGTCTAAGTACACCACAACACACTGTTGCAACATATCTCATAGGACATCATTAATAAATTCCTGGAAAACAGCAGGAGCATTACATAGGCCAAAGGGCATTACAAGATACTCATAATGCCCGCTCCTGGTGTTAAATGCTGTTTTCCATTCGTGGCCCTCCTTGATCCTAAAGAGATTGTACGCTCCTCTCAAATCAAGTTTAGTAAAGACCGTAACTCCCTTGAGGTGGTCAAAGAGTTCCGTAATGAGCAGAATAGGGTAAGCATTCTTAATGAGTAGACGATTAAGACCCCTATAATCGATGCATGGTCTTAACTCGCCATCCTTTTTCTTCACAAAGAAGAAGCCAGCCCTTGCTGGAGAGCAGGATTTGCGGATGATTCCCCGTGACAGAGCATCGGTAACATACTCCTCCATAGCCCAATTCTCCGCAACAGACAGAGGGTAAACCCGGCCCGAGGAGGAATGGCTCCAGGTTGCAGGTCTATGGCACAATCATAAGACCCGTGAGGAAGCAACGTACCGGCACGCACCTTGTCAAAAACGTCTAGGAACGCTCGGTACTCCTCTGGCAATTGAGATACAGAAGAAGTGCACAAGACTTAAACTGGTTTCCGAAGACAAGTGGAAATACATTGTGGAGACCACAACAAAATTTCGGACCTGCGCCAGTTGAGACTGGGATTGTGCTTTTGGAGCCAGGGATAACCCAGAATAACCAGAAAATGCGGAGAGTTTATCAGTCACCTGGAACTGGAGGGTTTCAAAATGGAGAGCCCCAACAGCCATGGATAACGGAGCAGTTTCGTGAGTAACAAGTGCGGGCTGAAGGGGCCTGCCATCAATGGCCTCAATAGCAAGCGGAACGGACCGAGGCAAAACAGGAATGGAGTGCTTTGAAACAAAAGCACTGTCAATGAAATAGTCAACTAGAGCCTGGGTGACTATGGAGGAGTCCACCCAGGAAAGGACAACCGTGGCCAAAGATTTCTCCTTTATCAGTTCCGGGGACAAGGATAAACCACCCAAGGTCTGCCCCGACAGGACCTTAGGTGTGAGTGTTTCCCGGCCGTGTAGGACAAGACTTCAAAAGGTGACCCTGTAACCCACAATAGAGGCAGAGCCCCTCCCTCCTCCTAAAGGCCCTCTCCGCCACGGAGAGACGCGTGAATCTCAACTGCACCTGCTCAGCAGTACCTGGTGACTTGGGACCAGGAGGCATGGGAGGAGAGGGAGGCATGGGTGGGAACAAACACGTAGGAGACAACAGAACAGGAGGCTTCCGCAAGTGCTCCTTGAAAGAGTGCCTCTCACTTAGTCTGATGTCAATTAGGATCAAAAAAGACACCAATGCCTCGAGATCTTCTGGTAAATCTCTGGCAGCAACCTCGTCCTTAATCGCATCAGAGAGCCCATGAAAGAAGGCGGCAACAAGGGCTTAATTCTTCCAACCTACCTCTGCGGCAAGCGTACGAAACTCAATGGCATACTGAGCAACAGATCTTGTACCTTGCTGAATGGACATGAGTCGTTTAGCAGCAGAGGAGGAGCAAGCCGGAACATTAAATACCCTTCGAAAGGAGGCCACAAATTCAGGGTAATTTGAAATACAGGTTTATTAGTCTCCCACAAGGGATTAGCCCAGGCAAGAGCTGTGTCAGAGAGTAACGAGATGAGAAATTTCACCTTAGCTCTGTCAGAGGGAAACGCCTGAGGTAACATTTCAAAGTAAATGCCCACCTGGTTCAAAAACCCTCCGCACTGATTAGGATCGCCTCCATACCGCTGAGGTAGAGGTGCAGAACCGGACATGCTCCTGGTAGGACTAGGTGCCGCAGGGGAAACAGAAACATCCATAACTTGTGGGACACTTTGGTCCAAATGTGCAGTGAGAGTCAGCAGGGCTTGCAGGGATAGTGCAAATTGATCCAAACGGTGATCCTGTTCATCCATCCTGGAAATTATGGCAGGTAAAGGTGGATTATTAGCACCATCAGGATGCATGGCCCTTGCGTAATGTCAGGGTGCCAGGAATCAGACTGAGACAAGAAGTGCAAAAATAATCACACCTTTATTAATAGCAAAAAAAAAAAAAAAAGTCCACAAGTCAAATAACAAGCCAGAAATCAAAAACAGAACTGGTAGTCAGGCGAGCCGAGTCAGGAGCCACAGCGAATAGTCAGACGAGCCGGAATCAGGAACAAGGAGAACAGCAGAGTCAGAAACAAGCCAGGGATCAGGAACCAGGATGGACGTCAGACAACCAGGTAATACACAGGAGCTCTCACAAACAGATCTGAGACAACGCAAGGGCAAAGCATACTGAACAGAGGCCCTTTAAATAATAAGTGATGACATCACAATTCTGAGACTGCATCATGTCTCACATGGATAATGTACACCAGTCTGGCCAAAAAAGGAAGTGCAGGAAATAAGCAGCATCACACAGTATGCACCAGAGTCAGGAAGAGAGGTGAGTAAAATAGCTGCCAGCAGCACATGGCAAACAGATCAGGGGAAAAAACCCTGACAGTGCTCTCTGAACAGTTATACTTCAGCTGCTGCTCAGCTGCAGGTTGAAAAACAAACACAATAAAAAAACAATAGTCAATTGCAGGGATAGGCAAGGTGTCCGTACACGGACACTGGTGTCCATGACTAGCCATTGAAGTGTCCACCACAACCTTAGTATATCTTTTCTTTCTGATTAAATAATTGTAATAAAAAAAATATGTAGCGTGAATAAAGTTAGTGGCTTGTCAAGAAACTGCTAGCAATATTGGGTGATAAGTTATGGAATAAATAAAGCCTGAGTGAAATACTGGATGTGTATCTGCATCTGTATAACACCCAGCACTATATAATGACACAGTAGTAACACTGGCACATGCCGTATAGCCAGATGAGGGCTGGTTAGGTTATAGGATCAGTGGTATCTGCATCAGTATAATAACACTAAACACTATATAATGACACAGTAATGACACTGGCACATGGGTATAGCCAGAGGAGGGCTGGTTATAGGATCAGTGGTATCTGCATCAGTATAATAACACCCAGCTCTATCCAATGACACAGTAATGACACTGGCACATGGGTATAGCCAAAGGAGGGCTGGTTATAGGATCAGTGGTATCTGCTTCAGTATAATAACACCCAGCGCTATATAAAGATACAGTAATGACACTGGCACATGGGTATAGCCAGAGGAGGGCTGGTTAAAGAATCAGTGGCATCTGCATCAGAATATTAACACCCAGCGCTATATCATGACACAATAGTGACACTGGCTCATGGGTATAGCCAGAGGAGCGCTGGTTATAGGATCAGTGGTATCTGCATCAGTATAATAACACCCAGCACTATAAAATGACACAGTAGTGACACTGGCACATGCCGTATAGCCAGATGAGGGCTGGTTATAGGGTCAGTGGTACATGCATCAGTATAATAACACTCAGCACTATATAATGACACAGTTATGACACTGGCACATGGGTATAGCCAGAGGAGGGCTGGTTAAAGAATCAGTGGTATCTGCATCAGAATATTAACACCCAGTGCTATATCATGACACAATAGTGACACTGGCTCATGGGTATAGCCAGAGGAGCGCTGGTTATAGGATCAGTGGTATCTGCATCAGTATAATAACACCCAGCACTATAAAATGACACAGTAGTGACTGCCTGCAGAGCTAGGTGTCAGATGTGGGTATGTAGCTGGCAGATGCTACAGAGCTAGGTGTCAGATGCGGGTATGTAGCTGACAGAGATGAGGCAGAGCTAGGTGTCAGATGTGGGTATGTAGCTGACAGAGATGCTGCAGAGCTAATATGAAACTATTAAATAGGGCATACCTAATGCCTACCAGACTGGCAAAATGGAGTCCAGAGAATAAGAACTGCCCCAAATGCTGTAAAGAACAGACAGACCTCTTGCACTCCTTTTGGGAGTGCCCCAAAATATTTCAATTTTGGCAAAAGATAAATTTCTGGATAGGTAAATTAATGGGGGTAAAATTCAATCTTAGTCCACACCAAATAATGTTTCTATGCAAACCTTCGCCCATTATACCCAACAATAGATTTATAAATCTATTAATCCTGACCGCCCGCAATATAATATTAAAAAGATGGAAAAACCATACTCCACCTAAGTTTATAGACTTCTTAAAAGAAGTACAACATCAAATGGTGATGGAACAGTGTCAGGTAAAAGTCAATAACCCAAAAATGATCATCAGATTTTTCAGCAAATGGAAGAGATATATCTATTCACTCCCCTTAGAGATGCAGAGGCAAGCAGTGAAACATTTCAAGTCTTCACTCTGGGTTCAGCGCCAAATAGAGTTAGATCTCCTACCTAGAGTATGGTATGATCAATAACCTCTGTAAGAGTCTGATACATATTTTTCCCCAGATCTATACCACTCATCCAATGTTCATGTAGTTTTTATATAATTTTGCCCCTTTTTTTTCCCTTTTTTTTCTCTCTTTCTTCCTTTTTCCGTCCCTCCCCCTCCCTTTCTCTCCCTCCTCTTCAGATCAAGGTTAAATAGATCAATCTTAGGATCTTAGGCTATGGTAATAAGATTAAATTTCAATGTAACCTTCGTAGTATCTAATAGATCTAAGCTGTTGACAATAGTAATTTACTGCCACTTGCCATACTTATAGAGGTTACACGCGGAACAGACAAGAGGGTACTGACTTACAAAGATGCTTACAGATTAGACAGTGGTGTTTATACCAAGATTTGAGACATCATACGGACAAGATGTATAACTGATATCTCTGTAGTCAAAACATGCATACACACAAGAAGTCTTTTATGGTTAGATAGAAGTCTTACTGAAGGTAATTGGTTGCATTTTTTTTGCAATGGAACTTATCTGCTTTTTATTAGTCTCCCATTGTCCCTTACAGACTAAATATATGTACCTTATTTAGAGCTGAGTTACCAATATGGATAGAATGTACAATTGATTTCGATAGTTAAAACAGGTAATTACACAAGATGGTATTTTGTTTTTTGCTTATTCTTTCTTTTTTCTTAAATAAGAACTATCAGTGAATGTAACTGGCTGTACCATGTTAAATGTTGGAAACTGTCTGCATTTGATCATGTGAATTATAGGAGCTGCGTCTCCGAAACAATTGTAATATAATTTATTTTCTTTTTGAATTAAAAAATTATTAAAAAAAAAAAAAAAAAAAAAAGAGATGCTGCAGAGCTAGGTGTCAGATGTGGGTATGTAACTGACAGAGATGCTGCAGAGCTAGGTGTCAGATGTGGTTATGTAACTGATAGAGATGCTAGAGAGCTATGTGTCAGATGTGGGTATGTAACTGATAGAGATGCTGCAGAGTTAGGTGTCAGATGTGGGTATGTAACTGATAGAGATGCTGCAGAGCTAGGTGTCAGATGTGGGTATGTAACTGACAGAGATGCTGCAGAGCTAGGTGTCAGATGTGGTTATGTAACTGATAGAGATGCTAGAGAGCTATGTGTCAGATGTGGGTATGTAACTGATAGAGATGCTGCAGAGTTAGGTGTCAGATGTGGTTATGTAACTGATAGAGATGCTGCAGAGCTAGGTGTCAGATGTGGGTATGTAACTGATAGAGATGCTGCAGAGTTAGGTGTCAGATGTGGGTATGTAACTGATAGAGATGCTGCAGAGTTAGGTGTCAGATGTGGTTATGTAACTGATAGAGATGCTGCAGAGCTAGGTGTCAGATGTGGGTATGTAACTGACAGAGATGCTGCAGAGCTAGGTGTCAGATGTGGTTATGTAACTGATAGAGATGCTGCAGAGCTAGGTGTCAGATGTGGGTATGTAACTGACAGAGATGCTGCAGAGTTAGGTGTCAGATGTGGGTATGTAACTGATAGAGATGCAGCAGAGTTAGGTGTCAGATGTGGGTATGTAACTGATAGAGATGCTGCAGAGCTAGGTGTCAGATGTGGGTATGTAACTGACAGAGATGCTGCAGAGTTAGGTGTCAGATGTGGGTATGTAACTGATAGAGATGCTGCAGAGTTAGGTGTCAGATGTGGGTATGTAGCTGACAGAGATGCTGCCGAGCTAAGTGTCAGATGTGGGTATGTAACTGACAGAGATGCTGCCGAGCTAAGTGTCAGATGTGGGTATGTAACTGACAGAGATACTGAAGAACTAGGTGTCAGATGTGGGTATGTAACTGATAGAGATGCTGCAGAGCTAGGTGTCAGATGTTGGTATGTAACTGATAGAGATGCTGCAGAGTTAGGTGTCAGATGTGGGTATGTAACTGATAGAGATGCTGCAGAGTTAGGTTTCAGATATGGGTATGTAACTGACAGAGATGCTGCAGAGCTAGGAGTCAGATGTGGGTATGTAACTGATAGAGATGCTGCAGAGTTAGGTGTCAGATGTGGGTATGTAGCTGACAGATGCTGCAGAGCTAGGTGTCAGATGTGGGTATGTAACTGATAGATGCTGCAGAGCTGGGTGTCAAGATGTGGGTATGTAACTGACAGAGATGCTGCAGAGCTAGGTGTCAGATGTGGTTATGTAACTGACAGAGATGCTGCAGAGCTAGGTGTCAGATGTGGGTATGTAACTGACAGAGATGCTGCAGAGCTAGGTGTCAGTTGTGGGTATGTAGCTGACAGAGATGCTGCAGAGCTAGGTGTCAGATGTGGCTATGTAGCTGACAGATGCTGCAGAGCTAGCAGGGGCGTATTTAGGTTTTGTGCTGCCCTAGGCAATCAAAATTCTGCTGCCCCCCCCCACCCCCCCACCTCACCCCAGGTTTAAGGCCTTTTTTTAGACATAATATTTTGGGGGCAGGGTGTAAAAAATAAAAAAAATAATGTCTTTTTAAGTAGATGTTCACCAGGGCTTGCATTCACTCTGGTCATACACACACACATATATATATATATATATATATATATATATATATATATATATATATATATATATATATATATATATATATATATATATATATATATATATATATATATATATATATATATATATAAAGACATTATTTTGCAAGTCAGATGATTAAAGTGTTTATATCAGTATAAAATATCCTTCACTGTATGATAGTTTGTCAGTAGGTAGTTGTATAACCTTAAACATCTTCTTTGGTGATTGACAGTTATTTAAGCAAAATATCTGCTTGGATAAATATGTAATGAATATACAAACTGGCCTTTAAAAGTACTTAAAAAATACAACAGTAGTTATGATAGGTTTAGGAATTATATCGTAGGGGATAAAGTCACATGATACAATCATAATAAAGTATATACTTGTATTGTTTCTGAATGTATTAAATGCATACAACATATTTTCAGTTGTGTTTTAAGTCACATAGTTGTATAGATTCAGCAATAAATACTTATTCTTTGCATGTATGACTGATAGACAAACAGTAAATGTACAAGTATTTAGTGACTAATCCGTTTAAGTATTTTAATGCCTAATGAAGATGTATTGAAGGGAGAAAGGCATATGCTGTTTCACAGTGGTCACGTTGTAGTGCAAACTGCACTGTGTAGTCTGTGTGAGTCTCAATCACGCGGTGGAGCCAGGAAGAATACTGCATTCCCTCTCAGTCCAGGCCAGGCTGCGCAAGTGAGCTCCGCCTCCACTGTCACCACCTCATGCGCACCCACATACAATCCCATAGGATAGCAATAGCCGGGCAAGCCATTTAAGTCATTAGTAATTGGTTGATTTAGCCACCCGGCCCTGAGTTCAGTAAAGTGGCCCTAGGGACTCAAAATTCTGCTGCCCCTTAAAAATCTGCTGCCCTAGGCACCGGCCTTGTTGGCCTATGCCTTAATACACCCCTGGGAGCTAGGTGTCAGATCTGGTTATGTAAATTATAGAGATGCTGCAGAGCTAGGTGTCAGATGTGGGTATGTAGCTGACAGATGCTGCAGAGCTAGGTGTCAGATGTGGGTATGTAACTGATAGAGATGCTGCAGAGCTGGGTGTCAGATGTGGGTATTTAGCTGACAGATGCTGCAGAGCTAGGTGTCAGATGTGGGTATGTAGCTGACAGATGCTGCAGAGCTAGGTGTCAGATGTGGGTATGTAGCTGACAGATGCTACAGAGCTAGGTGTCAGATGTGGTTATGTAACAGATTGAGATGCTGCAGAGCTAGGTGTCAGATATGGGTATGTAACTGATAGAGATGCTGCAGAGCTGGGTGTCAGATGTGGGTATGTAGCTGACAGTGCTGCTGCAGAACTAGGGTTCAGATGTGGGTATGCAGCTGACAGAGATGCTGCGGAGCTAGGTGCCAGATGTGGTTATGTAACTGATAGAGATGCTGCAGAGTTAGGTGTCAGATGTGGGTATGTAACTGATAGAGATGCTGCAAAGCTAGGTGTCTGATCTGGTTATGTAACTGACAGAGATACTGAAGAGCTAGGTGTCAGATGTGCGTATGTAACTGATAGAGATGATGCAGAGCTAGGTGTCAGATGTGGGTATGTAACTGATAGAGATGCTGCAGAGTTAGGTGTCAGATGTGGGTATGTAGCTGACAGATGCTGCAGAGCTAGGTGTCAGATGTGGGTATGTAGCTGACAGATGCTGCAGAGCTAGGTGTCAGATGTGGGTATGTAGCTGACAGATGCTGCAGAGCTAGGTGTCAGATGTGGGTATGTAGCTGACAGATGCTGCAGAGCTAGGTGTCAGATGTGGGTATGTAGCTGACAGATACTGCAGAGCTAGATGTCAGATGTGGTTATGTAACAGATTGAGATGATGCAGAGCTAGGTGTCAGATATGGGTATGTAACTGATAGAGATGCTGCAGAGCTGGGTGTCAGATGTGGGTATGTAGCTGACAGTGCTGCTGCAGAACTAGGGGTCAGATGTGGGTATGTAGCTGGCAGATGCTGCAGAGCTAGGTGTCAGATGTGGGTATGTAGCTGATAGATGCTGCAGAGCTAGGTGTCAGATGTGGTTATGTAACAGATTGAGATGCTGCAGAGCTAGGTGTCAGATGTGGGTATGTAGCTGGCAGATGCTGCAGAGCTAGGTGTCAGATGTGGGTATGTAGCTGACAGAGATGAGGCAGAGCTAGGTGTCAGATGTGGGTATGTAGCTGACAGAGATGCTGCAGAGCTAGGTGTCAGATGTGGGTATGTAACTGACAGAGATGCTGCAGAGCTAGGTGTCAGATGTGGTTATGTAACTGATAGAGATGCTGCAGAGCTATGTGTCAGATGTGGGTATGTAACTGATAGAGATGCTGCAGAGCTAGGTGTCAGATGTGGGTATGTAACTGATAGAGATGCTGCAGAGTTAGGTGTCAGATGTGGGTATGTAACTGATAGAGATGCTGCAGAGTTAGGTTTCAGATATGGGTATGTAACTGACAGATATGCTGCAGAGCTAGGAGTCAGATGTGGGTATGTAACTGATAGAGATGCTGCAGAGTTAGGTGTCAGATGTGGGTATGTAGCTGACAGATGCTGCAGAGCTAGGTGTCAGATGTGGGTATGTAGCTGACAGATGCTGCAGAGCTAGGTGTCAGATGTGGGTATGTAGCTGACAGATGCTGCAGAGCTAGGTGTCAGATGTGGGTATGTAGCTGACAGATGCTGCAGAGCTAGGTGTCAGATGTGGGTATGTAGCTGACAGATACTGCAGAGCTAGATGTCAGATGTGGTTATGTAACAGATTGAGATGATGCAGAGCTAGGTGTCAGATATGGGTATGTAACTGATAGAGATGCTGCAGAGCTGGGTGTCAGATGTGGGTATGTAGCTGACAGTGCTGCTGCAGAACTAGGGGTCAGATGTGGGTATGTAGCTGGCAGATGCTGCAGAGCTAGGTGTCAGATGTGGGTATGTAGCTGATAGATGCTGCAGAGCTAGGTGTCAGATGTGGTTATGTAACAGATTGAGATGCTGCAGAGCTAGGTGTCAGATGTGGGTATGTAGCTGGCAGATGCTGCAGAGCTAGGTGTCAGATGTGGGTATGTAGCTGACAGAGATGAGGCAGAGCTAGGTGTCAGATGTGGGTATGTAGCTGACAGAGATGCTGCAGAGCTAGGTGTCAGATGTGGGTATGTAACTGACAGAGATGCTGCAGAGCTAGGTGTCAGATGTGGTTATGTAACTGATAGAGATGCTGCAGAGCTATGTGTCAGATGTGGGTATGTAACTGATAGAGATGCTGCAGAGCTAGGTGTCAGATGTGGGTATGTAACTGATAGAGATGCTGCAGAGTTAGGTGTCAGATGTGGGTATGTAACTGATAGAGATGCTGCAGAGTTAGGTTTCAGATATGGGTATGTAACTGACAGATATGCTGCAGAGCTAGGAGTCAGATGTGGGTATGTAACTGATAGAGATGCTGCAGAGTTAGGTGTCAGATGTGGGTATGTAGCTGACAGATGCTGCAGAGCTAGGTGTCAGATGTGGGTATGTAACTGATAGATGCTGCAGAGCTGGGTGTCAAGATGTGGGTATGTAACTGACAGAGATGCTGCAGAGCTAGGTGTCAGATGTGGGTATGTAACTGACAGAGATGCTGCAGAGCTAGGTGTCAGATGTGGGTATGTAACTGACAGAGATGCTGCAAAGCTAGGTGTCAGATGTGGGTATGTAGCTGACAGAGATGCTGCAGAGCTAGGTGTCAGATGTGGGTATGTAACTGATAGAGATGCTGCAGAGCTAGGTGTCAGATGTGGGTATGTAACTGACAGAGATGCTGCAGAGCTAGGTGTCAGATGTGGGTATGTAGCTGACAGATGCTGCAGAGCTAGGTGTCAGATCTGGTTATGTAACTGATAGAGATGCTGCAGGGCTAGGTGTCAGATGTGGGTATGTAGCTGACAGAGATGCTGCAGAGCTAGGTATCAGATGTGGGTATGTAACTAAGAGAGATACTGAAGAGCTATGTGACAGATGTGGGTATATAACTGATAGAGATGCTGCAGAGCTGGGTGTCAGATGTGGGTATGTAGCTGACAGAGATGCTGCAGAGCTAGATGTCAGATGTGGGTATGTAGCTGACAGAGATGCTGCAGAGCTAGTTGTCAGATGTGGGTATGTAACTGATAGAGATGCTGCAGAGCTAGGTGTCAGATGTGGGTATGTAACTGACAGAGATGCTGCAGAGCTAGGTGTCAGATCTGGTTATGTAACTGATAGAGATGCTGCAGAGCTAGGTGTCAGATGTGGGTATGTAACTGACAGAGATGCTGCATAGCTAGGTGTCAGATGTGGGTATGTAACTGACAGAGATGCTGCTGAGCTAGGTGTCAGATGTGGGTATGTAACTGATAGAGATGCAGCAGAGCTAGGTGTCAGATTTGGGTATGTAACTGATAGAGATGCAGCAGAGCTAGGTGTCAGATGTGGGTATGTAACTGATAGAGATGCAGCAGAGCTAGGTGTCAGATTTGGGTATGTAACTGATAGAGATGCAGCAGAGCTAGGTGTCAGATGTGGGTATGTAACTGATAGAGATACAGCAGAGCTAGGTGTCAGATGTGGGTATGTAGCTGACAGAGATGCTGCAGAGCTAGGGGTCAGATAAGGGTATGTAACTGAGAGAGATGATGCAGAGCTGTGTGTCAGATGTGGGTATGTAACTGATAGAGATGCTGAAGAGCTGGGTGTCAGGTGTGGGTATGTAACTGATAGAGATGCTGCAGAGCTAGGTGTCAGATGTGGGTATGTAACTGACAGAGATGCTGCAGAGCTAGGTGTCAGATCTGGTTATGTAACTGATAGAGATGCTGCAGAGCTAGGTGTCAGATGTGGGTATGTAACTGACAGAGATGCTGCATAGCTAGGTGTCAGATGTGGGTATGTAACTGACAGAGATGCTGCTGAGCTAGGTGTCAGATGTGGGTATGTAACTGATAGAGATGCTTAAGAGCTGGGTGTCAGGTGTGGGTATGTAACTGTCAGAGATGCTGCCTGCAGATCTAGGTGTCAGATGTGGGTATGTAGCTGACAGAGATGCTGCAGAGCTAGGTGTCAGATGTGGGTATGTAGCTGGCAGATGCTGCAGAGCTAAGTGTCAGATGTGGGTATGTAACTGATAGAGATGCTGAAGAGCTAGGTGTCAGATGTGGGTATGTAACTGATAGAGATGCTTAAGAGCTGGGTGTCAGGTGTGGGTATGTAACTGTCAGAGATGCTGCCTGCAGATCTAGGTGTCAGATGTGGGTATGTAGCTGACAGAGATGCTGCAGAGCTAGGTGTCAGATGTGGGTATGTAGCTGACAGAGATGCTGTAGATCTAGGTGCTGGTCTAATCTGGGCATTTTAGGACCAGGTATCTGGTCTGATCTGGGCATTTTAGGGTCAGGAATCTGGTCGGATCTGGGCATTTTAGGATCAGGAGTCTGGTCTGATCTGGGCATTTTAGGGTCAGGAGTCTGGTCTAATCTGGGCATTTTAGGGTCAGGAGTCTGGTCTAATCTGGGCACTTTAGGGTCAAGAGGCTTGTCTGATCTGGGCATTTTAGGCTAAGGAGTCTGGTCTGATCTGGACATTTTAGAGTCAGGAGGCTTGTCTGATCTGGGCATTTTAGGGTAAGCAATCTGGTCTGATCTGGACATTTTAGAGTCAGGAGTCTGGTCTGATCTGGACATTTTAGAGTCAGAAGTCTTGTCTGATCTGGGCATTTTAGGGTAAGGAGTCTGGACTGATCTGGGCATTTTAGAGTCAGGAGGCTGGTCTTATCTGGGCATTTTAGGGTCAGGAGTCTGGTCTGATCTGGGCATTTTAGGGTCAGGGGTCTGGTCTGGTCTGATCTGAGCATTTTAAGGTCAGGGGTCTGGTCTGATCTGAGCATTTTGGGGTCAGGAGGATGGTCTAATCTGGGCATTTTAGAGTCCGGAGGCTGGTCTAATCTGGGCATTTTAGAGTCCGGAGGCTGGTCTGATCTGGGCATTTTAGGGTCAGGAGTCTGGTCTGATCTGGGCATATTAGGGTCAGGAGTCTGGACTGATCTGGGCATTTTAGTGTCAGGAGGCTGGTCTGATCTGGTTATTTTATGGTAAGGAGTCTGGTCTGATGTGGCCATTTCATTGTCAGGAGGCTTGTCTGATCTGGGCATTTTAGGGTAAGGAGTCTGGTCTGATCTGGACATTTTAGAGTCAGGAGGCTGGTCTGATCTGGGCATTTTAGGGTAAGCAATCTGGTCTGATCTGGACATTTTAGAGTCGGGAGTCTGGTCTGATCTGTACATTTTAGGGTAAGGAGTCTGATCTGGGCATTTTAGGGTAAGGAGTCTGGTCTGATCTGGGCATTTTAGGGTAAGGAGTCTGGTCTGATCTGGGCATTTTAGTGTCAGGAGGCTGGTCTGATCTGGGCATTTTTGGGTAAGGAGTCTGGTCTGATCTGGGCATTTTAGGGTAAGGAGTCTGGTCTGATCTGGGCATTTTAGAGTCAGGAGGCTGGTCTGATCTGGGCATTTTTGGGTCAGGAGTCTGGTCTGATCTGAGCATTTTAGGATCAGGAGTCTGGTCTGATCTGGGCATTTTAGGGTCAGGAGTCTGGTCTAATCTGGGCATTTTAGGGTAAGGAGTCTGGTCTGATCTGAGCATTTTAAGGTCAGAGGTCTGCTCTGATCTGAGCATTTTAGGGTCAGGAGGCTGGTCTAATCTGGGCATTTTAGAGTCCGGAGGCTGGTCTAATCTGGGCATTTTAGAGTCCGGAGGCTGGTCTGATCTGGGCATTTTAGGGTCAGGAGTCTGGTGTGATCTGAGCATTTTAGGGTCAGGAGTCTGGTCTGATCTGGGCATTTTAGGGTCAAGAGTCTGGTCTGATCTGGGCATTTTAGGGTCAGGAGTCTGGACTGATCTGGGCATTTTAGTGTCAGGAGGCTGGTCTAATCTGGTTATTTTATGGTAAGGAGTCTGGTCTGATGTGGCCATTTCATTGTCAGGAGGCTTGTCTGATCTGGGCATTTTAGGGTAAGGAGTCTGGTCTGATCTGGACATTTTAGAGTCAGGAGGCTGGCCTGATCTGGGCATTTTAGGGTCAGGAGTCTGGTCTAATCTGGGCATTTTAGGGTCAGGAGTCTGGTCTAATCTGGGCACTTTAGGGTCAAGAGGCTTGTCTGATCTGGGCATTTTAGGCTAAGGAGTCTGGTCTGATCTGGACATTTTAGAGTCAGGAGGCTTGTCTGATCTGGGCATTTTAGGGTAAGCAATCTGGTCTGATCTGGACATTTTAGAGTCAGGAGTCTGGTCTGATCTGGACATTTTAGAGTCAGAAGTCTTGTCTGATCTGGGCATTTTAGGGTAAGGAGTCTGGACTGATCTGGGCATTTTAGAGTCAGGAGGCTGGTCTTATCTGGGCATTTTAGGGTCAGGAGTCTGGTCTGATCTGGGCATTTTAGGGTCAGGGGTCTGGTCTGGTCTGATCTGAGCATTTTAAGGTCAGGGGTCTGGTCTGATCTGAGCATTTTGGGGTCAGGAGGATGGTCTAATCTGGGCATTTTAGAGTCCGGAGGCTGGTCTAATCTGGGCATTTTAGAGTCCGGAGGCTGGTCTGATCTGGGCATTTTAGGGTCAGGAGTCTGGTCTGATCTGGGCATTTTAGGGTCAGGAGTCTGGACTGATCTGGGCATTTTAGTGTCAGGAGGCTGGTCTGATCTGGTTATTTTATGGTAAGGAGTCTGGTCTGATGTGGCCATTTCATTGTCAGGAGGCTTGTCTGATCTGGGCATTTTAGGGTAAGGAGTCTGGTCTGATCTGGACATTTTAGAGTCAGGAGGCTGGTCTGATCTGGGCATTTTAGGGTAAGCAATCTGGTCTGATCTGGACATTTTAGAGTCGGGAGTCTGGTCTGATCTGTACATTTTAGGGTAAGGAGTCTGATCTGGGCATTTTAGGGTAAGGAGTCTGGTCTGATCTGGGCATTTTAGGGTAAGGAGTCTCGTCTGATCTGGGCATTTTAGTGTCAGGAGGCTGGTCTGATCTGGGCATTTTTGGGTAAGGAGTCTGGTCTGATCTGGGCATTTTAGGGTAAGGAGTCTGGTCTGATCTGGGCATTTTAGAGTCAGGAGGCTGGTCTGATCTGGGCATTTTTGGGTCAGGAGTCTGGTCTGATCTGAGCATTTTAGGATCAGGAGTCTGGTCTGATCTGGGCATTTTAGGGTCAGGAGTCTGGTCTAATCTGGGCATTTTAGGGTAAGGAGTCTGGTCTGATCTGAGCATTTTAAGGTCAGAGGTCTGCTCTGATCTGAGCATTTTAGGGTCAGGAGGCTGGTCTAATCTGGGCATTTTAGAGTCCGGAGGCTGGTCTAATCTGGGCATTTTAGAGTCCGGAGGCTGGTCTGATCTGGGCATTTTAGGGTCAGGAGTCTGGTGTGATCTGAGCATTTTAGGGTCAGGAGTCTGGTCTGATCTGGGCATTTTAGGGTCAGGAGTCTGGTCTGATCTGGGCATTTTAGGGTCAGGAGTCTGGACTGATCTGGGCATTTTAGTGTCAGGAGGCTGGTCTAATCTGGTTATTTTATGGTAAGGAGTCTGGTCTGATGTGGCCATTTCATTGTCAGGAGGCTTGTCTGATCTGGGCATTTTAGGGTAAGGAGTCTGGTCTGATCTGGACATTTTAGAGTCAGGAGGCTGGCCTGATCTGGGCATTTTAGGGTAAGCAATCTGGTCTGATCTGGACATTTTAGAGTCAGGAGTCTGGTCTGATCTGTACATTTTAGGGTAAGGAGTCTGATCTGGGCATTTTAGGGTAAGGAGTTTGGTCTGATCTGGGCATTTTAGGGTAAGGAGTCTGGTCTGATCTGGGCATTTTAGTGTCAGGAGGCTGGTCTGATCTGGGCATTTTTGGGTAAGGAGTCTGGTCTGATCTGGGCATTTTAGGGTAAGGAGTCTGGTCTGATCTGGGCATTTTAGAGTCAGGAGGCTGGTCTGATCTGGGCATTTTTGGGTCAGGAGTCTGGTCTGATCTGAGCATTTTAGGATCAGGAGTCTGGTCTGATCTGGGCATTTTAGGGTCAGGAGTCTGGACTAATCTGGGCATTTTAGGGTCAGGGGTCTGGTCTAATCTGAACATTTTAGTGTCAGAAGTCTGGTCTAATCTGGGCACTTTAGGGTCAGGAGGCTGGTCTGATCTGGTCATTTTATGGTAAAGAGTCTAGTCTGATCTGTCTATTTTATTGTCAGGAAGCTTGTCTGATCTGGGCATTTTAGGCTAAGGAGTCTGGTCTGATCTGGACATTATAGAGTCAGGAGGCTGGTCTGATCTGGACATTTTAGAGTCAGGAGTCTTGTCTGATCTGGGCATTTTAGGGTAAGGAGTCTGGACTGATCTGGGCATTTTAGAGTCAGGAGGCTGGTCTGATCTGGGCATTTTAGGGTAAGCAATCTGGTCTGATCTGGACATTTTAGAGTCAGGAGTCTGGTCTGATCTGGACATTTTAGAGTCAGGAGTCTTGTCTGATCTGGGCATTTTAGGGTAAGGAGTCTGGACTGATCTGGGCATTTTAGAGTCAGGAGGCTGGTCTGATCTGGGCATTTTAGGGTCAGGATTCTGGTCTGATGTGGCCATTTCATTGTCAGGAGGCTTGTCTGATCTGGGCATTTTAGGGTAAGGAGTTTGGTCTGATCTGGACATTTTAGAGTCAGGAGGCTGGTCTGATCTGGGCATTTTAGGGTAAGCAATCTGGTCTGATCTGGACATTTTAGAGTCAGGAGTCTGGTCTGATCTGGACATTTTAGAGTCAGAAGTCTGGTCTGATCAGGGCATTTTAGGGTAAGGAGTCTGGTCTGATCTGGGCATTTTAGGGTAAGGAGTCTGGTCTGATCTGGACATTTTAGAGTCAGGAGTCTGATCTGATCTGGTCATTTTAGGGTCAGTATTCTGGTCTGATCTGGGCATTTTAGTGTCAGGAGGCTGGTCTGATCTGGACATTTTATTGTCAGGAGTCTGATCTGGGCATTTTAGGGTCAGGGGTCTTGTCTGATCTGGGCATTTTAGAGTCAGGAGGCTGGTCTGATCTGGGCATTTTAGGGTAAGGAGTCTGGTCTTATCTGGGCATTTTAGGGTAAGGAGTCTGGTCTGATCTGGGCATTTTAGGGCCAGGGGTCTGGTCTGATCTGGGCATTTTAGGGGCAGGGGTCTGGTCTGATCTGGGCATTTTAGAGTCAGGAGTCTGGTCTGATCTGGGCATTTTAGGGTCAGAAGTCTGATCTGGGCATTTTAGGGTCAGAAGTCTGGTCTGATCTGGGCATTTTAGGGTAAGGAGTCTGGTCTGATCTGGGCATTTTAAGGTCAGGATTCTGGTCTGATCTGGTCATTTTAGAGTCAGGAGGCTGGTCTGATCTGGGCATTTTTGGGTAAGGAGTCTGGTCTGATCTGGGCATTTTAGTGTCAGGAGGCTGGTCTGATCTGGGCATTTTAGGGTAAGGAGTCTGGTCTGAGAGTATAGTTAGATCTAGGTAAGAATCTGCATTGCAGAGAGGTTGCAGGATTAGATGTATTGTCCCTTCGGGGCATGCAGCTAACAAAGGGCTGTAGGGATGCTCTCAATTTGTATTTTGTAAAGGTGCAAGGTTAAAAGGAGAAGTAAGAATAGGTGAAAAGATAAAAGATGAAACTCCCCCCTCTCTTGTAGCCCTGACATAGCTTTGTAGCCAACTTTATTCTTCACAGACCTTATGGTCTAAAGCTCCAGCTCCCCTCGGTGTATGGACTGACAGGGGCTGCATGTAAAAGCTGTGAGGTTAAAGGGACAGTCAACTCAAAATTGTTATTGTTTAAAAAGATAGATAATTCCTTTATTACCCATTCCCCAGTTTTGCACAGAAAACAGTTATATTAATTACTTTTTACCTCTGTGATTACCTTGTATCTAAGCATCTTCTGAGAGCCCCCTGATCTCATGACTTTATCTATTGACTTGCATTTTATGCAATTAGTACAGTGTCTGCACAAGCCACTGGTGTGAGCACAATGTTATCTATCTGTCTCACATGAACTAACAGTCTCCTGTTGTGAAAGGCAAATAAAAAATCATGTGATAGGAGGCTGTCTTTAGTGGCTTAGCAACAGGCAGAAATTTAGAGATTTGAATGTTATAAAGTATATTAATATAACAATATTGGATGTGCAAAGCAGGGGAATGGGTAATAAAGGCGTTATCTATCTTTTTAAACAATAACAATATTTTTGTTGACTGTCCCTTTAATATATTCATTTATTTTAGTCTAAGGATCTACTCATTCTAAAATTCCAAGGTAAGAAACTGTGTTATAGGGATATGTACTTGTTTTCCTTTTGATGTACTACATACACAAGTTTAGTGTATTAGCTAAGGGTTTAACTAAGTGTGCACTAACTTTACCTGTGGAGTTTATTTTACCACTTCATTTAATCCGTTCTACAATATGAAATATAGTTTAAACGCTCTGTATTGCCTCTTGTAATGTACATTTCAGCTATTGCACCTATTAAAGCACTGACATTTATATATAAAAATAAGTATGTGGTCCTTTATAGCTGGTCTAACAAAGTCTAAAAGCTTAACCCTCCCTGCTAGTTCTGGAAACTGCAGTCTGCTATCTGTAAATCTTAGTAATTGAATATTATTTCCTTTAGCAACTTCGGCAAATGCTTTCCTGGGAACATTGAACATTTGAATACAGTTAGGAATGGCTAAATATTGATTTTTCCAAGCTCTGAGAACTAAGTGCACAAGTATAGATTGGGTACTTGGAGGCAGCATGTGCTGAGGTATTAGCTGCTGCGTTTTTGTGCCAGAAATTTGCAGTTAGCGCATATACATTAAATTATGAATAAGACATTAAAACGGAAATAAAGCAATGCATTACCCCAGGCTACAGATGATCTGGCTAATTATACCGCACCTGCTAAATTGTGTGCAAGGAGATCATTATAGCTCTGTGTATAGTTATCTATTTGCTTGTGATTTAAAGGGAAAAGAGAAACATAACACAGTGAAACAGTTAATAGTAATCTCTGCTTGGAATCAAATCTTTATTAGGTATTGGTGGTCCTAGGGGGATGCAATGTGTTTCCAGTTAAAGGACATTTTGATGTAATATTTTCTCCAATTTACCTTCTGGGATGTATTAAACTGATTACAAATAGATCATGTACTGTTATTTTGTCATATGAAGTGGCTGGGTTTTTTTTCTTTTGAAACCGCCATCCAAACTGAAAATTTCAATAATGCAGTACTGACTATAGAAGAGTTATGTAAACAAGATATAGATGCAGAAGCTAACATCCCAGTGGGGGTGGGAGAGACTTACTTAGAGCCGATCTGAAAGTGTGTTCCTGTAGGTACTTTGAAAACAATGTACTGTTACCCCCTAATCTCAAAGAAGCAAGACGTTGTGTCAAGGTGCCATAGCTTCCAACACTTCCTGAAGACTATGTAGGATGAGGAGGCTGGTGGCTTAGTTAGGGATATATGGGGTGTAGTTGCACCAGAGTGAGGGTTGAGTTTAGAAATTGTGGGGAGCTGAGTGGGGAGTGGGTTGGAGCTGGATAAGGAGTGGCACATTAGGTAAGTGACTAGGCAGTTATTAGTAAGTAAGTAATTAGTAGGAGGATCTTTCAAATCCCACAGAAAAAAAGGAGAAAGACTTTTTGTTTTTGTTTCTTAAAAGGAATAGGCAGAAGAATTCCGCTCTGCAGTATCTCCTGCACCTTGTGATGCCTACTTTAGAGGTCAGTGTTTTTACATTGTACAGTCTAGAGCCTGTTGGCAGTGCACATCTAGATCTTACTTCCCTTTAATGAGATTTTCCTGTGAAAGCAATAAAGTGGTTTTGAGCTCTGTTTTCCAACTTTGGGAGTTAGGTTTGTTAAATCAGTAGGTGTTCACTAAAACAATAACAAGATGAGGCATTCTAGTGGTTCTTTAGGTACTAGCGCACCCTAATATTTAGCAGGCCCCTTGCCAATAAGGGTGGTGGGTTTTGTTGGCTGTGTACGGGTATATGATGAGTAATACTAGGAGTTTTGTGTAGGTGGATATTAGGTGCAAGAAGGGCCATATGTAGGTATAGTTGGATGCATGAAGTAGTGGTTGACCTTTGTTTAATTCTTTTATTAAGCCGGTTCACAGAACATAAGAAAGAAAATTACATACAATTCATGCCCATAAAACAGATAACACATCATGACATGTTTATACAAAAACAATAGATAAATGCAAAAACCACAAAACAATAAATGCAGGGAAAAAACATGCACTTCAAAGGTTTGACCATGATGAGATTCACAGAGTTTAACGTAATTTCAGAGTTTCATAAACCAGTACAAGATAATTCCTGTTTATCATGTCCCTATACCTGTGGGCACTATAAATAAGACTATCATGCCTATGAACCGTAGAGTTTTATCCCTCCAAAATACAAAAAAATCATCAAAAAATATAACGAGAAAAAATAAAAAAAATTATACATAAATGCATCACTCCATCCCTCTATATACTTCCTTGCTTTAACACAGTCCTGAGATTACTAAGCTAATGATGAAAATGGTATCAAAGAGAGGGGAAACAGACGCGCTTTAACTGCTGAAATAAATGGTTTGGTATTAAATAGTTGGGATAATAACTGTTTTTGAATCTCTAGTGTTTGTGCTTTTATCAACGGTAGCCATTTATCCAGCAATTCCTGCGTCTTATTATCATTTAATAAGTTAATGTTCTGTATCTCGAATGTAATATGTTGTAGTAGGATACTTATAAAACTAGCAAACCTGGGTGGGGATATATCCTTCCACTTCTTCAGCATCATGTATCTCATTACCATTATCAGAGCACAGTAGGTATGGTAATAATTTGGTCTAATAATTGCTGAGTCTGTCAATAATTGTTTTTAACTACCATTAATCTTGAAATGATCAGAAAAAGAGTTTATTATACCAAAAATTTAATTTGGACCACAATTGTGATATTTTTGGACATTTCCAAAATATATGTAGAATATCTACCTTATTTAAATGGCATTTAGGACAGAAATAAAATCATTATTTGAAAATAATTTTGCCAATTTGGAGGGAATTGTAAGCTTTTGTGTTACCACAAAACTATGTCTAATATTTATGGGCTCTACTGCTGGAAAGTGCAATGCCCAAAAAGCTTGAATTGTATTTAAATTAAATGTAGCTGTCCCTGTTTGGAGAGCAAAATATCATATAGCAAAGAGATAGAACATTTCCCTACAGAAAATTTCCTAATAGCTAGATTGATCTCGGACTATCGACCCAGTAGCTCCACTTTCCAACTTTTGGCATTAATAAAGTGACGTATCTGAAAGTATGCAAATAGATGATTCCTGAATATTTGAAACATACGTATAAGATCATATGGATAGTAAGTGTCTGGCTGAAGAGAACAATTGATGTACATATATCAGCCCCTTTTGAGACCATGATTTGAAAACAGATTGTTGAATTCCTGGTATGTTTTCTGGATTCCCACATATTGGGAGAAGAGAGGAACATTTAGCAGTTTGTTAGTTTTGGTGGCTGTGTAGGGTTATATGATGAGTAATACTAGGAGTTGTGTGTAGGTGGATATTAGGTGCAAGAAGGGCCATAGGTAGGTATAGTTGGAAGCATGCAGTAGTGGTTGACTTAAAGTGGAGAGAGGTCCCATGGTTAATACAGTGGGGGCCAGTGAGCTGGTGGTGGTGGACGCTGATCTCCTTATAACATCTATATAAGATAGGCAATAGTGTGTATCACACACAAAGGGGGTTCATTGTTTTGGCTCCTGTCAAAATATAGTTAAAAGGACATGATACGTAAATGTTGATGCACTTGAAACTAACGCAGGATAGCTGTAAAAGGCTAAAATATCACCTGAACAAATCTATGTAAAAAAGGAAAATATTTTACCTCATATGTACTCACACCCCACTGTAAAGAGACTTTTAGCAGCCAAACAAGATGCTTGTCCCAGGACTTGCAAGGGAATGTGCATCTGGCATGTGCAGGAACAGTCATGTTATTTTACTATTCAGTTTAAGGGCCATGATACCCAAATGTTGAAACACTTGACAGTGATGCAGCATAGCTGTAAAAGCTGACTAGAAAATATCACCTGAACATCTCTATGTAAAAAAGAAAGATATTTTACCTCAAAAGTTCCTCAGTAGCCACCTCCCATTGTTAAGGACTTTCAGCAGCAAATAAGTATGTCTGTCCCAGGACAGCTAAGGGAGTGAGCTTCATGAACACTCATCTTATTTCCTATTCAGTTTAAGGAAGTTTACTATGAAATCTCATAAGAGTTAAGTCAAATCTCATGAGATCACAGTAAAAGAGTTCATGACCTAAGCACTGTTGAGGCTGATTGGCTGCTGTTCATTTCTTAATTTTTTTTTTTTTTTACCTGCAGCTGGGAGCAGGTGAGTATAACTTTTTACACAGAACTTACTGAGCTGAGGAGATTGTGAGGTAAAATATCTTCCATTTACATAGAGATGCTCAGGTGATATTTTCCTGTCAGCTTTTTACAGTTATACTGCATCAGTTTCAAGTGATTTAGCATATGAGTATTATGTCCCTTTAAGTAAGTTTCAGTGAATTCTCATGACATCACAGCAAAGGCAAAGCATTACCTTAGCACTGCTGATACTGATTGCGGGATAGGCACAGACAAAGGCTGTGGCGGACATTTTCCAAAGTACAGATCTTAGTGAAGGACACAAAGGTACATTTGAAATTAAAAACATCATTATATAGCGCTGGGTGTTGTTATACTGATGCAGATACCACTGATCCTATAACCAGCCCTCCTCTGGCTATACGCATGTGCCAGTGTCACTACTGTGTCATTATATAGTGCTGGTTGTTATTATACTGATGCAGATACCACTGATCCTATAACCAGCCCACCTCTGGTTATACCCATGTGCCAGTGTCACTACTGTGTCATTATATAGCGCAGGGTGTTATTATACTGATGCAGATACCACTGATCCTATAACCAGCCCTCCTCTGGCTATACCCATGTGCCAGTGTCACTACTGTGTCATTAGATAGTGCTGGGTGTTATTATACTGATGCAGATACCACTGATCCTATAATCAGACCTCCTCTGGCTATACCCATGTGCCAGTGTCACTACTGTGTCATTATATAGAGCTGGGTGTTATTATACTGATGCAGATACCACTGATCCTATAACCAGCCCTCCTCTGGCTATACCCATGTGCCAGTGTCACTACTGAGTCATTATATAATGCTGGGTGTTGTTATACTGATGCAGATACCACTGACCCTATAACCAGCCCTCCTCTGGCTATACCCATGTGCCAGTGTCACTACTGTGTCATTATATAGTGCTGGGTGTTATTATACTGATGCAGATACCACTGATTCTATAACCAGCCCTCCTCTGGCTATACCCATGTGTCAGTGTCACTACTGTGTCATTATATAGCGCTGGGTGTTGTTATACTGATGCAAATGCCACTGATCCTATAACCAGCCTTTGTCTGGCTATACCCATGTGCCAGTATCACTACTGTGTCTTTGTATAGAGCTGGGTGTTATTATACTGATGCAGATACCACTGATCCTATAACCAGCCCTCCTCTGGCTATACCCATGTGTCAGTGTCACTACTGTGTCATTATATAGTGCTTGGTGTTATTATACTGATGCAGATACCACTGACCTTATAACCAGCCCTCCTCTGGCTATACCCATGTGCCAATGTCACTACTGTGTCATTATATAGTGCTGGGTGTTATTATACTGATGCAGATACCACTGATCCTATAACCAGTCCTCCTCTGGCTATACCCATGTGCCAGTGTCACTACTGTGTCATTATATAGTGCTGGGTGTTGTTATACTGATGCAGATACCACTGATCCTATAACCAACCCTTATCTGGCTATACCCATGTGCCAGTATCACTACTGTGTCATTATATAGTGCTGGGTGTTATTATACTGATGCAGATACCACTGATCCTATAACCAGCCCTCCTCTGGCTATACCCATGTGCCAGTGTCACTACTGTGTCATTAGATAGTGCTGGGTGTTATTATACTGATGCAGATACCACTGATCCTATAACCAGCCCTCCTCTGGCTATACCCATGTGCCAGTGTCACTACTGTGTCATTATATAGTGCTGGGTGTTATTATACTGATGCAGATACCACTGATCCTATAACCAGCCCTCCTCTGGCTATACCCATGTGTCAGTGTCACTACTGTGTCATTATATAGCGCTGGGTGTTGTTATACTGATGCAAATGCCACTGATCCTATAACCAGCCTTTGTCTGGCTATACCCATGTGCCAGTATCACTACTGTGTCTTTGTATAGAGCTGGGTGTTATTATACTGATGCAGATACCACTGATCCTATAACCAGCCCTCCTCTGGCTATACCCATGTGTCAGTGTCACTACTGTGTCATTATATAGTGCTTGGTGTTATTATACTGATGCAGATACCACTGACCTTATAACCAGCCCTCCTCTGGCTATACCCATGTGCCAATGTCACTACTGTGTCATTATATAGTGCTGGGTGTTATTATACTGATGCAGATACCACTGATCCTATAACCAGTCCTCCTCTGGCTATACCCATGTGCCAGTGTCACTACTGTGTCATTATATAGTGCTGGGTGTTATTATACTGATGCAGATACCACTGATCCTATAACCAACCCTTATCTGGCTATACCCATGTGCCAGTATCACTACTGTGTCATTATATAGTGCTGGGTGTTATTATACTGATGCAGATACCACTGATCCTATAACCAGCCCTCCTCTGGCTATACCCATGTGCCAGTGTCACTACTGTGTCATTAGATAGTGCTGGGTGTTATTATACTGATGCAGATACCACTGATCCTATAACCAGCCCTCCTCTGGCTATACCCATGTGCCAGTGTCACTACTGTGTCATTATATAGTGCTGGGTGTTATTATACTGATGCAGATACCACTGATTCTATAACCAGCCCTCCTCTGGCTATACCCATGTGTCAGTGTCACTACTGTGTCATTATATAGCGCTGGGTGTTGTTATACTGATGCAAATGCCACTGATCCTATAACCAGCCTTTGTCTGGCTATACCCATGTGCCAGTATCACTACTGTGTCTTTGTATAGAGCTGGGTGTTATTATACTGATGCAGATACCACTGATCCTATAACCAGCCCTCCTCTGGCTATACCCATGTGTCAGTGTCACTACTGTGTCATTATATAGTGCTTGGTGTTATTATACTGATGCAGATACCACTGACCTTATAACCAGCCCTCCTCTGGCTATACCCATGTGCCAATGTCACTACTGTGTCATTATATAGTGCTGGGTGTTATTATACTGATGCAGATACCACTGATCCTATAACCAGTCCTCCTCTGGCTATACCCATGTGCCAGTGTCACTACTGTGTCATTATATAGTGCTGGGTGTTGTTATACTGATGCAGATACCACTGATTCTATAACCAGCCCTCCTCTGGCTATACCCATGTGCCAGTGTCACTACTGTGTCATTATATAGCGCTGGGTGTTATTATACTGATGCAAATGCCACTGATCCTATAACCAGCCCTCCTCTGGCTATACCCATGTGTCAGTGTCACTACTGTGTCATTATATAGCGCTAGGTGTTATTATACTGATGCAGATACCACTGATTCTATAACCAGCCCTCCTCTGGCTATACCCATGTGCCAGTGTCACTACTGTGTCATTATATAGTGCTGGGTGTTATTATACTGATGCAGATACCACTGATCCTATAACCAACCCTTATCTGGCTATACCCATGTGCCAGTATCACTACTGTGTCATTATATAGTGCTGGGTGTTATTATACTGATGCAGATACCACTGATCCTATAACCAGCCCTCCTCTGGCTATACCCATGTGCCAGTGTCACTACTGTGTCATTAGATAGTGCTGGGTGTTATTATACTGATGCAGATACCACTGATCCTATAACCAGCCCTCCTCTGGCTATACCCATGTGCCAGTGTCACTACTGTGTCATTATATAGTGCTGGGTGTTATTATACTGATGCAGATACCACTGATTCTATAACCAGCCCTCCTCTGGCTATACCCATGTGTCAGTGTCACTACTGTGTCATTATATAGCGCTGGGTGTTGTTATACTGATGCAAATGCCACTGATCCTATAACCAGCCTTTGTCTGGCTATACCCATGTGCCAGTGTCACTACTGTGTCATTATATAGCGCTGGGTGTTATTATACTGATGCAAATGCCACTGATCCTATAACCAGCCCTCCTCTGGCTATACCCATGTGTCAGTGTCACTACTGTGTCATTATATAGCGCTAGGTGTTATTATACTGATGCAGATACCACTGATTCTATAACCAGCCCTCCTCTGGCTATACCCATGTGCCAGTGTCACTACTGTGTCATTATATAGCGCTAGGTGTTATTATACTGATGCAGATACCACTGATTCTATAACCAGCCCTCCTCTGGCTATACCCATGTGTCAGTGTCACTACTGTGTAGTGTGATAGGAGCGCCTAAAGGTGGATTCCTGCTGCTAAAAAAGTTCTTCCCTCAAAGAGAGCTAAATGGTGGATAAGAAGAAAAAATGGGGTTTATTTAGCAGCGCTAAAAAAAGCTAGGAAATGATGATACCAATCTAATTTATGTTTAATACAATCTATTTTATTTAAAAATTCTTATAACACATAAAAACAACAGCAAATGCTTTTCCTAATTAATAAAGGGACGTCTCCCTTATACAACACTTATAAAAACAGACTAGAACCATATAATCCTAGAATTTCAGGTATAAAGGAATTAATTCTATAGATAACATATGGCAAGCAACAAATTTCTAAGATAAATGGTGAATTAAATATTTAAAAGGCACAAATGTATCAATCCTAATAGCTTTACAGTTCTTCAGTAACAAATTCAGTTATAAAGTTACACAGTTACTTTCCTTGGACATATAATTGGCTCAGGTGTGCTGGATAGTTAAAAAGGCAAAAAACAGCCAATATTCTGATTTAGGTGCCAAAGCAATCGTGGTTAATGGAAATGGTTAATTTAACAGATGAATACCTTGATGTCTTTAAAGTTCAGTTTGCGTGTTTTAAAAAACGTAGTGCAAATTAGTGTAGAGGTACCTTAATCTGTCCTGGTTGCAACCGCTGATTATCTTCACTGTGAGGGATTCACAGACTGTTTGTTCCTGGTGCTTCTGATAAGTCACCTGACCTTCTCTTTGATTCAGAGGTCAGGGGTGATGATCCGTTCTGGTGATGTAGTTATCCTTTTTTTTGTTTTCCTTTCTTCTTATAGCCCAAATATTGTTTTCATCTGGGTTCCCTCAGACTTCTTAAGGTTTGAAGAAATCTTTGGTCAGTGTTTAGCAGTAACACCGTATTCCCTGAAGTTACCAAAGGTAGATTTTAACTTGCAGGGTCAGGAGAAAAGTTTAAAGTTGCAGGGTCACACAGCTTTGTGACAGTAGTAAATGAAGTTTAGTAGAGTGTAGCAGGTCCCATTCAACGCGTTTCACCCTTCTGGGCTTTATCAAGAATGCTTATCCTGCTAGCTTCTGGCTTTTTAAAGGTATGAATGTGTTTTGATTGGTTCCTTCATTTCCTTTTGATTTCTATCAACACCTGTGTGGCTTCCAATGTAAAGGTGGACTTTATTTAAGTTGGTAATGATTGTTTCTGTGTTGTTATTTAGTTACATGATACACAAGGAAGAGAACTTATCATTTCTGCTTTATTAGCATTCACACAATTCAACTTATATATTTCAATTCTAAAGTGCCTTTATTAGATAATATACATTTAGATCGTGCAAACTTAAAATTACCTAAACTGAAACGAAAATATAAGAATCAGAATTACCATTCCCATATCTAGAATTATTGTAAGTGGGTAAAAATTAATGATATATATATATTCCTTTTCAACAAAGGATAGTAAGTTCAACAATTTATAAATTTGTAACAATTTAAAAATGGACGAAACGAAAATATAAGAATCAGAATCATCATTCCCATATCTAGAATTATTGTTAGTGGGTAAATGTTAACGATATATACATATTCCTTTTCAACAAAGGATAGTAAGTTCAACAATTTATACATTTGTAACAATTTAAAAATGGACGAAACGAAAATATAAGAATCAGAATCATCATTCCCATATCTAGAATTATTGTTAGTGGGTAAAAATTAACGATATATACATATTCCTTTTCAACAAAGGATAGTAAGTTCAACAATTTATAAATTTGTAACAATTTAAAAATGGACGAAACGAAAATATAAGAATCAGAATCATCATTCCCATATCTAGAATTATTGTTAGTGGGTAAAAATTAACGATATATACATATTCCTTTTCAACAAAGGATAGTAAGTTCAACAATTTATAAATTAACAATTTAAAAATGGATGTACAATTAAATCAGAAATTATCAATCCCATAACTAGAGTTATTGCTAGTGGGTAAAAATATGGCTTATTCAATTAATTTATTTATTTTAGGGGGATAAAAATTCCTTTTTAATTACTAGAAAAATGAATTTATATAGGGCTTGTACTATCTTTGCCCAAGATAAATTGAAATGTTATTGCTTATTTAATGTATGTGAGTATTTTCTATATAAGTGGCTGATTTAACCTGGAAAATGTTCGCATATTGTAAGAGACTTTTATAAGAAGGGGGAAATGTCTATCTCAGAGTTCAAGCCTCCAGGTTGGAGGGTATTCATTAGGTATATAATTTCAGCTTCTGCCTTTAGGAGTTTATTTTCCCAGTTTCCCCCTCTCCAGTCGGGGTGAACTTTTTTAATTCCCCAATATTTAAAATCTTTAAGGTTGTTGTTGTGTACTTCCCTAAAGTGGCGATAGATATAAGGGTCAAGGTTACCCCTATCTATGCAAGAGAGGTGCTCCCTTATCCTTTCACGGAGCATTCTGGTTGTTTCTCCTATGTAAATTTTTTTACATGAACATTGAATGGCGTAAATAACGCCTTTATCTTGACATCTAATTGTGTCTCTTATTTTGAAAGTAAAGTTTCCACTTTTTGATTTTAAAATCTTTTGTTTACTACTAAATTTACAGGCCCGGCATCTAAAACAGGGGAAAAAACCATTTAAAGGATTTCCGTCTAGGCACCTTTGAGTGTCTTTCTTCTTTATGCTTTTCAATTGACTGGGAGCTAGTAGGCTCTTCAAATTCTGTGCTTTCCTATATATTATTTTTGGGTTTTCCCCCACTTTTCCCCCTATGATGGGATCAGTTTGTACTAAGTGCCAATGTTTTTTTAAAACTCTTTGGATGTTTAGGTTGTCATGACTGAACTCAGTTATAAAGGGCACATTAATTTCATCTCGATTTTCTTTGATATATTTTGTTTTATATTCTAAGAGGTCCCTCCTTACTTTCTTATCTACCTCTTGTTTAGCTTCATTGATTACTTCTGGACTATATTCTCTTTCTAAGAATTTCCTTTCTAAGATCTTTATTTGATCCTGATAATCTGTCATTCTTGAGCAATTCCGTTTAATTCTTAAATATTGCCCTTTAGGGACATTGTCTTTCCACTTTTTCATGTGGCAGCTGTTATAATGGATTAGATTATTGGCATCCACCTTTTTAAAATGTGTTTTGGTTATTAATTGGTTTTCTACAATTTCGATATCTAAGTCCAAGAAGGTGATTTGGCTTTTGCTATAGTTACTGGTAAAGGATAGTCCCATTTCATTTTTATTCATATCTGTCAGAATAGTGTTTAGATCAGTTTCACTACCCCCCCATATAAAGAACAGGTCATCTATGTATCTGCTATAGAGCACAAGATCCGCGCCCAGACTATGCCTAGGGAAGAAACCTTCCTCCCAATATCCCATAAAGAGATTGGCATAGCTGGGTGCGAATCTTGTGCCCATAGCTGTTCCCTTCTTTTGAATGTAAAATTTGTCCTCAAATGAGAAATAATTATGGCCTAGGATGAATTTTATTCCATCCTCTATGAATTTCTTTTGTTCCATACATAGTTTGTTGTCCCTATCTAGGGTATTTGAGATTGCCATCAGTCCCAAATCATGACTTATATTGGTGTAAAGCGACGAAACATCGCATGTCACTAATGTGTAGTGTGATTCCCACTTAATTACCTCTAATTTTTTCAAGATGTCAGTGGTATCCTTTAGGTAAGAGGGTAATTTTTTAACA
The DNA here is from genome assembly GCF_027579735.1 of Bombina bombina. Classification (NCBI taxonomy): domain Eukaryota; kingdom Metazoa; phylum Chordata; class Amphibia; order Anura; family Bombinatoridae; genus Bombina; species Bombina bombina. The sequence continues at coordinate 31,816,996 of NC_069500.1, read as the reverse complement.
TAGCCCTGTAGGTATCCATCTATGTATTTCGAGAGGTTGGAGGTGAGGGAGTTAATACCCGATATTATGGGTCTACCGGGGGGATTATTTAGATTTTTATGAATCTTTGGTAAGAAATATAGAATTGGTATTTTTGGAAATTTTGTAAATAGAAAATCAAATTCTTTTTTATTTATAATTTGTTTTTCTCTTGCATCCTCTAATAATTTGGTTAGTTCACCCAGAAATTTCTTGGTTGGATTTAGTTTTAGTTCCTGATATGTATCCCCTTCATTAAGTAATCTTTGTGCTTCTTCTATATATTTATCTCTGTCCATGATTACAACCCCACCCCCTTTATCTGCCGGTTTAATTACTATGCTGGTATCATTTTGCAATTCTTTAAGAACTGTTCTTTCTTTGTAAGTTAAATTTTTTGGTATCTTATTGTTAGTTTTTATTTTCTTAATATCTTCCTGAACCAATTTTTCGAATAATTCAATATTCCTTCCTTTTTCATTTGTCGGATAAAAAGTGGATTTCGGTTTCATTTTTGAATGAATTACTTGTGGTATTACTATGTTACTATTTGAGGCCATAGGCGATATGGTGGGTGTCTCTTTTGGTTGTTGCCAATTTCTCTCTATTGGATCCCGTAGGAAATATTTTTTCAAGGTTAACTTCCTTACAAACTGGCTCACATGTATGTGTGTGTTGAATTTGTTTAATCTCGTAGAGGGAGCATAGCTAAGGCCTAAGTTTAACACTTTTTCTTCCTCTGTGGTTAAAGTTTTTTTACTAATATTGAAAATGCCACTTTTTTGTTGTATTTTTATTTCACTCTTTTTATTTCCCTGTCTTTTTCTTTTTCCTCCTCTACATCCTCTCTTATTCTTTTTCTCATTCCCACTGGTGGGTCTTTTGAATGTTCTGTTTGTTTTGAAGTGCTGGGTCTTTGTGGGCTCATCTCTAAAAAATAATTCATGTTTTTTTGTTGTTCTTTCTCTTCTAATAGTGTAAATCTATTCGTGGTGTCTATTCTCCATTCTTTTTCAGGTTCTGTTTGTATTTGTGTGTTGTAATTATGTTCTCTATTATTTCTATATTCCCAATCTCTATTACGGTTGTTGTACCCCTGGTATCTTGGTTTATTGTCATTTGGCCAATAACTATATGCTATGTGGCCCCTTGGTTGGTTATGCTCTTCATAATAATCATCCTGTCTTCTATAGTGGTTATAGTTATGGTTCTCAAAAAAGTTACGATTTGTATGGGGTCTTCTATAGTCATTATAGCTTGGGTGTTCAGGTGGGTTTCTATTTGTATTTGTCATGTATTGTGGTCCCCTAGGTCTATAATAGTTTGTTCTGTAGTTTGATTTATATTGTTGAGGTCTGAATTCAGTAGTTTCCCTATAGTTTATCCTTTTTGGAGTTCTGTCATATGGTGTCCTATTTTCTTGATTTTGATCATTGTATTGATATGACTTGGATTGGTGATAAGGGGAATTAGAATAATTTTCCCTTATGGCATGTGCATTGTGTTTGTAATTACCTGTGTTACCCTCAAAATGTTGATTTTTCTGTCTCTCTTCCCTATTATTTATTTTCTCCTCTTCTCTGTTTGCAACTTCATTATAATCTTCCTTATCCCTCTTTAATTTTCTTATTTTAACCTCCTGTAATTCCATACTTAAATTGTCCAATTTTTTCATAATGTCTATCTGTGAATTTTTAAAGTCAACATTTTCTTTTTCATTACTTAATTTATTTTTTATGGTGATTATGTTCTTCTCAACTATGTCAAGTGAATCTTCTCGTGATCTCTTTAAAATTTGTAATAGTGTTGTGGATGCATTTTTTAATGTCTCATCCCATTCCTTTTGGAATTTATCTTTTAATTCAAAAGTGCAATTTTTTCTCAACCTTAATCCTCTTGGTGCAATCCCTAAACTAATATATTTATCAAGAAACTTTAGTTCCATTTTTTGCTTTAATTCAGTCGTCATAAGTTTTTCTAATTCAAACATTATTTCAGTGATATTCAGATAGGGGCTTACTTTTATTCTTTCCTCATTCTCTACTATATCTTTGAGAGTTTTTTCTCTCCATGTGAAAATGTCATCTTCCATCTTAAGACAGCTCACTAGTCTGGAGTGTTAAAAACACCCCAAGAGGGAACAATAGGTATTTATGTGTAGTGTGATAGGAGCGCCTAAAGGTGGATTCCTGCTGCTAAAAAAGTTCTTCCCTCAAAGAGAACTAAATGGTGGATAAGAAGAAAAAATGGGGTTATACCTGAAATTCTAGGATTATATGGTTCTAGTCTGTTTTTATAAGTGTTGTATAAGGGAGACGTCCCTTTATTAATTAGGAAAAGCATTTGCTGTTGTTTTTATGTGTTATAAGAATTTTTAAATAAAATAGATTGTATTAAACATAAATTAGATTGGTATCATCATTTCCTAGCTTTTTTTAGCGCTGCTAAATAAACCCCATTTTTTCTTCTTATCCACCATTTAGTTCTCTTTGAGGGAAGAACTTTTTTAGCAGCAGGAATCCACCTTTAGGCGCTCCTATCACACTACACATAAATACCTATTGTTCCCTCTTGGGGTGTTTTTAACACTCCAGACTAGTGAGCTGTCTTAAGATGGAAGATGACATTTTCACATGGAGAGAAAAAACTCTCAAAGATATAGTAGAGAATGAGGAAAGAATAAAAGTAAGCCCCTATCTGAATATCACTGAAATAATGTTTGAATTAGAAAAACTTATGACGACTGAATTAAAGCAAAAAATGGAACTAAAGTTTCTTGATAAATATATTAGTTTAGGGATTGCACCAAGAGGATTAAGGTTGAGAAAAAATTGCACTTTTGAATTAAAAGATAAATTCCAAAAGGAATGGGATGAGACATTAAAAAATGCATCCACAACACTATTACAAATTTTAAAGAGATCACGAGAAGATTCACTTGACATAGTTGAGAAGAACATAATCACCATAAAAAATAAATTAAGTAATGAAAAAGAAAATGTTGACTTTAAAAATTCACAGATAGACATTATGAAAAAATTGGACAATTTAAGTATGGAATTACAGGAGGTTAAAATAAGAAAATTAAAGAGGGATAAGGAAGATTATAATGAAGTTGCAAACAGAGAAGAGGAGAAAATAAATAATAGGGAAGAGAGACAGAAAAATCAACATTTTGAGGGTAACACAGGTAATTACAAACACAATGCACATGCCATAAGGGAAAATTATTCTAATTCCCCTTATCACCAATCCAAGTCATATCAATACAATGATCAAAATCAAGAAAATAGGACACCATATGACAGAACTCCAAAAAGGATAAACTATAGGGAAACTACTGAATTCAGACCTCAACAATATAAATCAAACTACAGAACAAACTATTATAGACCTAGGGGACCACAATACATGACAAATACAAATAGAAACCCACCTGAACACCCAAGCTATAATGACTATAGAAGACCCCATACAAATCGTAACTTTTTTGAGAACCATAACTATAACCACTATAGAAGACAGGATGATTATTATGAAGAGCATAACCAACCAAGGGGCCACATAGCATATAGTTATTGGCCAAATGACAATAAACCAAGATACCAGGGGTACAACAACCGTAATAGAGATTGGGAATATAGAAATAATAGAGAACATAATTACAACACACAAATACAAACAGAACCTGAAAAAGAATGGAGAATAGACACCACGAATAGATTTACACTATTAGAAGAGAAAGAACAACAAAAAAACATGAATTATTTTTTAGAGATGAGCCCACAAAGACCCAGCACTTCAAAACAAACAGAACATTCAAAAGACCCACCAGTGGGAATGAGAAAAAGAATAAGAGAGGATGTAGAGGAGGAAAAAGAAAAAGACAGGGAAATAAAAAGAGTGAAATAAAAATACAACAAAAAAGTGGCATTTTCAATATTAGTAAAAAAACTTTAACCACAGAGGAAGAAAGAGTGTTAAACTTAGGCCTTAGCTATGCTCCCTCTACGAGATTAAACAAATTCAACACACACATACATGTGAGCCAGTTTGTAAGGAAGTTAACCTTGAAAAAATATTTCCTACGGGATCCAATAGAGAGAAATTGGCAACAACCAAAAGAGACACCCACCATATCGCCTATGGCCTCAAATAGTAACATAGTAATACCACAAGTAATTCATTCAAAAATGAAACCGAAATCCACTTTTTATCCGACAAATGAAAAAGGAAGGAATATTGAATTATTCGAAAAATTGGTTCAGGAAGATATTAAGAAAATAAAAACTAACAATAAGATACCAAAAAATTTAACTTACAAAGAAAGAACAGTTCTTAAAGAATTGCAAAATGATACCAGCATAGTAATTAAACCGGCAGATAAAGGGGGTGGGGTTGTAATCATGGACAGAGATAAATATATAGAAGAAGCACAAAGATTACTTAATGAAGGGGATACATATCAGGAACTAAAACTAAATCCAACCAAGAAATTTCTGGGTGAACTAACCAAATTATTAGAGGATGCAAGAGAAAAACAAATTATAAATAAAAAAGAATTTGATTTTCTATTTACAAAATTTCCAAAAATACCAATTCTATATTTCTTACCAAAGATTCATAAAAATCTAAATAATCCCCCCGGTAGACCCATAATATCGGGTATTAACTCCCTCACCTCCAACCTCTCGAAATACATAGATGGATACCTACAGGGCTATGTTAAAAAATTACCCTCTTACCTAAAGGATACCACTGACATCTTGAAAAAATTAGAGGTAATTAAGTGGGAATCACACTACACATTAGTGACATGCGATGTTTCGTCGCTTTACACCAATATAAGTCATGATTTGGGACTGATGGCAATCTCAAATACCCTAGATAGGGACAACAAACTATGTATGGAACAAAAGAAATTCATAGAGGATGGAATAAAATTCATCCTAGGCCATAATTATTTCTCATTTGAGGACAAATTTTACATTCAAAAGAAGGGAACAGCTATGGGCACAAGATTCGCACCCAGCTATGCCAATCTCTTTATGGGATATTGGGAGGAAGGTTTCTTCCCTAGGCATAGTCTGGGCGCGGATCTTGTGCTCTATAGCAGATACATAGATGACCTGTTCTTTATATGGGGGGGTAGTGAAACTGATCTAAACACTATTCTGACAGATATGAATAAAAATGAAATGGGACTATCCTTTACCAGTAACTATAGCAAAAGCCAAATCACCTTCTTGGACTTAGATATCGAAATTGTAGAAAACCAATTAATAACCAAAACACATTTTAAAAAGGTGGATGCCAATAATCTAATCCATTATAACAGCTGCCACATGAAAAAGTGGAAAGACAATGTCCCTAAAGGGCAATATTTAAGAATTAAACGGAATTGCTCAAGAATGACAGATTATCAGGATCAAATAAAGATCTTAGAAAGGAAATTCTTAGAAAGAGAATATAGTCCAGAAGTAATCAATGAAGCTAAACAAGAGGTAGATAAGAAAGTAAGGAGGGACCTCTTAGAATATAAAACAAAATATATCAAAGAAAATCGAGATGAAATTAATGTGCCCTTTATAACTGAGTTCAGTCATGACAACCTAAACATCCAAAGAGTTTTAAAAAAACATTGGCACTTAGTACAAACTGATCCCATCATAGGGGGAAAAGTGGGGGAAAACCCAAAAATAATATATAGGAAAGCACAGAATTTGAAGAGCCTACTAGCTCCCAGTCAATTGAAAAGCATAAAGAAGAAAGACACTCAAAGGTGCCTAGACGGAAATCCTTTAAATGGTTTTTTCCCCTGTTTTAGATGCCGGGCCTGTAAATTTAGTAGTAAACAAAAGATTTTAAAATCAAAAAGTGGAAACTTTACTTTCAAAATAAGAGACACAATTAGATGTCAAGATAAAGGCGTTATTTACGCCATTCAATGTTCATGTAAAAAAATTTACATAGGAGAAACAACCAGAATGCTCCGTGAAAGGATAAGGGAGCACCTCTCTTGCATAGATAGGGGTAACCTTGACCCTTATATCTATCGCCACTTTAGGGAAGTACACAACAACAACCTTAAAGATTTTAAATATTGGGGAATTAAAAAAGTTCACCCCGACTGGAGAGGGGGAAACTGGGAAAATAAACTCCTAAAGGCAGAAGCTGAAATTATATACCTAATGAATACCCTCCAACCTGGAGGCTTGAACTCTGAGATAGACATTTCCCCCTTCTTATAAAAGTCTCTTACAATATGCGAACATTTTCCAGGTTAAATCAGCCACTTATATAGAAAATACTCACATACATTAAATAAGCAATAACATTTCAATTTATCTTGGGCAAAGATAGTACAAGCCCTATATAAATTCATTTTTCTAGTAATTAAAAAGGAATTTTTATCCCCCTAAAATAAATAAATTAATTGAATAAGCCATATTTTTACCCACTAGCAATAACTCTAGTTATGGGATTGATAATTTCTGATTTAATTGTACATCCATTTTTAAATTGTTAATTTATAAATTGTTGAACTTACTATCCTTTGTTGAAAAGGAATATGTATATATCGTTAATTTTTACCCACTAACAATAATTCTAGATATGGGAATGATGATTCTGATTCTTATATTTTCGTTTCGTCCATTTTTAAATTGTTACAAATTTATAAATTGTTGAACTTACTATCCTTTGTTGAAAAGGAATATGTATATATCGTTAATTTTTACCCACTAACAATAATTCTAGATATGGGAATGATGATTCTGATTCTTATATTTTCGTTTCGTCCATTTTTAAATTGTTACAAATGTATAAATTGTTGAACTTACTATCCTTTGTTGAAAAGGAATATGTATATATCGTTAACATTTACCCACTAACAATAATTCTAGATATGGGAATGATGATTCTGATTCTTATATTTTCGTTTCGTCCATTTTTAAATTGTTACAAATTTATAAATTGTTGAACTTACTATCCTTTGTTGAAAAGGAATATATATATATCATTAATTTTTACCCACTTACAATAATTCTAGATATGGGAATGGTAATTCTGATTCTTATATTTTCGTTTCAGTTTAGGTAATTTTAAGTTTGCACGATCTAAATGTATATTATCTAATAAAGGCACTTTAGAATTGAAATATATAAGTTGAATTGTGTGAATGCTAATAAAGCAGAAATGATAAGTTCTCTTCCTTGTGTATCATGTAACTAAATAACAACACAGAAACAATCATTACCAACTTAAATAAAGTCCACCTTTACATTGGAAGCCACACAGGTGTTGATAGAAATCAAAAGGAAATGAAGGAACCAATCAAAACACATTCATACCTTTAAAAAGCCAGAAGCTAGCAGGATAAGCATTCTTGATAAAGCCCAGAAGGGTGAAACGCGTTGAATGGGACCTGCTACACTCTACTAAACTTCATTTACTACTGTCACAAAGCTGTGTGACCCTGCAACTTTAAACTTTTCTCCTGACCCTGCAAGTTAAAATCTACCTTTGGTAACTTCAGGGAATACGGTGTTACTGCTAAACACTGACCAAAGATTTCTTCAAACCTTAAGAAGTCTGAGGGAACCCAGATGAAAACAATATTTGGGCTATAAGAAGAAAGGAAAACAAAAAAAAGGATAACTACATCACCAGAACGGATCATCACCCCTGACCTCTGAATCAAAGAGAAGGTCAGGTGACTTATCAGAAGCACCAGGAACAAACAGTCTGTGAATCCCTCACAGTGAAGATAATCAGCGGTTGCAACCAGGACAGATTAAGGTACCTCTACACTAATTTGCACTACGTTTTTTAAAACACGCAAACTGAACTTTAAAGACATCAAGGTATTCATCTGTTAAATTAACCATTTCCATTAACCACGATTGCTTTGGCACCTAAATCAGAATATTGGCTGTTTTTTGCCTTTTTAACTATCCAGCACACCTGAGCCAATTATATGTCCAAGGAAAGTAACTGTGTAACTTTATAACTGAATTTGTTACTGAAGAACTGTAAAGCTATTAGGATTGATACATTTGTGCCTTTTAAATATTTAATTCACCATTTATCTTAGAAATTTGTTGCTTGCCATATGTTATCTATAGAATTAATTCCTTTATACCTGAAATTCTAGGATTATATGGTTCTAGTCTGTTTTTATAAGTGTTGTATAAGGGAGACGTCCCTTTATTAATTAGGAAAAGCATTTGCTGTTGTTTTTATGTGTTATAAGAATTTTTAAATAAAATAGATTGTATTAAACATAAATTAGATTGGTATCATCATTTCCTAGCTTTTTTTAGCGCTGCTAAATAAACCCCATTTTTTCTTCAGTGTCACTACTGTGTCATTATATAGTGCTGGGTGTTATTATACTGATGCAGATACCACTGATCCTATAACCAGTCCTCCTCTGGCTATACCCATGTGCCAGTGTCACTACTGTGTCATTATATAGTGCTGGGTGTTATTATACTGATGCAGATACCACTGATTCTATAACCAGCCCTCCTCTGGCTATACCCATGTGCCAGTGTCATTACTGTGTCATTATATAGAGCTGGGTGTTATTATACTGATGCAGATACCACTGATCCTATAACCAGCCCTCCTCTGGCTATACCCATGAGTCAGTGTCACTACTGTGTCATTATATAGTGCTGGGTGTTATTATACTGATGCAGATACCACTGATCCTATAACCAGCCCTCCTCTGGCTATACCCATGTGCCAGTGTCACTACTGTGTCATTATATAGCGCTGGGTGTTATTATACTGATGCAGATACCACTGATTCTATAACCAGCCCTCCTCTGGCTATACCCATGTGCCAGTGTCATTACTGTGTCATTATATAGTGCTGGGTGTTATTATACTGATGCAGATACCACTGATCCTATAACCAGCCCTCCTCTGGCTATACCCATGTGCCAGTGTCACTACTGTGTCATTATATAGAGCTGGGTGTTATTATACTGATGCAGATACCACTGACCCTATAACCAGTCCTCCTCTGGCTATACCCATGTGCCAGTGTCACTACTGTGTCATTATATAGAGCTTGGTGTTATTATACTGATGCAGATACCACTGATCCTATAACCAGCCCTCCTCTGGCTATACCCATGTGCCAGTGTCATTACTGTGTCATTATATAGTGCTGGGTGTTATTATACTGATGCAGATACCACTGACCCTATAACCAGTCCTCCTCTGGCTATACCCATGTGCCAGTGTCACTACTGTGTCATTATATAGAGCTGGGTGTTATTATACTGATGCAGATACCACTGATCCTATAACCAGCCCTCCTCTGGCTATACCCATGTGCCAGTGTCACTACTGTGTCATTATATAGTGCTGGGTGTTTTTATACTGATGCAGATACCACTGATCCTATAACCAGCCCTCCTCTGGCTATACCCATGTGCCAGTGTCACTACTGTGTCATTATATAGTGCTGGGTGTTATTATACTGATGCAGATACCACTGATCCTATAACCAGCCCTCCTCTGGCTATACCCATGTGCCAGTGTCACTACTGTGTCATTATATAGAGCTGGGTGTTATTATACTGATGCAGATACCACTGATCCTATAACCAGCCCTCCTCTGGCTATACCCATGTGCCAGTGTCACTACTGTGTCATTATATAGTGCTGGGTGTTTTTATACTGATGCAGATACCACTGATCCTATAACCAGCCCTCCTCTGGCTATACCCATGTGCCAGTGTCACTACTGTGTCATTATATAGTGCTGGGTGTTATTATACTGATGCAGATACCACTGATCCTATAACCAGCCCTCCTCTGGCTATACCCATGAGTCAGTGTCACTACTGTGTCATTATATAGTGCTGGGTGTTATTATACTGATGCAGATACCACTGATCCTATAACCAACCCTTATCTGGCTATACCCATGTGCCAGTATCACTACTGTGTCATTATATAGTGCTGGGTGTTATTATACTGATGCAGATACCACTGATCCTATAACCAGCCCTCCTCTGGCTATACCCATGTGCCAGTGTCACTACTGTGTCATTAGATAGTGCTGGGTGTTATTATACTGATGCAGATACCACTGATCCTATAACCAGCCCTCCTCTGGCTATACCCATGTGCCAGTGTCACTACTGTGTCATTATATAGTGCTGGGTGTTATTATACTGATGCAGATACCACTGATTCTATAACCAGCCCTCCTCTGGCTATACCCATGTGTCAGTGTCACTACTGTGTCATTATATAGCGCTGGGTGTTGTTATACTGATGCAAATGCCACTGATCCTATAACCAGCCTTTGTCTGGCTATACCCATGTGCCAGTGTCACTACTGTGTCATTATATAGCGCTGGGTGTTATTATACTGATGCAAATGCCACTGATCCTATAACCAGCCCTCCTCTGGCTATACCCATGTGTCAGTGTCACTACTGTGTCATTATATAGCGCTAGGTGTTATTATACTGATGCAGATACCACTGATTCTATAACCAGCCCTCCTCTGGCTATACCCATGTGCCAGTGTCACTACTGTGTCATTATATAGCGCTAGGTGTTATTATACTGATGCAGATACCACTGATTCTATAACCAGCCCTCCTCTGGCTATACCCATGTGTCAGTGTCACTACTGTGTCATTATATAGTGCTGGGTGTTATTATACTGATGCAGATACCACTGATCCTATAACCAGTCCTCCTCTGGCTATACCCATGTGCCAGTGTCACTACTGTGTCATTATATAGTGCTGGGTGTTATTATACTGATGCAGATACCACTGATTCTATAACCAGCCCTCCTCTGGCTATACCCATGTGTCAGTGTCACTACTGTGTCATTATATAGCGCTGGGTGTTATTATACTGATGCAGATACCACTGATCCTATAACCAGTCCTCCTCTGGCTATACCCATGTGCCAGTGTCACTACTGTGTCATTATATAGTGCTGGGTGTTATTATACTGATGCAGATACCACTGATCCTATAACCAGCCCTCCTCTGGCTATACCCATGTGCCAGTGTCACTACTGTGTCATTATATAGCGCTGGGTGTTATTATACTGATGCAGATACCACTGATTCTATAACCAGCCCTCCTCTGGCTATACCCATGTGCCAGTGTCATTACTGTGTCATTATATAGTGCTGGGTGTTATTATACTGATGCAGATACCACTGATCCTATAACCAGCCCTCCTCTGGCTATACCCATGTGCCAGTGTCACTACTGTGTCATTATATAGAGCTGGGTGTTATTATACTGATGCAGATACCACTGACCCTATAACCAGTCCTCCTCTGGCTATACCCATGTGCCAGTGTCACTACTGTGTCATTATATAGAGCTGGGTGTTATTATACTGATGCAGATACCACTGATCCTATAACCAGCCCTCCTCTGGCTATACCCATGTGCCAGTGTCATTACTGTGTCATTATATAGTGCTGGGTGTTATTATACTGATGCAGATACCACTGACCCTATAACCAGTCCTCCTCTGGCTATACCCATGTGCCAGTGTCACTACTGTGTCATTATATAGAGCTGGGTGTTATTATACTGATGCAGATACCACTGATCCTATAACCAGCCCTCCTCTGGCTATACCCATGTGCCAGTGTCACTACTGTGTCATTATATAGTGCTGGGTGTTTTTATACTGATGCAGATACCACTGATCCTATAACCAGCCCTCCTCTGGCTATACCCATGTGCCAGTGTCACTACTGTGTCATTATATAGTGCTGGGTGTTATTATACTGATGCAGATACCACTGATCCTATAACCAGCCCTCCTCTGGCTATACCCATGTGCCAGTGTCACTACTGTGTCATTATATAGAGCTGGGTGTTATTATACTGATGCAGATACCACTGATCCTATAACCAGCCCTCCTCTGGCTATACCCATGTGCCAGTGTCACTACTGTGTCATTATATAGTGCTGGGTGTTTTTATACTGATGCAGATACCACTGATCCTATAACCAGCCCTCCTCTGGCTATACCCATGTGCCAGTGTCACTACTGTGTCATTATATAGTGCTGGGTGTTATTATACTGATGCAGATACCACTGATCCTATAACCAGCCCTCCTCTGGCTATACCCATGAGCCAGTGTCACTACTGTGTCATTATATAGTGCTGGGTGTTATTATACTGATGCAGATACCACTGATCCTATAACCAACCCTTATCTGGCTATACCCATGTGCCAGTATCACTACTGTGTCATTATATAGTGCTGGGTGTTATTATACTGATGCAGATACCACTGATCCTATAACCAGCCCTCCTCTGGCTATACCCATGTGCCAGTGTCACTACTGTGTCATTAGATAGTGCTGGGTGTTATTATACTGATGCAGATACCACTGATCCTATAACCAGCCCTCCTCTGGCTATACCCATGTGCCAGTGTCACTACTGTGTCATTATATAGTGCTGGGTGTTATTATACTGATGCAGATACCACTGATTCTATAACCAGCCCTCCTCTGGCTATACCCATGTGTCAGTGTCACTACTGTGTCATTATATAGCGCTGGGTGTTGTTATACTGATGCAAATGCCACTGATCCTATAACCAGCCTTTGTCTGGCTATACCCATGTGCCAGTGTCACTACTGTGTCATTATATAGCGCTGGGTGTTATTATACTGATGCAAATGCCACTGATCCTATAACCAGCCCTCCTCTGGCTATACCCATGTGTCAGTGTCACTACTGTGTCATTATATAGCGCTAGGTGTTATTATACTGATGCAGATACCACTGATTCTATAACCAGCCCTCCTCTGGCTATACCCATGTGCCAGTGTCACTACTGTGTCATTATATAGCGCTAGGTGTTATTATACTGATGCAGATACCACTGATTCTATAACCAGCCCTCCTCTGGCTATACCCATGTGTCAGTGTCACTACTGTGTCATTATATAGTGCTGGGTGTTATTATACTGATGCAGATACCACTGATCCTATAACCAGTCCTCCTCTGGCTATACCCATGTGCCAGTGTCACTACTGTGTCATTATATAGTGCTGGGTGTTATTATACTGATGCAGATACCACTGATTCTATAACCAGCCCTCCTCTGGCTATACCCATGTGTCAGTGTCACTACTGTGTCATTATATAGCGCTGGGTGTTATTATACTGATGCAGATACCACTGATCCTATAACCAGTCCTCCTCTGGCTATACCCATGTGCCAGTGTCACTACTGTGTCATTATATAGTGCTGGGTGTTATTATACTGATGCAGATACCACTGATCCTATAACCAGCCCTCCTCTGGCTATACCCATGTGCCAGTGTCACTACTGTGTCATTATATAGCGCTGGGTGTTATTATACTGATGCAGATACCACTGATTCTATAACCAGCCCTCCTCTGGCTATACCCATGTGCCAGTGTCATTACTGTGTCATTATATAGTGCTGGGTGTTATTATACTGATGCAGATACCACTGATCCTATAACCAGCCCTCCTCTGGCTATACCCATGTGCCAGTGTCACTACTGTGTCATTATATAGAGCTGGGTGTTATTATACTGATGCAGATACCACTGACCCTATAACCAGTCCTCCTCTGGCTATACCCATGTGCCAGTGTCACTACTGTGTCATTATATAGAGCTGGGTGTTATTATACTGATGCAGATACCACTGATCCTATAACCAGCCCTCCTCTGGCTATACCCATGTGCCAGTGTCATTACTGTGTCATTATATAGTGCTGGGTGTTATTATACTGATGCAGATACCACTGACCCTATAACCAGTCCTCCTCTGGCTATACCCATGTGCCAGTGTCACTACTGTGTCATTATATAGAGCTGGGTGTTATTATACTGATGCAGATACCACTGATCCTATAACCAGCCCTCCTCTGGCTATACCCATGTGCCAGTGTCACTACTGTGTCATTATATAGTGCTGGGTGTTTTTATACTGATGCAGATACCACTGATCCTATAACCAGCCCTCCTCTGGCTATACCCATGTGCCAGTGTCACTACTGTGTCATTATATAGTGCTGGGTGTTATTATACTGATGCAGATACCACTGATCCTATAACCAGCCCTCCTCTGGCTATACCCATGTGCCAGTGTCACTACTGTGTCATTATATAGAGCTGGGTGTTATTATACTGATGCAGATACCACTGATCCTATAACCAGCCCTCCTCTGGCTATACCCATGTGCCAGTGTCACTACTGTGTCATTATATAGTGCTGGGTGTTTTTATACTGATGCAGATACCACTGATCCTATAACCAGCCCTCCTCTGGCTATACCCATGTGCCAGTGTCACTACTGTGTCATTATATAGTGCTGGGTGTTATTATACTGATGCAGATACCACTGATCCTATAACCAGCCCTCCTCTGGCTATACCCATGAGTCAGTGTCACTACTGTGTCATTATATAGTGCTGGGTGTTATTATACTGATGCAGATACCACTGATCCTATAACCAGCCCTCCTCTGGCTATACCCATGTGCCAGTGTCACTACTGTGCCATTATATAGTGCTGGGTGTTATTATACTGATGCAGATACCACTGATCCTATAACCAGCCCTCCTCTGGCTATACCCATGAGTCAGTGTCACTACTGTGCCATTATATAGTGCTGGGTGTTATTATACTGATGCAGATACCACTGATCCTATAACCAACCCTCCTCTGGCTATACCCATGTGCCAGTGTCATTACTGTGTCATTATATAGCGCTGGGTGTTATTATACTGATGCAGATACCACTGACCTTATAACCAGTCCTCCTCTGGCTATACCCATGTGCCAGTGTCACTACTGTGTCATTATATAGCGCTGGGTGTTGTTATACTGATGCAAATGCCACTGATCCTATAACCAGCCTTTGTCTGGCTTTATGCATGTGCCAGTGTCATTACTGTGTCATTATATAGCGCTGGGTGTTATTATACTGATGCAGATACCACTGATTCTATAACCAGCCCTCCTCTGGCTATACCCATGTGCCAGTGTCACTACTGTGTCATTATATAGCACTGGGTGTTATTATACTGATGCAGATACCACCTATTCTATAACCAGCCCTCCTCTGGCTATACCCATGTGCCAGTGTCACTACTGTGTCATATAGTGCTGGGTGTTATTATACTGATGCAGATACCACTGATTCTATAACCAGCCCTCCTCTGGCTATACCCATATGCCAGTGTCATTACTGTGTCATTATATAGTGCTGGGTGTTATTATACTGATGCAGATACCACTGACCCTATAACCAGCCCTCCTCTGGCTATACCCATGTGCCAGACTGCCAGTGTCACTACTGTGTCATTATATAGAGCTGGGTGTTATTATACAGATTCAGATACCACTGACCCTATAACCAGTCCTCCTCTGGCTATACCCATGAGTCAGTGTCACTACTGTGCCATTATATAGTGCTAGGTGTTATTATACTGATGCAGATACCACTGGCCCTATAACCAACCCTCCTCTGGCTATACCCATGTGCTAGTGTCACTACTGTGTCATTATATAATGCTGGGTGTTATTATACTGATGCAGATACCACTGATCCTATAACCAGCCCTCCTCTGGCTATACCCATGTGCCAGAGTCACTACTGTGTCATTATATAGTGCTAGGTGTTATTATACTGATGCAGATACCACTGATCCTATAACCAGCCCTCATCTGGCTATACGGCATGTGCCAGTGTCACTATTGTGTCATTATATAGTACTGGGTGTTATTATACAGATGCAGATACCACTGATCCTATAACCAGCCCTCCTCTTGTTATACCCATGTGCCAGTGTCATAACTGTGTCATTATATAGTGCTGAGTGTTATTATACTGATGCATGTACCACTGACCCTATAACCAGCCCTCATCTGGCTATACGGCATGTGCGACTGCAGCATCTCAATCTGTTACATAACCACATCTGACACCTAGCTCTGCAGCATCTGTCAGCTACATACCCACATCTGACACTTAGCTCTGCAGCATCTGCCAGCTACATACCCACATCTGACACCTAGCTCTGCAGCATCTGTCAGCTACATACCCACATCTGACGCCCAGCTCTGCAGCATCTCTATCAGTTACATACCCATATCTGACACCTAGCTCTGCAGCATCTCAATCTGTTACATAACCACATCTGACACCTAGCTCTGCAGCATCTGTCAGCTACATACCCACATCTGACACCTAGCTCTGCAGCATCTGTCAGCTACATACCCACATCTGACGCCCAGCTCTGCAGCATCTCTATCAGTTACATACCCACATCTGACACCTAGCTCTGCATCATCTCTATCAGTTACATACGCACATCTGACACCTAGCTCTTCAGTATCTCTGTCAGTTACATAACCAGATCAGACACCTAGCTTTGCAGCATCTCTATCAGTTACATACCCAAATCTGACACCTAACTCTGAAGCATCTCTATCAGTTACATAACCACATCTGGCACCTAGCTCCGCAGCATCTCTGTCAGTTACATACCCACATCTGAACCCTAGTTCTGCAGCAGCACTGTCAGCTACATACCCACATCTGACACCCAGCTCTGCAGCATCTCTATCAGTTACATACCTATATCTGACACCTAGCTCTGCAGCATCTCAATCTGTTACATAACCACATCTGACACCTAGCTCTGCAGCATCTGTCAGCTACATACCCACATCTGACACCTAGCTCTGCAGCATCTGTCAGCTACATACCCACATCTGACACCCAGCTCTGCAGCATCTCTATCAGTTACATACCCACATCTGACACCTAGCTCTGCAGCATCTCTATCAGTTACATAACCAGATCTGACACCTAGCTCTGCAGCATCTGTCAGCTACATACCCACATCTGACACCTAGCTCTGCAGCATCTCTGTCAGTTATATACCCACATCTGACACCTAGCTATGCAGCATCTCTGTCAGTTACATACCCACATCTGACACCTAGCTCTGCAGCATCTCTGTCAGTTACATACCCACATCTGACAACTAGCTCTGCAGCATCTCTATTAGTTACATACCCACATCTGACACCTAGCTCTGCAGCATCTATCAGTTACATACCCACATCTGACACCCAGCTCTGCAGCATCTCTATCAGTTACATACCTATATCTGACACCTAGCTCTGCAGCATCTCAATCTGTTACATAACCACATCTGACACCTAGCTCTGCAGCATCTGTCAGCTACATACCCACATCTGACACCTAGCTCTGCAGCATCTGTCAGCTACATACCCACATCTGACACCTAGCTCTGCAGCATCTGTCAGCTACATACCCACATCTGACACCCAGCTCTGCAGCATCTCTATCAGTTACATACCCACATCTGACACCCAGCTCTGCAGCATCTCTATCAGTTACATACCCACATCTGACACCTAGCTCTGCAGCATCTCTATCAGTTACATAACCAGATCTGACACCTAGCTCTGCAGCATCTGTCAGCTACATACCCACATCTGACACCTAGCTCTGCAGCATCTCTGTCAGTTATATACCCACATCTGACACCTAGCTATGCAGCATCTCTGTCAGTTACATACCCACATCTGACACCTAGCTCTGCAGAATCTCTGTCAGTTACATACCCACATCTGACAACTAGCTCTGCAGCATCTCTATTAATTACATACCCACATCTGACACCTAGCTCTGCAGCATCTATCAGTTACATACCCACATCTGACACCTAGCTATGCAGCATCTCTGTCAGTTACATACCCACATCTGACACCTAGCTCTGCAGCATCTCTATCGGTTACATAACCAGATCTGACACCTAGCTCTGCAGCATCTGTCAGCTACATACCCACATCTGACACCTAGCTCTGCAGCATCTCTGTCAGTTACATACCCACATCTGACACCTAGCTCTGCAGCATCTATATCAGTTACATACCCACATCTGACACCTAGTTCTGCAGCATCTCTGTCAGCTACATACCCACATCTGACACCTAGCTCTGCAGTATCTCTGTCAGTTACATACCCACATCTGACACCTAGCTCTGCAGCATCTCTGTCAGCTACATACCCACACTTGACACCTAGCTCTGCAGCATCTCTGTCAGTTACATACCCACATCTGACACCTAGATCTGCAGCATCTCTGTCAGTTACATACCCACATCTGACACCTAGCTCTGCAGTATCTCTATCAGTTACATAACCAGATCTGACACCTAGCTCTGCAGCATCTCTGTCAGTTACATACCCACATCTGACACCTAGCTCTGCAGCATCTCTGTCAGTTATATACCCACATCTGACACCTAGCTCTGCAGCATCTCTGTCAGTTACATACCCACATCTGACACCTAGCTCTGCAGCATCTCTGTCAGTTACATACCCACATCTGACACCTAGCTCTGCAGCATCTCTGTCAGTTACATACCCACATCTGACACCTAGCTATGCAGCATCTCTGTTAGTTACATACCCACATCTGACACCTAGCTCTGCTGCATCTCTGTTAGTTACATACCCACATCTGACACCTAGCTCTGCAGCATCTCTGTCAGTTACATACCCACATCTGACACCTAGCTCTGCTGCATCTCTGCTAGTTACATACCCACATCTGACGCCCAGCTCTGCAGCATCTCTATCAGTTACATACCCACATCTGACACCTAGCTCTGCATCATCTCTATCAGTTACATACGCACATCTGACACCTAGCTCTTCAGTATCTCTGTCAGTTACATAACCAGATCAGACACCTAGCTTTGCAGCATCTCTATCAGTTACATACCCAAATCTGACACCTAACTCTGCAGCATCTCTATCAGTTACATAACCACATCTGGCACCTAGCTCCGCAGCATCTCTGTCAGTTACATACCCACATCTGAACCCTAGTTCTGCAGCAGCACTGTCAGCTACATACCCACATCTGACACCCAGCTCTGCAGCATCTCTATCAGTTACATACGCACATCTGACACCTAGCTCTTCAGTATCTCTGTCAGTTACATAACCAGATCAGACACCTAGCTTTGCAGCATCTCTATCAGTTACATACCCAAATCTGACACCTAACTCTGCAGCATCTCTATCAGTTACATAACCACATCTGGCACCTAGCTCCGCAGCATCTCTGTCAGTTACATACCCACATCTGAACCCTAGTTCTGCAGCAGCACTGTCAGCTACATACCCACATCTGACACCCAGCTCTGCAGCATCTCTATCAGTTACATACCCATATCTGACACCTAGCTCTGCAGCATCTCAATCTGTTACATAACCACATCTGACACCTAGCTCTGCAGCATCTGTCAGCTACATACCCACATCTGACACCTAGCTCTGCAGCATCTGTCAGCTACATACCCACATCTGACACCTAGCTCTGCAGCATCTCTATCAGTTACATAACCAGATCTGACACCTAGCTCTGCAGCATCTGTCAGCTACATACCCACATCTGACACCTAGCTCTGCAGCATCTCTGTCAGTTATATACCCACATCTGACACCTAGCTATGCAGCATCTCTGTCAGTTACATACCCACATCTGACACCTAGCTCTGCAGAATCTCTGTCAGTTACATACCCACATCTGACAACTAGCTCTGCAGCATCTCTATTAATTACATACCCACATCTGACACCTAGCTCTGCAGCATCTATCAGTTACATACCCACATCTGACACCTAGCTATGCAGCATCTCTGTCAGTTACATACCCACATCTGACACCTAGCTCTGCAGCATCTCTATCGGTTACATAACCAGATCTGACACCTAGCTCTGCAGCATCTGTCAGCTACATACCCACATCTGACACCTAGCTCTGCAGCATCTCTGTCAGTTACATACCCACATCTGACACCTAGCTCTGCAGCATCTATATCAGTTACATACCCACATCTGACACCTAGTTCTGCAGCATCTCTGTCAGCTACATACCCACATCTGACACCTAGCTCTGCAGTATCTCTGTCAGTTACATACCCACATCTGACACCTAGCTCTGCAGCATCTCTGTCAGCTACATACCCACACTTGACACCTAGCTCTGCAGCATCTCTGTCAGTTACATACCCACATCTGACACCTAGATCTGCAGCATCTCTGTCAGTTACATACCCACATCTGACACCTAGCTCTGCAGTATCTCTATCAGTTACATAACCAGATCTGACACCTAGCTCTGCAGCATCTCTGTCAGTTACATACCCACATCTGACACCTAGCTCTGCAGCATCTCTGTCAGTTATATACCCACATCTGACACCTAGCTCTGCAGCATCTCTGTCAGTTACATACCCACATCTGACACCTAGCTCTGCAGCATCTCTGTCAGTTACATATCCACATCTGACACCTAGCTCTGCAGCATCTCTGTCAGTTACATACCCACATCTGACACCTAGCTATGCAGCATCTCTGTTAGTTACATACCCACATCTGACACCTAGCTCTGCTGCATCTCTGTTAGTTACATACCCACATCTGACACCTAGCTCTGCAGCATCTCTGTCAGTTACATACCCACATCTGACACCTAGCTCTGCTGCATCTCTGCTAGTTACATACCCACATCTGACGCCCAGCTCTGCAGCATCTCTATCAGTTACATACCCACATCTGACACCTAGCTCTGCATCATCTCTATCAGTTACATACGCACATCTGACACCTAGCTCTTCAGTATCTCTGTCAGTTACATAACCAGATCAGACACCTAGCTTTGCAGCATCTCTATCAGTTACATACCCAAATCTGACACCTAACTCTGCAGCATCTCTATCAGTTACATAACCACATCTGGCACCTAGCTCCGCAGCATCTCTGTCAGTTACATACCCACATCTGAACCCTAGTTCTGCAGCAGCACTGTCAGCTACATACCCACATCTGACACCCAGCTCTGCAGCATCTCTATCAGTTACATACGCACATCTGACACCTAGCTCTTCAGTATCTCTGTCAGTTACATAACCAGATCAGACACCTAGCTTTGCAGCATCTCTATCAGTTACATACCCAAATCTGACACCTAACTCTGCAGCATCTCTATCAGTTACATAACCACATCTGGCACCTAGCTCCGCAGCATCTCTGTCAGTTACATACCCACATCTGAACCCTAGTTCTGCAGCAGCACTGTCAGCTACATACCCACATCTGACACCCAGCTCTGCAGCATCTCTATCAGTTACATACCCATATCTGACACCTAGCTCTGCAGCATCTCAATCTGTTACATAACCACATCTGACACCTAGCTCTGCAGCATCTGTCAGCTACATACCCACATCTGACACCTAGCTCTGCAGCATCTGTCAGCTACATACCCACATCTGACACCTAGCTCTGCAGCATCTGTCAGCTACATACCCACATCTGACACCCAGCTCTGCAGCATCTCTATCAGTTACATACCCCCATCTGACACCTAGCTCTGCAGCATCTGTCAGCTACATACCCACATCTGACACCTAGCTCTGCAGCATCTCTATCAGTTACATAACCAGATCTGACACCTAGCTCTGCAGCATCTGTCAGCTACATACCCACATCTGACACCTAGCTCTGCAGCATCTCTGTCAGTTATATACCCACACCTGACACCCAGCTATGCAGCATCTCTGTCAGTTACATACCCACATCTGACACCTAGCTCTGCAGCATCTCTGTCAGTTACATACCCACATCTGACACCTAGCTCTGCAGCATCTCTATTAGTTACATACCCACATCTGACACCTAGCTCTGCAGCATCTATCAGTTACATACCCACATCTGACACCTAGCTATGCAGCATCTCTGTCAGTTACATACCCACATCTGACACCTAGCTCTGCAGCATCTCTATCGGTTACATAACCAGATCTGACACCTAGCTCTGCAGCATCTGTCAGCTACATACCCACATCTGACACCTAGCTCTGCAGCATCTCTGTCAGTTACATACCCACATCTGACACCTAGCTCTGCAGCATCTCTATCAGTTACATACCCACATCTGACACCTAGTTCTGCAGCATCTCTGTCAGCTACATACCCACATCTGACACCTAGCTCTGCAGTATCTCTGTCAGTTACATACCCACATCTGACACCTAGCTCTGCAGCATCTCTGTCAGCTACATACCCACATCTGACACCTAGCTCTGCAGCATCTCTGTCAGTTACATACCCACATCTGACACCTAGATCTGCAGCATCTCTGTCAGTTACATACCCACATCTGACACCTAGCTCTGCAGTATCTCTATCAGTTACATAACCAGATCTGACACCTAGCTCTGCAGCATCTCTGTCAGTTACATACCCACATCTGACACCTAGCTCTGCAGCATCTCTGTCAGTTACATACCCACATCTGACACCTAGCTCTGCAGCATCTCTGTCAGTTACATACCCACATCTGACACCTAGCTCTGCAGCATCTCTGTCAGTTACATATCCACATCTGACACCTAGCTCTGCAGCATCTCTGTCAGTTACATACCCACATCTGACACCTAGCTCTGCAGCATCTCTGTTAGTTACATACCCACATCTGACACCTAGCTCTGCTGCATCTCTGTTAGTTACATACCCACATCTGACACCTAGCTATGCAGCATCTCTGTCAGTTACATACCCACATCTGACACCTAGCTATGCAGCATCTCTGTCAGTTACACACCCACATCTGACACCTAGCTCCGCAGCATATCTGTCAGTTACATACCTACATCTGACCTAGCTCTGCAGCATCTCTATAAGTTACATACCCACATCTGACACCTAGCTCTTCAGAATCTCTGTCAGTTACATACCCACATCTGACACCTAGCTATGCAGCATCTCTGTCAGTTACATACCCACATCTGACACCTAGCTCTGCAGCATCTCTATAAGTTACATACCCACATCTGACACCTAGTTCTTCAGTATCTCTGTCAGTTACATACCCACATCTGACACCTAGCTATGCAGCATCTCTGTCAGTTACATACCCACATCTGACACCTAGCTCTTCAGTATCTCTGTCAGTTACATACCCACATCTGACACCTAGTTCTTCAGTATCTCTGTCAGTTACATACCCACATCTGACACCTAGCTCTGCTGCATCTCTATCAGTTACATACCCACATCTGACACCTAGCTCCGCAGCATATCTGTCAGTTACATACCCACATCTGACACCTAGTTCTTCAGTATCTCTGTCAGTTACATACCCATATCTGACACCTATATATGCAGCATCTCTATCAGTAACATAACCACATCTGACACCTAGCTCTGCAGCATCTCTATCAGTTACATACCCACATCTGACACCTAGTTCTTCAGTATCTCTGTCAGTTACATAACCACATCTGACACCTAGCTCTGCTGCATCTCTGTCAGTTACATACCCACATCTGACACCTAGCTCCGCAGCATATCTGTCAGTTACATACCCACATCTGACACCTAGCTCTTCAGTATCTCTGTCAGTTACATACCCACATCTGACACCTAGCTCCGCAGCATATCTGTCAGTTACATACCCACATCTGACACCTAGCTCTTCAGTATCTCTGTCAGTTACATACCCACATCTGACCTAGCTCTGCAGCATCTCTATAAGTTACATACCCACATCTTACACCTAGCTCTTCAGTATCTCTGTCAGTTACATACCCATATCTGACACCTATATATGCAGCATCTCTATCAGTTACATAACCACATCTGACACCTAGATCTGCAGCATCTCTATCAGTTACATACCCACATCTGACACCTAGCTCTGCAGCATCTCTATCAGTTACATACCCACATCTGACACTTAGCTCTTCAGCATCTCTGTCCGTTACATACCCACATCTGACACCTAGCTCTGCAGCATCTCTATCAGTTACATAACCACATCTGACACCTAGTTCTTCAGTATCTCTGCCAGTTACATACCCACATCTGACACCTAGCTCTTCAGTATCTCTGTCAGTTACATACCCACATCTGACACTTAGCTCTGCAGCATCTCTGTCAGCTACATACCCACATCTGACACTTAGCTCGGCAGCATCTCTGTCCGTTACATACCCACATCTGACACCTAGTTCTTCAGTATCTCTGTCAGTTACATAACCAGATCAGACACTTGTTTTTGCAGCCTCCCTTGTAGCTGCAAGCCCTGGACCTGCACTCAGTTGCTTTTATTAGTAATTTCTGGCCCGGCTTCATTCTGCTGCTCATTAATCTGTACATTGTATGCTGGTCTACAAATACAATGCATGGAGTTCTTCTTTGCAAGGGGAATAGGAGGAGAGTGCTGGGTCAGACTAACACCCAGTGTTTGAAGAATGTAAATTGTACTTTGTGTGATTGGAAGATGTAAATAAAACACAAATGCCTAGATTTAGAGTTCTGCTTTAGGGTTAAAAAGCAGCGTTAAGGGGTCCTAATGCTGCTTTTTAATGTCCACTGGTATTTAGAGTCAGACAGGAAAGGGTCTACCGCTCACTTTCCGCGACTCGAGGCTACCGCATATCCCCTTACCTCAATTGCGTATCCTATCTTTTCTATGGGATTTGCCTAACGCTGGTATTACGAGTCTTGGAAGAGGTGAGCAGTGCAGCCTCTACCGCCAAGACTCCAACCGCATAAAAAAGTCAGTAGTTAAGAGTTTTATGGGCTAACGCCGGAACATAAAGCTCTTAACTACTGTGCTATAAAGTACACTAACACCCATAAACTACCTATGAACCCTTAAACCGAGGCCCCCCACCACATCGCAAACCCTATAATAAATTTTTTTAACCCCTAATCTGCCGACCGGACATCGCCGCCACTTACATTATCCCTATGAACCCCTAATCTGCTGTCCCTAACATCGCCGACACCTATATTATATTTATTACCCCCTAATCTGCCCCCCCAACGTCGCCGCCACCTACCTACACTTATTAACCCCTAATTTGCCTACCGGACATCTCCGCCACTATAATAAATGTATCAACCCCTAAACCCCAGCACTCCCGCCTCGCAAACATTATAATAAATTTTATTAACCCCTAATCTTCCCTCCCTAACATCGCCGCCACCTACCTTCAATTATTAACCCCTAATCTCCTGCCCCAAACGTCGCCGCTACTATAATAAAGTTGTTAACCCCTAAACCTAAGTCTAACCCTAACACCCCCCTAACTTAAATATAATTTAAATAAAACGAACTAAATTTACTATAATTAAATAAATTATTCCTATTTAAAACTAAATACTTACCTATAAAATAAACCCTACTAATAGTTACATTGTAGCTATTTTAGGATTTATATTTATTTTACAGGCAACTTTGTATTTATTTTAACTAGGTACAATAGCTATTAAATAGTTAATAACTATTTAATAGCTACCTAGTTAAAATAATTACAAAATTACCTGTAAAATAAATCCTAACCTAAGTTACAAATACACCTTACACTACACTATCAATAAATTAATTAAATAAATTACCTACACTTATCTAAACTAAAATACAATTAAATAAACTAAACTATAAAATAAAAAAAAACCCACTGAATTACAGAAAATAAAAAAAATTACAAGACGTTTAAACTAATTACAGCTAATCTAAGCCCCCTAATAAAATAAAAAAGCCCCCCAAAATAATAAAATGCCCTGCCCTATCCTAAATTACAAAGTAATCAGCTCTTTTACCAGCCCTTAAAAGGGCTGTTTGCGGGGCATTGTCCCAAAGTAATCAGCTCTTTTACCTGTAATCAGCTCTTTTTACCTGCAATCAGCCAATCAGATTGATGTTCAATCCGATTGGCTGATCCAATCCTATCAGCCAATCGGAATTCGAGGGACGCCATATTGGATGACGTGATTTAAAGGAACCGTCATTCGTCGGGAAGTCGTCGGCCAGGATGGATTTTCCACGTCGGAGGTCTTCAGGATGCTGCCGCTCCGCTCCGGATGGATGAAGATAGAAGATTCCGCTTGGATGAAGACTTCAATCGGATGGAAGACCTCTTCTGCCCCGCTTGGATGAAGACTTCAACCGGATGGAAGACCGCTTCTGCCCCGCTTGGATGAAGACTTCAACCGGATGGAGGACCTCTTCTGCCCCGCATGGATGAAGACTTCAACCAGATGGAGGACCTCTTCTGCCCCGCTTGGATGAAGAATTCGGCTCGGCTGGGTGAAGACGACTCAAGGCAGGGAGATCTTCAGGGGGTTAGTGGGTGGTTTTTTAAAGGGGGGTTTGGGTGGGTTTTAGAGTAGGGGTATGTGGGTGGTGGGTTGTAATGTTGTGGGGGGGTATTTTATTTACAGGTAAAAGAGCTGATTACTTTAGGGCAATGCCCCGCAAAAAGCCCTTTTAAGGGCTGGTAAAAGAGCTGATTACTTTGTAATTTAGGATTGAGTAAGGCATTTTATTATTTTGGGGGGCTTTTTTATTTTATTAGGGGGCTTAGATTAGGTGTAATTAGTTTAAACTTCTTGTAATTTTTTTATTTTCTGTAATTTAGTGTTTGTTTGTTTTTTGTATTATAGTTTAGTTTATTTAATTGTATTTTAGTTTAGATAATTGTAGGTAATTTATTTAATTAATTTATTGATAGTGTAGTGTTAGGTGTATTTGTAACTTAGGTTAGGATTTATTTTACAGGTAATTTTGTAATTATTTTAACTAGGTAGCTATTAAATAGTTATTAACTATTTAATAGCTATTGTACTTAGTTAAAATAAATACAAAGTTGCCTGTAAAATAAATATAAATCCTAAAATAGCTACAATGTAACTATTAGTTATATTGCAGCTATATTAGGGTTTATTTTATAGGTAAGTATTTAGTTTTAAATAGGAATAATTTATTCAATTATAGTAAATTTTGTTCGTTTTATTTAAATTATATTTAAGTTAGGGGGGTGTTAGGGTTAGGGTTAGACTTAGGTTTAGGGGTTAATAACTTTACTATAGTAGCGGCAACATTGGGGGCGGGAGTTTAGGGGTTAATAATTGTAGGTAGGTGGTGGCGATGTTAGGGAGGGCAGATTAGGGGTTTATAAAATGTATTATAGTGTTTGTGAGGCGGGAGTGCGGCGGTTTAGGGGTTAATGCATTTATTATAGTGGCAGCGACGTTGGGGGGGCAGATTAGGGGTTAATAAATATAATATAGGTGTCGGCGATGTTAGGGACAGCAGATTAGTGGTTCACAGCTATAATGTAGGTTGCGGCGGTGTCCAGAGCGGCAGATTAGGGGTTAATAATATAATGTAGGTGTCAGTGATAGCAGGGGCGGCATATTAGGGGTTAATAAGTGTAAGGTTAGGGGTGTTTAGACTCTGGGTTCATGTTAGGGTGTTAGGTGTAGACTTAGAGAGTGTTTCCCCATAGGATACAATGGGGCTTTTGGGTTTTTTTCAGCCAGCTCAGCCCCATTGTTTCCTATGGGGATATTGTGCACAAGCACATTTTTTCAGATTACAGATACCGTAAGCAACGCTGGTATTGAGAGTAGAAATGTAGCTAAATTATGCTCAACGCTCACTTTTCTGAGGCTAACGCAGCCATTCAGACAACTCGTAATACCAGCGTTGTCTTAAGGGTGCGCTGGAAAAAAAAAGGCTCATTAGCACCGCAGGTCTTTACTGACAAAACTCTAAATCTAGGGGAAATAAAGGAAGGGCGAACATGAATTAGAAATTGTTGTTTCTACAGTATGTTCTATTCTGAAATAAATATCTGGTAGAGTATGATAGAAAATAGTGCATTTAATTCCAACAAGCACCAAAATATTGTGTAACAATCCCTCTCCTGCCTTTAATTTACAGTAAAAATTGTTCCTTATAATAGCGCTAAATAGAACATTAGCTTCCGTGTGACTTTCATTCTCTCCTCCGCAGGTCACTAATGATGAGATGTGTGAGATCTGTGAGGTGTGGACAGCCGAGAGCCTCTTTCCCTGTAGAATATGCTCCAGAGTCTTTCATGACGGCTGCCTAAGGCGCATGGGCTATCTTGCCAATGACAACGCTCTAGAGGTGACGGAGATGGCTCATACTGAGATCGGCTGGAGTTGCTACTATTGTGTAAGTCAAGCACCTACAGTCCTGGCTTTCCTGAATAATATGGAGAGCAGTAATCTGTATTATGTGTGTTAAGGGGAAATAAAACCCAATATTTTTCTTTCATGTTTCAAATAGAACATACAATTTTCAACAATTTTTCATTTTACATCTATTATCAAATACTTGAACACATCTGGTGAGCCATTTACAAGAGGCATATGTACAGCCACCAATCAGCAGCAAACTCCCTGTAGTGCCTACCTAGGTATGATTTTAAACAAAGGACAAAACAAATGATATAATAGTAAAGTAAATTGGAAAGTTGCTTACATTTGCACGCTCTATCTGAATTATAAAAGGCAAAAGCCTCTGCCTGCAAAATCTTGTAACCAATGAATATTTCTCTCTATCAGTTCGCTTTGTCTTCTTTCCAGTAATTAATTCTGCAAAATATCTTACAGAAGAAGGTTCCTATCAATAAATGTTTAGTGCTAAATTTACTTTTGAAGAAGCAAAAATGTAAATGATATTTTCTGAAAGTAAATACTTATGTTAATGTGCATACAGCTCACTTGATCAATTGCTTATTGGATTTTTTTGTATTTAATTTTTATTGTTTAAAAAGCTAGATAATCCCTTTATTACCCATGCCCTAGTTTTGCATAACCAACACTGTTATATTACTATACTTTTTACCTCTGCGATTACCTTGTATCTAAGCCTCTTCAGACTGCTCCTTATCTCAGTTATATTAATATACTTTTTACCTCTGTGATTACCTTGTATCTAAGCCTCTGCAGACTGCTCCTTATCTCAGTTATATTAATATACTTTTACCTCTGTGATTACCTTGTATCTAAGCCTCTGAAGACTGCTCCTTATCTCAGTTATATTAATACACTTTTTACCTCTGTGATTACCTTGTATCTAAGCCTCTGCAGACTGCTCCTTATCTGTTATATTAATATACATTTTACCTCTGTGATTACCCTGTATCTAAGCCTCTGCAGACTGCTCCTTATCTCAGTTATATTAATATACTTTTACCTTTGTGATTACCTTGTATTTAAGCCTCTGCAGACTGCTCCTTATCTCAGTTATATTAATATACTTTTTATCTCTGTGATTACCTTGTATCTAACCCTCTGCAGACTGCTCCTTATCTCAGTTATATTAATACACTTTTTACCTCTGTGATTACCTTGTAGATAAGTCCCTGCAGACTGCTCCTTATCTCAGTTATATTAATATACTTTTTATTTCTGTGATTACCTTGTATCTAAGCCTCTGCAGACTGCTCCTTATCTCAGTTATATTAATACACTTTTACATCTGTGATTACCTTGTATCTAAGTCTCTGCAGACTGCTCCTTATCTCAGTTATATTAATACACTTTTTACCTCTATGATTACCTTGTAGATAAGCCTCTGCAGACTGCTCCTTATCTCAGTTATATTAATATACTTTTACCTCTGTGATTACCTTGTATCTAAGCCTCTGCAGACTGCTCCTTATCTCAGTTATATTAATACACTTTTTACCTCTGTGATTACCCTGTATCTAAGGTGCTGAAGACTGCCTCCTTATCTCAGTTATATTAATATACTTTTTACCTCTGTGATTACCCTGTATCTAATCCTCTGCAGACTGCTCCTTATCTCAGTTATATTAATATACTTTTTACCTCTGTGATTACCCTGTATCTAATCCTCTACAGACTGCTCCTTATCTCAGTTATATTAATATACTTTTTACCTCTGTGATTACCTTGTAGATAAGTCCCTGCAGACTGCCCCCTTATTTCAGTGCTTTTGACAGAATTGCATATCAGCCAATCAGTGCCCTCTCATAAGTTACTCCATTGGGGTGAGCACAATGTTATCTATATGGCACACATGAACTAACACCGTCTAAGTGTAAAAAAAAAAGTAAAAATGCAAAAGATGAGAAGCAGCTTTCAAGGGCTTAGAAAATAGCATATGAACCTACCTAGGTTTAGTTTTCAACAAAGAATGACAAGAGAGCAAAGCAAATTTGATTATAAATGTAAACTGGAAAGTTGTTTAAAATTTCCTGCCCTAACTGAATCATGAAAGTTTAATTTTGACTAGACTGCCCCTTTAATCACACTTAAAGGGATGAGACCCAAACATTTTCTTTTGTGGTTCAGACAAAGCATAACATTTATAAAAAGGTTTCCAATTTACTTTTTCAAACTTGCTTCATTTCAATGGTTTCTTTGTTGAAGAGATACATAGGAAGTTGTGTGGATCACTGCATGGCAGGAAATAGTGCTGCCCTCTAATGTTCTTGCAAATGGTTAAAGGACCACTCAATGCAGTAGTGACAGCCATCAGCCAATCACAGACTAGTATAGGTATACCCTGTGAGCTTGTGCACATGCTCAGTAGGATCTTGTTCCCCAGAAAGTGTGAATATAAAAAGACTGTGCACAATGTGATCATGGAAGTAAATTGGAAAGTGTCATAAAACTGCTGCTCTATCCAAAGCTTAAAAGTTTATTTTGACTTGAGTGTCCCTTTAATATTCTTGCAAAACTGCTGCCAGGTAGCGGATGTATGTGCATGTGTGTGTTTATGTGCAAGTGTGTGCTTGTGTGTGCATGTGTGTGCTTATATGTGCGTGTATGTGCAAGTGAGTGCTTGTATGTGCATATGTGTGCGTGTATGTGCATGTGTGCGTGTATGTGCATGTATGTGCATGTGTGTGCATGTATATGCATGTGTGTGCTTGCATGTGCAAGTGTGTGCTTGTATGTGCATGTGTGTGCGTGTATGTGTGTGCGTGTATGTGCATGTGTGTGCTTGTATGTGCATGTGTGTGTGTGTGTGTGTATATGTGCATGTGTGTGTGTGTATATGTGCATGTGTGTGTGTGTGTGTGTGTGTTTATGTGCAAGTGTGTGCTTGTGTGTGCATGTGTGTGCTTATATGTGTGTGTATGTGCAAGTGAGTGCTTGTATGTGCATATGTGTGCATGTGTGTGCTTGCATGTGCAAGTGTGTGCTTGTATGTGCATGTGTGTGCGTGTATGTGTGTGCGTGTATGTGCATGTGTGTGCTTGTATGTGCATGTGTGTGTGTATATGTGCGTGTGTGTGTGTATATGTGCATGTGTGTGTGTATGTGCATGTATGTGCATGTGCGTGCATGTTCATGTGTGTGCATGTATGTGCATGTGTCTACTTGTATGTGCATGTGTGTGTGTATGTTCATGTGTGTGCATGCATGTATGTGCTTGTATGTGCAAGTGTGCATATTTATGTATTTGTTCATGCATGTGTTTGTGTGTATGTGGGTGCTAGTACTGTATGTGCAAGTGTGCACATTTATGTATTTGTGAATGCATGCATGTGTGCGTGTATGTGGGCATTTGTGGGTGTGTCTGCTTGTATGTGAAAGTGTGCATATTTATGTATTTGTGCATGAATGCATGTATGTGGGTGTGTATGTGTCTGCTTTTATGTACAAGTGTGCATGTTTATGTATTTGTGCATGAAAGCGTGTGTGTGCGCGCGTGTAGGTGTGTGTGTGCTTGTATGTACAAGTGTGCATGTTTATGTATTAGTGCATGCTTGTGTGTGTGTGTGCATATGTGTGTGTGTGCGTGTATGTACAAGTGTGCATGTTTATGTATTAGTGCATGCTTGTGTGTGTGTGTGCATATGTGTGTGTGTGCGTGTATGTACAAGTGTGCATGTTTATGTATTAGTGCATGCTTGTGTGTGTGTGTGCATATGTGTGTGTGTGTGCGTGTATGTACAAGTGTGCATGTTTATGTATTAGTGCATACATGCAAGTGTGCATGTGTGTGGGTGTGTATGTGTGTGCTTGTATGTACAAGTGTGCATGTTTATGTATTTGTGCATGCTTGCATGAAAGTGCATGTATGTGCGTGTGCATGTGTGTTTTTAATGTGTGTGTCAGTGTGCATGTATGCATGTGTGTTTTTCATGTGTGTGTCAGTGTGCATGTATGTTTTT
This sequence comes from Bombina bombina, assembly GCF_027579735.1. Lineage (NCBI taxonomy): Eukaryota > Metazoa > Chordata > Amphibia > Anura > Bombinatoridae > Bombina > Bombina bombina. The sequence continues at coordinate 31,784,877 of NC_069500.1, read as the reverse complement.
CATGTGTGTGTCAGTGTGCATGTGTGTTTTTCATGTGTGTGTCAGTGTGCATGTATGCATGTGTGTTTTTCATGTGTGTGTCAGTGTGCATGTATGCATGTGTGTTTTTAATGTGTGTGTCAGTGTGCATGTATACATGTGTGTTGTTCATGTGTGTGTCAGTCAGTGTGCATGTGTGTTTTTCATGTGTGTGTCAGTGTGCATGTATGCATGTGTGTTTTTCATGTGTGTGTCAGTGTGCATGTATGTTTTTCATGTGTGTGTCAGTGTGCATGTATGCATGTGTGTTTTTCATGTGTGTGTCAGTGTGCATGTGTGTTTTTCATGTGTGTGTCAGTGTGCATGTATGTATGTGTGTTTTTCATGTGTGTGTCAGTGTGCATGTATGCATGTGTGTTTTTCATGTGTGTGTCAGTGTGCATGTATGCATGTGTGTTTTTCATGTGTGTGTCAGTGTGTATGTATGTTTTTCATGTGTGTGTAAGTGTGCATGTATGCATGTGTGTTTTTCATGTGTGTGTCAGTGTGCATGTATGTTTTTCATGTGTGTGTCAGTGTGCATGTATGCATGTGTGTTTTTCATGTGTGTGTCAGTGTGCATGTGTGTTTTTCATGTGTGTGTCAGTGTGCATGTATGTATGTGTGTTTTTCATGTGTGTGTCAGTGTGCATGTATGCATGTGTGTTTTTCATGTGTGTGTCAGTGTGCATGTATGCATGTGTGTTTTTCATGTGTGTGTCAGTGTGTATGTATGTTTTTCATGTGTGTGTAAGTGTGCATGTATGCATGTGTGTTGCTCATGTGTGTGTCAGTGTGCATGTATGCATGTGTGTTGTTCATGTGTGTGTCAGTGTGCATGTATGCATGTGTGTTTTTTGCACCTTTTCAGAAGTTTTTTCTAAATATTAAAAAAATTACAAACCTTTAGAGAGATTTTTGGGTTATGCACAGAACAATACATTTTATTAATATTTAGGCTGTAACACTTATCTAGCAAACCTAACCTTTAAATGGTAGATTGTGCACAAAGCAGTAATATAACAGGAAAATAAAAATAAAGAAAAGCAATATCCTAAACTCGCTTCACTATACAGAGGATGCGTACCTATGTAAAGCAATATGTGATGCTAAACTCGCTTCACTATACAGAGGATGTGTACCTATGTAAAGTAATATGTGATCCTAAACTCGCTTCACTATACACAGGATGCGTACCTATGTAAAGTAATATGTGATCCTAAACTCGCTTCACTATACAGAGGATGCGTACGTATGTAAAGTAATATGTGATCCTAAACTCGCTTCACTATACAGAGGATGCGTACCTATGTAAAGTAATATGTGATCCTAAACTCGCTTCACTACTATACAGAGGATGCGTACCTATGTAAAGTAATATGTGATCCTAAACTCGCTTCACTATACAGAGGATGCGTACGTATGTAAAGTAATATGTGATCCTAAACTCGCTTCACTATACAGAGGATGCGTACCTATGTAAAGTAATATGTGATCCTAAACTCGCTTCACTATACAGAAGATGCGCAACTATGTAAAGTAATATGTGATCCTAAACTCGCTTCACTACTATACAGAGGATGCGTACCTATGTAAAGTAATATGTGATCCTAAACTCGCTTCACTATACAGAGGATGCGTACCTATGTAAAGTAATATGTGATCCTAAACTCGCTTCACTATACAGAGGATGCATAACTATGTAAAGTAATATGTGATCCTAAACTCGCTTCACTATACAGAGGATGCGTACCTATGTAAAGTAATATGTGATCCTAAACTCGCTTCACTATACAGAGGATGCGTACCTATGTAAAGTAATATGTGATCCTAAACTCGCTTCACTATACAGAGGATGCATACCTATATAAAGTAATATGTGATCCTTAACTCGCTTCACTATACACAGGATGTGTACCTATGTAAAGTAATATGTGATACTAAACTAGCTTCACTATACACAGGATGCGTAACTATGTAAAATAATATGTGATCCTAAACTCGCTTCACTATACAGAGGATGTGTAACTATGTAAAGTAATATGTGATCCTAAACTCGCTTCACTATGCAGAGGATGTGTACCTATGTAAAGTAATATGTGATCCTAAACGCGCTTCACTATACAGAGGATGCATAACTATGTAAAGTAATATGTGATCCTAAACTCGCTTCACTATACAGAAGATGCGTAACTATGTAAAGTAATATGTGATCCTAAACTCGCTTCACTACTATACAGAGGATGCGTACCTATGTAAAGTAATATGTGATCCTAAACTCGCTTCACTATACAGAGGATGCGTACCTATGTAAAGTAATATGTGATCCTAAACTCGCTTCACTATACAGAGGATGCGTAACTATGTAAAGTAATATGTGATCCTAAACTCGCTTCACTATACAGAGGATGCGTACCTATGTAAAGTAATATGTGATCCTAAACTCGCTTCACTATACAGAGGATGCGTACCTATGTAAAGTAATATGTGATCCTAAACTCGCTTCACTATACAGAGGATGCGTACCTATATAAAGTAATATGTGATCCTTAACTCGCTTCACTATACACAGGATGTGTACCTATGTAAAGTAATATGTGATCCTAAACTCGCTTCACTATACAGAGGATCTGTACCTATGTAAAGCAATATGTGATCCTAAACGCGCTTCACTGTACAGAGGATGCATAACTATGTAAAGTAATATGTGATCCTAAACTCGCTTCACTATACAGAGGATGCGTACCTATGTAAAGTAATATGTGATCCTAAACTCGCTTCACTATACAGAGGATGTGTACCTATGTAAAGCAATATGTGATCCTAAACTCGCTTCACTATACAGAGGATGTGTACCTATGTAAAGCAATATGTGATCCTAAACTCGCTTCACTATACAGAGGATGCGTAACTATGTAAAGTAATATGAGTTATCATTCAGAGACTGCTCAGACAATATTAGTTTTGTATCCCTGTTTAAATCTGTTTAGTTATAGAAGAAATACAATGTTGATAAATAAGAGTTTCTAATGAGAATCTTTAGCACTGTATAGAGAGTTTCCCTGTGAAGCATAATACTATACATATCTGATACCACATAAGTCAGGAGTCTGAGGGCATGAAATTGCTGTTTTTATTTCCATGATTATATTTGACTGAGATAATGTGATGGAAACATCTGAGCATGATACAGAATTAAATGAAAGCTATATATATGTATGAAGGGGTACATTTACATATACTACATTTTATCTGTAGTGTTGTATTCTTGTTGTGTTCAACTGTCCAGAATTGTAGAGAGGAAACACAGCCCTTGTGCCTGTCTTCTCTAAAACCTGTTGTAAATGTATTTTATGTATATATATATTTTTATTGGTATATAATATATTATTATTGGTATATATTATATATAGAAAAATAAAAATATGCTAAAAGGAATAAATGGCAGTGAAACATATCATGAATAGTGATGTCGCGAATAGTTCGCAGTCGAATAGTTCCCAGCGAACATAGAATGTTTGTGTTCGCCGCGGCGGGCAAACATATGCAATGTTCGATCCGCCCCCTATTCGTCATCATTGAGTAATACTTTGACCCTGTACCTCACAGTCAGCAGGCACATTCCAGCCAATTAGCAGCAGACCCTCCCTCCCAGACCCTCCCACCTCCTGGACAGCATCCATTTTAGATTCATTCGGAAGCTGCATTCTTAGTGAGAGGAGGGACAGTGTAGCTGCTGCTGATTAATAGGGAAATCGATAGCTAGGCTAGTGTATTCAGTGTCCACTACAGTCCTGAAGGACTCATCTGATCTCTGCTGTAAGGACAGCACCCCAAAAAGCCCCTTTTAGGGCTAGAACATCAGTCTGCTTTTTTTTTTTTTGCCTGTGTAATCTAATTGCAGTTGCCTGCCTGCCAGCGTGTGTGTCAGGCTCACAGCGTATACTGTGCCCACTTGCCCAGTGCCACCACTCATATCTGGTGTAACAGTAGTGTAGATTTAAAAAAAACAACACTTTTTTGACTGTGTTAAATAATAGCAGTCAGTTTCCTTCACACGTGTGCGTTTCAGTGCCTGCCTGCCAGGGCACAGTGTCACCCCAGTGCAACTCATATCTGGTGTAAAAGTACTGTAGATTTTAAAAAAACAACACTTTTTTGACTGTGTTAAATAATAGCAGTCAGTTTCCTTCACTAGTGATGTCGCGAATAGTTCGCCGGCGAATATTTCCTGGCGAACATAGCTTGTTCGCGTTCGCCACGGCGGGCGAACATATGCGATGTTCGATCCGCCCCCTATTCGTCATCATTGAGTAAAACTTTGACCCTGTACCTCACAGTCAGCAGACACATTCCAGCCAATCAGCAGCAGACCCTCCCTCCCAGACCCTCCCTCCCAGATCCTGCTACCACCTGGACAGCATCCATTTTAGATTCATTCGGAAGCTGCATTCTTAGTGAGAGGAGGGACAGTGTAGCTGCTGCTGATTTAATAGGGAAATCGATAGTTAGGCTAGTGTATTCAGTGTCCACTACAGTCCTGAAGGACTCATCTGATCTCTGCTGTAAGGAAGGACAGCACCCCAAAAAGCCCTTTTTAGGGCTAGAACATCAGCTGCTTTTTTTTTTTTTTCCTGTGTAATCTAATTGCAGTTGCCTGCCTGCCAGCGTGTGTGTCAGGCTCACACGTATACTGTGCCCACTTGCCCAGTGCCACCACTCATATCAGGTGTGGCAGGTGGTGGGGGTTGGTTTGTGGGGGGGGGGGGGAAGCTACACTACAGAAAAAAAAAAAAAAACAGAAAAAACTACTTTTTTTTGCAAACTGGGTACTGGCAGACAGCTGCCAGTACCCAAGATGGCCGCCAATAAGGCAGATGGGAAGGGTTAGAGAGCTTTTTTTGGGGGGATCAGGGAGGTTGGGGGCTAAGGGGGATGCTACACCACAGCATATGTAAATATGCTAAAAAATATATATATTTTTTTAAAAACCTTTTATTTTAGTACTGGCAGACTATCTGCCAGTACTTAAGATGGCGGGGACAATTGTGGGGTGGGGGAGGGAAGGGAGCTGTTTGGGAGGGATCAGGGGGTCTGATGTGTCAGGTGGGAGGCTGATCTCTACACTAAAGCTAAAATTAACCCTGCAAGCTCCCTACAAACTACCTAATTAACCCCTTCACTGCTAGCCATAATACACGTGTGATGCACAGCAGCATTTAGCGGCCTTCTAATTACCAGAAAGCAATGCCAAAGTCATATATGTCTGCTATTTCTGAACAAAGGGGATCCCAGAGAAGCATTTACAACCATTTGTGCCATAATTGCACAAGCTGTTTGTAAATAATTTCAGTGAGAAACCTAAAATTGCGAAAAAAATTTTTTTTTTTAAATTTGATCGCATTTGGCGGTGAAATGGTGGCATTAAATATACCAAAATGGGCCTAGATCAATACTTTGGATTGTCTACTACACTACACTTAAGCTAAAATTAACTCTACAAGCTCCCTACATGCTCCCTAATTAACCCCTTCACTGCTGGGCATAAAACACGTGTGGTGTGCAGTGGCATTTAGCAGCCTTCTAATTACCAAAAAGCAACGCCAAAGCCATATAAGTCTGCTATTTCTGAACAAAGGGGATCCCAGAGAAACATTTACAACCATTTATGCCATAATTGCATAAGTTGTTTATAAATAATTTCTGTGAGAAACCTAAAGTTTGTGAAAAAGTGAACATTTTTTTTTTATTTGATCGCATTTGGCGGTGAAATGGTGGCATGAAATATACCAAAATGGGCCTAGATCAATACTTTGGGATGTCTTCTAAAAAAAATATATATACATCTCAAGGGATATTCAGGTATTCCTGACAGATATCAGGGTTCCAATATAACTAGCGCTCATTTTGAAAAAAAGTGGTTTTGAAATAGCAAAGTGCTTCTTGTATTTATTTCCCTATAACTTTGCAAAAAAAGCAAAGAACATGTTAACATTGGGTATTTCTAAACTCAGGACAAAATTTAGAAACTATTTAGATGTTGTACCCGCTGCGGGAGTTTGGTCTGTCACTGTGAAGCGGGCGTAACCCTTACACTACCTGATCGATACAACATCATACCTGATGTTTTAAAGCACGTTATTCCAAACAATTTAGGAATGTTAGGTGATTTATGCCCTTTATGGATTAAAACCAGACTCTGCATCAACTATGTAATTTTCCATGGGAGTTTTGCCATGGATCCCCCTCCAGCATGTCACAGTCCAGGTGTTAGTCCCCTTGAAACAACTTTTCCATCACTATTGTGGCCAGAAAGAGTCCCTGTGGGTTTTAAAATTTGCCTGCCTATTGAAGTCTATGGCGGTTCGCCCGGTTCGCCCGTTCGCGAACATTTGCGCAAAATTTTAGGTTTGCGACATCACTATCCTTCACACGTGTGCGTTTCAGTGCCTGCCAGGGCACAGTGTCACCCCAGTGCAACTCATATCTGGTGTAACAGTAGTGTACATTTAAAAAAAAAAAAACACTTTTTTGACTGTGTTAAATAATAGCAGTCAGTTTCCCTCACACGTGTGCGTTTCAGTGCCTGCCAGGGCACAGTGTCACCCCAGTGCAACTCATATCTGGTGTAACAGTAGTGTACATTTAAAAAAAAAAATACAATTTTGACTGTAATAGATTGAATAGCAGTTAGTTGTCTGCAAGCATGTGTGTCAGGCCTACAGCGTCTACTCTGCCAACTTCTGCCAGTGCACAGTGCCATTCATATCTGTTGTCACAGTAGCTTGCACGCATAGTATCACTAATCAAAAAAAAAATGACAGGCAGAGGCAGGCAACCCCGCAGGGGCCGTCGTGTTCGTGGTGCTGTGATTCCCTTTGGCCCTAGAATAATGCCCAGTGTTCAGAGACCACGTACCCTGAACTCGAACAGTTCTGAGGACATAGTTGACTGGCTAACACAGGACACCCAATCTTCTACAGCTTCCGCTCGGAACCTTGACGCACCATCCTCCTCCAGCTTAACTTCGGGCACCTCTCAAGTTACCACTCGCCCGCCTGCCGCTGACACCAACACTAGCACCACAGCCGCTTCACTTGATCTGTCAGAGGAGTTATTTACACATCAGTTGGAAGAAATGAGTGATAGTGATGCGCAACCATTATTACCAGAGGATGTAGATAACAGGGATATGTCTCAGTCAGGCAGCATTACACACATGGACGTAACAGGGATTAAACTGATAAGAATAGAACTACTTAACACACCACTCCTATCTGGTGGCACATTAGATTGCACGCGCAGTGCCCCAAATTTGAAGTAGGAGGACCAACCAAGCATCTTTTTCCATCTCCCGGTTCCTAAAATCGATGCCATATACACGTCCCCTGATAGGGGACGTAACAGGGATTAAACTGATAAGAATAGTACTACTTAACACACCACTCCTATCTGGTGGCACATTAGATTGCACGCGCAGTGCCCCAAATTTGAAGTAGGAGGACCGAGCAAGCATCTTTTTCCATCTCCCGGTTCCTAAAATCGATGCCATATACACGTCCCCTGATAGGGGACGTAACAGGGATTAAACTGATAGGAATAGTACTACTTAACACACCTTATAATAACGCAGAGAGAGGTAACGCAGAGAGAGGAGTCTGAAGAAGAGGAGTCAGAGGAGGAAGGTGGCTTTGAGGAGGTGGAAGACCAAACGCAGCAGGTGTCCCAGGGGGCTTGTTGTCACCTTTCGGGGACCCTTGGTGTTGTACGTGGCTTGGTGGAGGAAGAGACCTTCAATGACATCAGTGAGGACAAGGAACGGGACATGGCTAGCTTGGTATCCAACCTTGTGCAAATGGGGAGTTTGCGGTTGTGCAAATGGACTGTTTGCGGTTGTTTGCGGTGCGTTAAAGGGACAGTCTAGGACAAAATAAAATTTCATGATTCAGATAGAGCATGTAATTTTAAACAATTTTCCAATTTACTTTTATCACCAATTTTGCTTTGTTCTCTTGGTATTCTTATTTGAAAGCTTAACCTAGGAGGTTCATATGCTAATTTCTTAGACCTTGAAGCCCACCTCTTTCAGATTGCATTTTAACAGTTTTTCACCACTAGAGGGTGTTAGTTCATGTATTTCATATAGATAAGACTGTGCTCGTGCACAAAAAGTTATCTGGGAGCAGGCACTGATTGGCTAGACTGCAAGTCTGTCAAAAGCACTGAAAAAAGGGGCAGTTTGCAGAGGCTTAGATACAAGATAATTACAGAGGTTAAAAGTATACTATTATAAATGTGTTAGTTATGCAAAACTGGGAAATGGGTAATAAAGGGATTATCTATCTTTTAAAACAATAAAAACTCTGGTGTAGACTGTCCCTTTAAACGGGGAGTTTGGTCTGTCACTGTGAAGCAGGCGTAACCCTTACACTACCTGATCGATACAACATCATACCTGATGTTTTAAAGCATGTTAGTCCAAACAATTTAGGAATGTTAGGTGATTTAGGCACTTTATGGGTTAAAACCAGACTCTGCATCAACTATGTAATCTTCGTGAGAGTTTTGCCATGGATCCCCCTCCGGCATGCCACAGTCCAGGTGTTAGTACCCTTGAAACAACTTTTCCATCACTATTGTGGCCAGAAAGAGTCCCTGTGGGTTTTAAAGTTCGCCTGCCTATTGAAGTCTATGGCGAACGCGAACTTCTGCAAAAGTTCGCGTTCGCCGTTTGTGAACCCAAATTTTTATGTTCGCGACATCACTAATCATGAATAAAACATTCCATTACACAATAAAAATACAAATATAAAAAGGAATGAGAGGTGACAATAAAACATGACATGAATAAAACATTCCATTCCACAATACAAATACAAATATAAAAATATTCTTAAAGGAATGAGAGGTGACAATAAAACATATCATGAATAAAACATTCCATTCCACAATGGCAGGTCATTTACTAAACCAAGACAGTTTACAGGAATATGCATAGTAGAATTTACAAACCACATGGCACCAACATTCTGGAAAATTACCTGTTTGAATAGCTGATCTTAAAAATTCAGAATTTTTAAAGGGGTAGGCTTTGTCTGAGTGCTGTGAGGGGAAATATTAATCACCCCAGATCTGGGTGTTCTTAAGCAATAAAAATATGAAATGTTCAAAAGTGAGTTGGGGATACATTATATGGACAAATTCAGAGATACTGGAGCTTTTGAGGATTTCCAACTTTAAAAAACAGATGTTTCCCACATAAAATAGCTGTACTAACCAAAGCTATTTTACCAGCGCTAAGACCATTATCAACCAAAAGCAAAATGTGTTCCTTCTGAATATGAAGCCCAAAGCTTTATATAACTAAAGGTTTATTCTATTCCAACGCTTCTGAACTTTGGGACAACTTCACAAACAGTAAATTAAATTGGCCCTTGGATATCTACATCTTGTACAAGAGATAACATTGCTGGAGTAATATATACTTTATTTAAGAGTTAAGTATGGACCACTGATCTAGTTGCCAAATGTAAATTCTTAAAACTAATTCTAATATTTTGAGGTTCTAAATCCTTTATAACATGTATCCGTATTTAGCAATGGCATTAGACTGTTTCAAACCATGTGCCTTTATGATAATATTGTAACATACGGAGATAGCATGGATCCCGGCTTTATATAAGTTAATTGGACATTAAGCACAATGTGTAAGCTGCATGATAAAGTACCTTCATATCTCAGAAGAATTGTGCAACAAATAATACAGCTTTGTTTTATTAAATGAGTATAGTGTAGTGTTTGGTGTTATTGTAACTTAGGTTAGGTTTTATTTTACAGGTACTTTTGTATTTATTTTAGCTAGGTAGTTATTAAATAGTTAATAACTATTTAATAACTATTGTACCTAGTTAAAATAAATACAAACTTGCCTGTAAAATAAAAATAAACCCTAACCTAGCTACAATGTAACTATTAGTTATATTGTAGCTAGCTTAGGTTTTTTTTTATAGATACGTATTTAATTTTAAATAGGAATAATGTAGTTAATTATAGAAATTTTATTTAGATTTATTTTAATTATATTTCAATTAGGGGGTGTTAGGGTTAGGGTTAGACTTAGGTTTAGGGGTTAATACATTTAGTATAGTGGCGGCGACATTAGGGGCAGCAGATTAGGGGTTAATAAATGTAGGTAGGTGGTGGTGATGTTAGTTACGGCAGATTAGTGTTTAATAATATTTAACTAATGTTTGTGAGGCAGGAGTGCGGCGGTTTAGGGGTTAATATGTTTATTATAGTGGCAGCCACGTTGGGGGCGGCAGATTAGGGGTTAATAAGTGTAGGTAGGTGGTTGCAGATTAGGGGTTAATAAATATAATGTAGGTGGCGGCGATGTTGGGGGCAGCAGATTAGGGGTTCATAAATATAATGTAGGTGGCGGCGGTGTCCGGAGTGGCAGATTAGGGGTTAAAAAATGTATTATAGTGTTTGCGATGCGGGAGGGTGGAGGTAGAGGGTGTACCGCTCACTTTTTGGCCTCCCAGGACAGACTCCTAATACCGGCGCTATGGAAGTCCAATAGAAAAAAGACTTTACGAAGTTTACGTAAGTCCTTTTGCGGTAAGGCCAAAGAAGTGTGCGGTGACCCTAAACCTGCAAGACTCGTAATAGCAGCGGGCGTAAAAAGCAGCGTTAGGACCTCTTAATGCTGCTTTTTTACCTTAACGCACAACTCATAATCTAGCCGTTTGTTAACCAATCTCAAACTAATGCATATGTGCAGTTAAAGGGACATGCATCCACATTTTTTTTTAATTGTATTTAATTGTAGTTATCTGTAGTTAATTTATTTAATTAATTTAATGATAGTGTAGTGTTAGGTTTAATTGTAACTTAGGTTAGGATTTATTTTACAGGTAATTTTGTATTTCTTTTAGCTAGGTAGCTATTAAATAGTTAATAACTATTTAATAGTTATTGTACCTGATCGGAACAGCCAATAGAATGCGAGCTCAATCTGATTGGCTGATTGGATAAGCCAATCGGATTGAACTTGAATCTGATTGGCTGATTCAATCAGCCAATCAGATTTTTCCTACCTTAATTCCGATTGGCTGATAGAATCCTATCAGCCAATGGGAATTGAAGGGACGCCATCTTGGATGACGTCCCTTAAAGGAGCCTTCATTCGTCGGTAGTCCGTCGGTAAAGAAGGATGTTCCGCGTCGGTGGGATGAAGATTGAAGACCCGGCTTGGAAGATGACATCGCCCGGATAGAAGACTTCTTCAGCGCCTCTTGGAAGATGACATCACCCGGATCGAAGACTTCTTCAGCGCCGCTTGGAGGATCACTTCATCGGATGGAAGATTTCTTCAGCGCCGCTTGGAGGATAACTTCTTCCGCTCCAGATGTCTACTTCGGTTCCATCACTGCTCGGCTGAGTGAAGACGACTCAAGGTAGGATGATCTTCAGGGGATTAGTGTTAGGTTATTTTAAGGGGGGTTTGGGTTAGATTAGGGGTATGTGGGTGGTGGGTTTTAATGTTGGGGGGGTTGTATTTTTCTTTTACAGGCAAAAGAGCTGAATTCTTTGGGGCATGCTCCACAAAAGGTCCTTTTAAGGGCTGGTAAGGTAAAAGAGCTTTGAACTTTTCTAATTTAGAATAGGGTAGGGCATTTTTTTTTATTTTGGGGGGCTTTGTTATTTTATTAGGGGGCTTAGATTAGGTGTAAGTAGCTTAAAATTGTTGTAATATTTTTTAAATGTTTGTAACTTATTTTTTTTATTTTTTGTAACTTAGCTTTTTTATTTTTTGTACTTTAGTTAGTTTATGTAATTGTATTTAATTGTAGTTATTTGTAGTTAATTTATTTAATTAATTTAATGATAGTGTAGTGTTAGGTTTAATTGTAACTTAGGTTAGGATTTATTTTACAGGTAATTTTGTATTTCTTTTAGCTAGGTAGTTATTAAATAGTTAATAACTATTTAATAACTATTCTAACTAGCTAAAATAAATACAAAGTTACCTGTAAAATAAATATAAATCCTAAGATAGCTACAATGTAATTATTAATTATATTGTAGCTATCTTAGGGTTTATTTTACAGGTAAGTATTTAGTTTTAAATGGGAATAATTTATTTAATGATAGTGTAGTGTTAGGTGTAATTGTAACTTAGGTTAGTTTTTAGTTTACAGGTACATTTCTCTTTATTTTAGCTAGGTAAGCTATTAAATAGTTAATAACTATTTAATAGCTATTGTACCTAGTTAAAATAAATTGAAAGTTACCTGTAAAATAAAAATAAATCCTAAGATAGCTACCATATAATTATTATTTATATTGTAGCTATATTAGGGTTTATTTTACAGGTAAGTATTTAGTTTTAAATAGGATTAACTTAGTTAATAAGAGAAATATTATTTAGATTTATTTAATTAATATTTAAGTTAGGGGGGTGTTAGGGTTAGTGTTAGACTTAGGTTTAGGGGTTAATAATTTTATTACAGTGGCAGCGGTGTAGTGGGGTGCAGGATAGGGGTTAATAAATTTATTATAGGTGGCGACGGTGTAGTGGGGGCAGGATAGGGGTTAATAAATTTATTATAGGTGGCGACGGTGCAGGGGGGGCAGGATAGGGGTTAATAAATTTAATATAGGTTGCGGCGGGTTCAGGGAGTGGCGGTTTAGGGGTTAAACTATTTTTCTCTTGTTAAGTGTATCCAGTCCACGGATCATCCATTACTTATGGGATATTAACTCCTCCCCAACAGGAAGTGCAAGAGGATTCACCCAGCAGAGCTGCTATATAGCTCCTCCCCTAACTGCCATTACCAGTCATTCTCTTGCACCCAACGACTAGATAGGATGTGTGAGAGGACTATGGTGATTATATTTAGTTTTATACCTTCAATCAAAAGTTTGTTATTTTATAATAGCACCGGAGTGTGTTATTCCTTCTCTGGTAGAATTTGAAGAAGAATCTACCTGAGTTTTTACTATGATTTTAGCCGGCGTAGTTAAGATCATATTGCTGTTTCTCGGCCATCTGAGGAGAGGTAAACTTCAGATCAGGGGACAGCGGGCAGATTAATCTGCAAAGAGGTATGTAGCAGCTTATTATTTTCTGACAATGGAATTGATGAGAAAATTCTGCCATACCGATATAATGTAAACTCAGCCTTAAATGCAGTAGCAGCAACTGGTATCAGGCTGTCATGTATGTATATTTTACACTTCAGTATTCTGGGGAATGGCACTTCACTGGAATTATACTGTGTGCATAAGACTTTAGCCTAATTTGCAGGGACTGGCAACAGGCTCTTTAATAACACTTAATTTATGTTAAACGTTTTTTGCTGGCATGTAAAATCGTTTCATTTTCTGAGGTACTGGGTGAATAAAATGTTTTGGGCATTATTTTTTCCACTTGGCAGTTGTTTTATTTAATTTATGACAGTTTACTGATCTCTCTCACTGTTGTGTGTGAGGGGGAGGTCAAAAAATTCAGTCAGAAGCTCATTGTATTTCCTGCATGATCCGGTTCATCTCTACAGAACTCAGGGGTCTTCAAAACTTGTTTTGAGGGAGGTAATCATTCACAGCAGAGCTGTGAGATTGTAGTTGACTGTGATAAAAAACGTTTATTTCTGTAACTTTTTTTTCTGCTATCAGGGTTAGTTATCCTTCGCTAATGGGAACAAGCCTTTGCTAAAATTGTGTTTTTTACAAAGATTTGATGCTATAACCTTTCAGTTTATTAACTTTCAACTGTCATAACTCTTTCTGTGCTTCTTATAGGCACAGTACGTTTTCATATTATAGTAAATTACTTGAAAAGTATTTCCAAGTTGCTAGTTTATTTGCTAGTGTGTTAAACATGTCTGATTCAGAGGAAGACATCTGTGCTATATGTACTAATGCCAAAGTGGAGCCCAATAGAAATTTATGTACTAACTGTATTGATGCTACTTTAAATAAAAGTCAATCTGTACAAATTGAACACATTTCACCAAACAACGAGGGGAGAGTTATGCCGACTAACTCGCCTCACGTGTCAGTACCTGCATCTCCCGCTCGGGGGGTGCGTGATATTGTGGCGCTGAGTACATCTGGGCGGCCATTACAAATCACATTACAGGATATGGCTACTGTTATGACTGAAGTTTTGGATAAATTACCAGAACTAAGAGGCAAGCGTGATCACTCTGGGGTGAGAACAGAGTGCGCTGATAATGTTAGGGCCATGTCAGATACTGCGTCACAACTTGCAGAACATGAGGACGGAGAGCTTCATTCTGCGGCTGACGGTTCTGATCCAAACAGATTGGATTCAGATATTTCAAATTTTAAATTTAAGCTGGAAAACCTCCGTGTATTACTAGGGGAGGTGTTAGCGGCTCTGAATGATTGTAACATAGTTGCAATACCAGAAAAAATGTGTAGGTTGGATAAATATTTTGCGGTACCGTCGAGTACTGACGTTTTTCCTATACCTAAGAGACTTACTGAAATTGTTACTAAGGAGTGGGATAGACTCGGTGTGCCGTTCTCACCACCTCCGATATTTAGAAAGATGTTTCCAATAGACACCACCACACGGGACTTATGGCAAACGATCCCTAAGGTGGAGGGAGCAGTTTCTACTTTAGCTAAGCGTACCACTATCCCGGTGGAGGATAGCTGTGCCTTTTCAGATCCAATGGATAAAAAGTTAGAGGGTTACCTTAAGAAAATGTTTGTTCAACAAGGTTTTATATTGCAACCCCTTGCATGCATTGCGCCTGTCACGGCTGCAGCAGCATTTTGGTTTGAGTCTCTGGAAGGGACACTTGAATCAGCTCCATTAGATGAGATTACACACAGGCTTAAAGCTCTTAAGTTAGCTAACTCATTTATTTCAGATGCCGTAGTACATTTAACTAAGCTTACGGCTAAGAATTCCGGATTCGCCATTCAGGCGCGCAGAGCACTGTGGCTAAAATCCTGGTCAGCTGACGTTACTTCTAAGTCTAAATTTCTTAATATACCTTTCAAAGGGCAGACCTTATTCGGGCCCGGATTGAAAGAAATTATCGCTGACATTACAGGAGGTAAAGGCCATGCCCTGCCTCAAGACAGAGCCAAACCTAAGGCTAGACAATCTAATTTTTGTTCCTTTCGGAATTTCAAAGCAGGAGCAGCATCAACTTCCTCTGCTCCAAAACAAGAAGGATCTGTTGCTCGCTACAGACAAGGCTGGAGACCTAACCAGTCCTGGAACAAGGGCAAGCAGGCAAGGAAACCTGCTGGTGCCCCTAAAACAGCATGAATTGAGGGCCCCCGATCCGGGAACGGATCTAGTGGGGGGCAGACTTTCTCTCTTCGCCCAGGCTTGGGCAAGAGATGTCCAGGATCCCTGGGCGCTAGAGATAATATCTCAGGGATACCTTCTGGACTTCAAATACTCTCCCCCAAGAGAGAGATTTCATCTGTCAAGGTTGTCAACAAACCAAATAAAGAAAGAGGCGTTTCTACGCTGCGTACAAGAGCTTTTATTAATGGGAGTAATCCATCCAGTTCCACGGTCGGAACAGGGACAAGGGTTTTACTCAAATCTGTTTGTGGTTCCCAAAAAAGAGGGAACTTTCAGGCCAATCCTGGATTTAAAGATCCTAAACAAATTCCTAAGAGTTCCATCGTTCAAAATGGAGACTATTCGGACAATTTTACCCATGATCCAAAAGGGTCAGTACATGACCACAGTGGATTTAAAGGATGCTTACCTTCACATACCGATTCACAAAGATCATTACCGGTATCTAAGGTTTGCCTTTCTAGACAGGCATTACCAGTTTGTAGCTCTTCCATTCGGATTGGCTACGGCTCCGAGAATCTTCACAAAGGTTCTGGGTGCTCTTCTGGCGGTACTAAGACCGCGAGGAATTGCAGTAGCTCCGTACCTAGACGACATTCTGATACAAGCTTCAAGCTTTCAAACTGCCAAGTCTCATACAGAGTTAGTACTGGCATTTCTAAGGTCGCATGGATGGAAGGTGAACGAAAAGAAGAGTTCTCTCTTTCCACTCACAAGAGTTCCCTTCTTGGGGACTCTTATAGATTCTGTAGAAATGAAGATTTACCTGACAGAAGACAGGTTAACAAAGCTTCAAAATGCATGCCGTGTCCTTCATTCCATTCAACACCCGTCAGTAGCTCAATGCATGGAGGTGATCGGCTTAATGGTAGCAGCAATGGACATAGTACCCTTTGCACGCCTACATCTCAGACCGCTGCAATTGTGCATGCTAAGTCAGTGGAATGGGGATTACTCAGACTTGTCCCCTACTCTGAATCTGGATCAAGAGACCAGAAATTCTCTTCTATGGTGGCTTTCTCGGCCACATCTGTCCAGGGGGATGCCATTCAGCAGGCCGGACTGGACAATTGTAACAACAGACGCCAGCCTACTAGGTTGGGGCGCTGTCTGGAATTCTCTGAAGGCTCAGGGACAATGGAATCAGGAGGAGAGTCTCCTACCAATAAACATTCTGGAATTGAGAGCAGTTCTCAATGCCCTTCTGGCTTGGCCCCAGTTGACAACTCGGGGGTTCATCAGGTTTCAGTCGGACAACATCACGACTGTAGCTTACATCAACCATCAGGGAGGGACAAGAAGCTCCCTAGCAATGATGGAAGTATCAAAGATAATCGCTGGGCAGAGTCTCACTCTTGCCACCTGTCAGCAATCCACATCCCGGGAGTGGAGAACTGGGAGGCGGATTTCTTAAGTCGTCAGACTTTTCATCCGGGGGAGTGGGAACTTCATCCGGAGGTCTTTGCCCAAATACTTCGACGTTGGGGCAAACCAGAGATAGATCTCATGGCGTCTCGACAGAACGCCAAGCTTCCTCGTTACGGGTCCAGATCCAGGGATCCGGGAGCGGTTCTGATAGATGCTTTGACAGCACCTTGGACCTTCGGGATGGCTTATGTGTTTCCACCCTTCCCGATGCTTCCTCGATTGATTGCCAGAATCAAACAGGAGAGAGCATCAGTGATTCTAATAGCGCCTGCATGGCCACGCAGGACTTGGTATGCAGATCTAGTGGACATGTCATCCTGTCCACCTTGGTCACTACCTCTGAAACAGGACCTTCTGATCCAGGGTCCCTTCAAACATCAAAATCTAATTTCTCTGAAGCTGACTGCTTGGAAATTGAACGCTTGATTTTATCAAAACGTGGTTTTTCTGAGTCAGTTATTGATACCTTAATACAGGCTAGGAAGCCTGTTACCAGAAAGATTTACCATAAGATATGGCGCAAATACTTATATTGGTGCGAATCCAAGAGTTACTCATGGAGTAAGGTTAGGATTCCGAGGATATTGTCTTTTCTACAAGAAGGTTTAGAAAAGGGTTTATCCGCTAGTTCCTTAAAGGGACAGATTTCAGCTCTGTCCATTCTTTTACACAAACGTCTGTCAGAAGTTCCGGACGTTCAAGCTTTTTGTCAGGCTTTAGCTAGGATCAAGCCTGTGTTTAAAACTGTTGCTCCACCATGGAGTTTGAACTTAGTTCTTAATGTTTTACAGGGGGTTCCGTTTGAACCCCTTCATTCCATTGATATCAAGTTGTTATCTTGGAAAGTTCTGTTTTTAATGGCGATTTCCTCGGCTCGAAGAGTCTCTGAGTTATCTGCCTTACATTGTGATTCTCCTTATCTGATTTTTCATTCAGACAAGGTAGTTCTGCGTACTAAACCTGGGTTCCTACCTAAGGTGGTCACTAACAGGAATATCAATCAAGAGATTGTGGTTCCATCTTTGTGTCCTAATCCTTCTTCGAAAAAGGAACGTCTGCTACACAATCTAGATGTAGTCCGTGCCCTGAAATTTTATCTACAGGCAACTAAGGATTTTCGACAAACGTCTTCCCTGTTTGTCGTTTATTCTGGTCAGAGGAGAGGTCAAAAAGCTTCGGCTACCTCTCTCTCCTTTTGGCTTCGTAGCATAATACGGTTAGCCTATGAGACTGCTGGACAGCAGCCTCCTGAAAGAATTACAGCACATTCTACTAGAGCTGTGACTTCCACTTGGGCCTTTAAGAATGAGGCTTCTGTTGAACAGATTTGCAAGGCTGCAACTTGGTCTTCTCTTCATACTTTTTCCAAATTTTACAAATTTGACACTTTTGCTTCTTCGGAGGCTGTTTTTGGGAGAAAGGTTCTTCAGGCAGTGGTTCCTTCCGTATAAAGAGCCTGCCTGTCCCTCCCGTCATCCGTGTACTTTAGCTTTGGTATTGGTATCCCATAAGTAATGGATGATCCGTGGACTGGATACACTTAACAAGAGAAAACATAATTTATGCTTACCTGATAAATTTATTTCTCTTGTAGTGTATCCAGTCCACGGCCCGCCCTGTCACTTTAAGGCAGGTAATTTTTCCATTAAACTACAGTCACCACTGCACCCTATGGTTTTCCTTTCTCTGCATGTTTTCGGTCGAATGACTGGTAATGGCAGTTAGGGGAGGAGCTATATAGCAGCTCTGCTGGGTGAATCCTCTTGCACTTCCTGTTGGGGAGGAGTTAATATCCCATAAGTAATGGATGATCCGTGGACTGGATACACTACAAGAGAAATAAATTTATCAGGTAAGCATAAATTATGTTATTTGCGGCGAGGTGCGGGATCAGCAGGATAGGGGTTAATAACTTTATTATAGAGGGCGACGGTATATGGGGGGCAGGATAGGGGTTATTAAGTATAATGTAGGTGGCAGTGGTGTCCGGGAGCCGCGGTTTAGGGGTTAATACATTTATAAGAGTTGCGGGGGGTCTAGGAGCGGTGGTTTAGGGGTTAGTAACTTTATTTAGTTGTGGGGGGCTCCGGGGGCGCTGGTATAGGGGGTAGAGCAGTATAGTCTAGTGTGGGTGCTTAGTGACAGGCTAGCAAAAAAGCTGTAAAAAAGCCGAAGAGCAGCGAGATCGGATGAGTGATAACTCTCCCAGTCCGCTGCTCATTGCCCCGTACTTGGTGCGCGGCTTTTTGACAGCTTTTTGATAACTTAGGCAAATTTTTGCAGGTCCGCGGCGGCGATATGAGGCGACCTTAGGCGGGCGTATTGGGCCTGCGAAGGCAGGAAAAGTAGACACGTTGATAACTAGGCCCTTATACCTACAGATATAAGATAAAGACACATGTATATCTACACAATGTGATAAAGTAATGAGATCAGATTATACCTACAGATATAAGATAAAGACACATGTATATGTACACAATGTGATACAGTAATAAGATCTGATTATACCTACAGATATACGATACAGACACATGTATATGTACACAGTGTGATACAGTAATGAAATCTGATTATACCTACAGATATAAGATAGACACATGTATATGTACACAATGTGATACAATAATGAGATCTGATTATACCTACAGATATAAGATACAGACACATGTATATGTACACAATGTGATACAGTAATGAGATCTGATTATACCTACAGATATAAGATAAAGACACATGTATATGTACATAATGTGATAAAGTAATGAGATCTGATTATACCTACAGATATAAGATACAGACACATGTATATGTACACAATGTGATAAAGTAATGAGATCTGATTATACCTACAGATATAAGATAAAAGACACATGTATATGTACACAATGTGATACAGTAATGAGATCTGATTATACCTACAGATATAAGATACAGACACATGTATATGTACACAATGGGATAAAGTAATGAGATCTGATTATACCTACAGATATAAGATAAAGACACATGTATATGTACACAGTGTGATACAGTAATGAGATCTGATTATACCTATAGATATAAGATAAAGACACATGTATATGTACACAATGTGATACAGTAATGAGATCTGATTATACCTACAGATATAAGATAAAGACACATGTATATGTACATAATGAGATACAGTAATGAGATCTGATTATACCTACAGATATAAGATACACACACATGTATATGTACACAATGTGATACAGTAATGAGATCTGATTATACCTACATATATAAGATATAGGCACATGTATATGTACACAGTGTGATACAGTAATGAGATCTGATTATACCTACAGATATAAGATAAAGACACATGTATATGTACACAATGTGATACAGTAATGAGATCTGATTATACCTACATATATAAGATATAGACACATGTATATGTACACAGTGTGATACAGTAATGAGATCTGATTATACCTACAGATATAGGATACAGACACATGTATATGTACACAATGTGATACAGTAATGCGATCTGATTATGCCTACAGATATAAGATAAATAATAATGTATATGTACACAGTGTGATACAGTAATGAGATCTGATTATACCTACAGATATAAGATAGACACATGTATATGTACACAATGTTATACAGTAATGAGATCTTATTATACCTACAGCTATAAGATAAAGACACATGTATATGTACAATTTGTGATATAGTAATGAGATCTGATTATACCTACAGATATAGGATAAAGGCACATGTATATGTACACAGTGTGATACAGTAATGAGATCTGATTATACCTACAGATATAAGATACAGACACATGTATATGTACAGAGTGTGATACAGTAATGAGATCTGATTATACCTACAGATATAAGATAAAGACACATGTATATGTACACAGTGTGATAAATTAATGAGATCTGATTATACCTACAGATATAAGATAACAACACATGCATACGTACGCACAGTGTGATAAAGTAATGAGATCTGATTATACCTACAGATATAAGATAAAGACACATGTATATGTACACAATGTGATACAGTAATGAGATCTGATTATACCTACAGATATAAGATAAAGAAGTAGGTATATGTAAACAATGTAATACAGTAATGAGATCTGATAATACCTACAGATATAAGATAAAGACACATGTATATGTACACAATGTGATAAAGTAATGATATCTGATTATACCTACAGATATAAGATAAAGACACATGTATATGTACACAATGTGATACAGTAATAAGATCTGATTATACCTACAGATATAAGATACAGACACATGTATATGTACACAATGTGATAAAGTAATGAGATCTGATTATACCTACAGATATAAGATAAAAGACACATGTATATGTACACAATGTGATACAGTAATGAGATCTGATTATACCTACAGATATAAGATACAGACACATGTATATGTACACAATGGGATAAAGTAATGAGATCTGATTATACCTACAGATATAAGATAAAGACACATGTATATGTACACAGTGTGATACAGTAATGAGATCTGATTATACCTATAGATATAAGATAAAGACACATGTATATGTACACAATGTGATACAGTAATGAGATCTGATTATACCTACATATATAAGATAAAGACACATGTATATGTACACAATATGATACAGTAATGAAATCTGATTATACCTACAGATATAAGATAAAGACACATGTATATGTACATAATGAGATACAGTAATGAGATCTGATTATACCTACATATATAAGATATAGGCACATGTATATGTACACAGTGTGATACAGTAATGAGATCTGATTATACCTACAGATATAAGATAAAGACACATGTATATGTACACAATGTGATACAGTAATGAGATCTGATTATACCTACATATATAAGATATAGACACATGTATATGTACACAATGTGATACAGTAATGAGATCTGATTATACCTACAGATATAAGATAAAGACACATGTATATGTACACAGTGTGATAAAGTAATGAGATCTGATTATACCTACAGATATAAGATAAAGACACATGTATATGTACACAGTGTGATACAGTAATGAGATCTGATTATACCTACAGATATAAGATAAAGACACATTTATATGTACACAGTGTGATAAATTAATGAGATCTGATTATACCTACAGATATAAGATAACAACACATGCATACGTACGCACAGTGTGATAAAGTAATGAGATCTGATTATACCTACAGATATAAGATAAAGACACATGTATATGTACACAATGTGATACAGTAATGAGATCTGATTATACCTACAGATATAAGATAAAGAAGTAGGTATATGTAAACAATGTAATACAGTAATGAGATCTGATAATACCTACAGATATAAGATAAAGACACATGTATATGTACACAATGTGATAAAGTAATGATATCTGATTATACCTACAGATATAAGATAAAGACACATGTATATGTACACAATGTGATACAGTAATAAGATCTGATTATACCTACAGATATAAGATACAGACACATGTATATGTACACAGTGTGATAAAGTAATGAGATCTGATTATACCTACAGATATAAGATAAAGACACATGTATATGTGCACAATGTGATACAGTAATGAGATCTGATTATACCTACAGATATAAGATAAAGACACATGTATATGTACACAGTGTGATAAATTAATGAGATCTGATTATACCTACAGATATAAGATAACAACACATGCATACGTACACACAGTGTGATAAAGTAATGAGTTCTGATTATACCTACAGATATAAGATAAAGACACATGTATATGTACACAATGTGAAACAGTAATGAGATCTGATTATACCTACAGATATAAGATAAAGAAGTAGGTATATGTAAACAATGTAATACAGTAATGAGATCTGATTATACCTACAGATATAAGATACAGACACATGTATATGTGCACAATGTGATACAGTAATGAGATCTGATTATACCTACAGATATAAGATAAAGACACATGTATATGTACACAATGTGATACAGTAATGAGATCTGATTATACCTACAGATATAAGATAACAACACATGCATACGTACACACAGTGTGATAAAGTAATGAGTTCTGATTATACCTACAGATATAAGATAAAGACACATGTATATGTACACAATGTGAAACAGTAATGAGATCTGATTATACCTACAGATATAAGATAAAGAAGTAGGTATATGTAAACAATGTAATACAGTAATGAGATCTGATTATACCTACAGATATAAGATACAGACACATGTATATGTGAACAATGTGATACAGTAATGAGATCTGATTATACCTACAGATATAAGATAAAGACACATGTATATGTACACAATGTGATACAGTAATGAGATCTGATTATACCTACAGATATAAGATAGACACATGTATATGTACACAATGTGATACAGTAATGAGATCTGATTATACCTACAGATATAAGATACAGACACATGTATATGTACACAATGTGATACAGTAATGAGATCTGATTATACCTACAGATATAAGATAAAGACACATGTATATGTACATAATGTGATAAAGTAATGAGATCTGATTATACCTACAGATATAAGATACAGACACATGTATATGTACAAAATGTGATAAAGTAATGAGATCTGATTATACCTACAGATATAAGATAAAAGACACATGTATATGTACACAATGTGATACAGTAATGAGATCTGATTATACCTACATATATAAGATACAGACACATGTATATGTACACAATGGGATAAAGTAATGAGATCTGATTATACCTACAGATATAAGATAAAGACACATGTATATGTACACAGTGTGATACAGTAATGAGATCTGATTCTACCTATAGATATAAGATAAAGACACATGTATATGTACACAATGTGATACAGTAATGAGATCTGATTATACCTACAGATATAAGATAAAGACACATGTATATGTACATAATGAGATACAGTAATGAGATCTGATTATACCTACAGATATAAGATACACAAACATGTATATGTACACAATGTGATACAGTAATGAGATCTGATTATACCTACATATATAAGATATAGGCACATGTATATGTACACAGTGTGATACAGTAATGAGATCTGATTATACCTACAGATATAAGATAAAGACACATGTATATGTACACAATGTGATACAGTAATGAGATCTGATTATACCTACACATATAAGATATAGACACATGTATATGTACACAGTGTGATACAGTAATGAGATCTGATTATACCTACAGAAATAAGATAAAGACACATGTATATGTACACAGTGTGATAAATTAATGAGATCTGATTATACCTACAGATATAAGATAACAACACATGCATACGTACGCAAAGTGTGATAAAGTAATGAGATCTGATTATACCTACAGATATAAGATAAAGACACATGTATATGTACACAATGTGATACAGTAATGAGATCTGATTATACCTACAGATATAAGATAAAGAAGTAGGTATATGTAAACAATGTAATACAGTAATGAGATCTGATTATACCTACAGATATAAGATAAAGACACATGTATATGTACACTGTCAGCCGCTCAGGAATCAATCCGGGATGTAACCCAACTGCTAGCGTGAATTGAAAGCACACGCTAGCACACTGAGAAATATCCAGGACGTGACCCACTCAGGAAGCAGATTAGAAGATAACAAAAATGAATATTGTTCCAGAATGCAGGAAAGCCACAAAGGATAAAACGTCCCTTTAAATAGTTCAAAGAACAAAAAGGAAATGCTCTTACTTGAAGCTTCTGAAAAAGGTCCTCTTTAGCAGGCTTGTAAAACAAAGGAAAAGTTCTCTTTTGCAGCTTGTAAAAGTATAATGTCCCTTTAAGCAAGTTTATAACAAACAGAAAGGCAAAGTTCTCTTTTGCAGCTTGTAAAAGTAAATGTCCCTTTTAAGCAGGTGTATAACAAACAGAAAGGCAAAATTCTCTTTTGCAGCTTGTAAAAGTAAATGTCCCTTTTAAGCAGGTGTATAACAAACAGAAAGGCAAAGTTCTCTTTTGCAGCTTGTAAAAGTAAATGTCCCTTTTAAGCAGGTGTATAACAAACAGAAAGGCAAAGTTCTCTTTTGCAGCTTGTAAAAGTAAATGTCCCTTTTAAGCAGGTGTATAACAAACAGAATGGCAAAGTTCTCTTTTGCAGCTTGTAAAAGTAAATGTCCCTTTTAAGCAGGTGTTGTTTAACAAAGAATAGGTTTAAAGGTAAAGGCCAAAGCAAGGTCAGGCAGGCAGAAGTCGGCATCCAAATATCAGCAAAAGGTATTGGCAAAAGACAGGGTCAGGCAAGCAGAAGTCGGCATCAAAGTATCAGCAAAAGGGTAATAGCTACAGGCAAGGTCAGGCAGGCAGAAGTCAATGTCCAAATATCAGCAAGTAGGGATTAGGCAAGAGGCTTGGTCAGGCAGGCAGAAGTCGGTACACAGAAGAACAAAACTGATAAGGTACTCACAATCCAGGGAAACAACAAACGGGCCCAGATTCAGATCTCCCGCCGAGATTTAAAGGGCAGAGCGTAACCGTCATCAGAGGGGTGTGAGAGAAAGCGTCATGTTGCTAAGCAACATGACGTCAGAGACACAGAGGAGTTCCGGGAGCCGCGGCGACACGGCGATGAACGGAAGCGCTCATGACAGCACCCCCTCCTCAAGGACCCCTCCGGGGGACAGGACCAGGTCTATCAGGATGAGTCTTGTGGAAGGACTTGACCAATATAGGAGCATTTACTTGATGAGCAGGTTCCCAAGAACGTTCCGTGACTGGATAACCCTTCCAATGAATGAGATAATACAATTTCTTGCCCCGCAATTTGGAATCTAGAATATGGCTGATCTCAAACTCAGGATGTCCATGCACCAATAACGGTGGAGGTTTAGAAAAAGGCTTAGAATACCTGTTAAACATCACAGGTTTTAAAAGAGAAACATGAAATACCGGATGGACTTTGAGAGACTTGGGTAAAGCTACCCGATAAGCAGTGGAACATACCTGACCCAGTATTCGGAAAGGACCCACATATCGTGGTCCCAATTTGTTAGAAGGTTGTTTCAGGCGAAGAAATCGAGAGGAAATCCAAACTTTATCACCAGGGCGATATTTGGGAGCCTTTTTCCGTCGAAGATCCGAAAAGAACTTGTAACGTCTAGAAGTTACAGAAAGAATACGATGTATCTTCTGCCAATGTCGAGTTAATCTTCGGGCTGTAAGATCAGAAGCAGGATTCACTGTGGAGGAAGTATGCAAAGGGAATGTCCTAGGCTGATATCCGTAAGCTGCATGAAAAGGAGAAGTCTGAAGGGAGGAATTGTACCGGGCATTATGGGCCAATTCAGCCAAAGGAAGGTAAGAAGTCCAGTTTGAATGATAATGATCCACATAATGTCTAAGATATGTTTCAAGACACTGGTTTACTCTTTCAGTCTGACCATTCGATTGTGGGTGGTGAGAAGTAGAGAGAGATATAGTAGTACCAAAATGTTTACAAAGTGACCTCCAAAATCGAGAAACGAATTGTACCCCTCTATCTGAAACAATATCTAGAGGAAATCCATGGATTCTTACAATATGTAGAATAAAAAGTTCAGAGAGTCTTTTGGCAGATGGTAATCCTGGCAAGGGTACAAAATGAGCCGTCTTAGTGAACCTGTCGACCACCACCCAGATAGTATTGTTCCCAGTGGACAAGGGAAGATCGGTAATAAAGTCCATGGATACGTGAGTCCAAGGCTGGTGAGGTATAGGCAATGGTTGGAGTAATCCTGAAGGAAGTTGGCGTGGAGTTTTGTTCATGGCACATTGTGTGCATACTGAGACGTAATCCTTAACATCTTGAGAGAGTGTAGGCCACCAGACATGTTGTTTGAGGTTTCGAGTGGTAATATTGATGCCAGGATGTCCAGAAAGGGGACTATCATGAGCCCAAAATAAAATCTTGGAACGAAGGCGTTCAGGAACAAAGAGTAAACCATTGGGAGGTTTACAGGACAAAGGAAGATGCTCTTGAGCGGACTGTAATTCTTGTAACCAAGAAGTTGTTAACTGGGCAATGACTTCATGAGGTTGGAGAATGGTACCAGACTCAAGAACTGGGGTATCTTGAAATTGTCTGGAAAGTGCGTCTGCTTTAATATTTTTTGATCCAGGTATGTAAGACAAATTATAATGAAACCGAGAGAAGAATAAGGACCAGCGTGCTTGCCTGGAATTTAGTCGTTTGGCTGTTTGGAGATACAGAAGGTTCTTATGATCAGTAAGTATAGTAAATGGCAAAGAAGTACCTTCCAGCCAATGTCTCCATTCATCCAATGCCATCTTGATGGCAAGCAACTCTTTATTCCCTACGTCATAGTTAAATTCGGAAGGAGTGAATTTTTTAGAGAAAAAAGCAACAGGATGAATCCTTCCAGTCTCTGGTATTCGTTGAGACAGAACCGCTCCAGCAGCAACAGAGGAAGCATCCACCTCCAGAATAAATTGAAACTCAGGATTTGGATGACGAAGGATAGGAGCTGAGGAAAAAGCTTCTTTGAGAGATTCAAAAGCTTCTATAGCCTCAGACGGCCATACTTTACAGTTTTGTCCTTTTCTTGTGAGAGAAGTAAGAGGAGAAGTAATAGTAGCAAAATTCTTGATGAACTTTCTGTAATAATTGGCGAAGCCTAGGAAACGTTGTAAAGCCTTCAAAGAATCAGGTCTAGGCCAATCCAAAATGGCAGAAAGTTTAGTAGGGTCCATTTCGAATCCAGATGCCGATATTACATAACCCAGAAAGGGTATGGATTTTTGATGGAAAGAACATTTCTCCAGTTTAGCAAACAGATGGAATTCTCTTAGACGTTGAAGTACTTTCTTGACGTGGTGCACATGATCTTGGTGGTTCTGAGAAAAAATTAAGATGTCGTCCAGATATATGATAACAAAAATATTCAAAAAATCACGAAAGATCTCATTTACAAAATGCTGGAAAACCGCCGGAGCATTGCATAGCCCGAAGGGCATGACCAAATATTCATAATGCCCAAATCGAGTGTTAAAGGCAGTCTTCCACTCATCTCCTTTGCGTATACGGATCAAGTTGTATGCACCACGTAGGTCGAGTTTGGTGAAAATGGTGGCTCCCTGAAGATAAGTAAAAAGTTCAGGAATAAGGGGCAGAGGATAACTGTTCTTGATGGTAATCTGATTCAATCCACGATAATCAATACAGGGTCTTAATCCGCCATCCTTTTTTCCCACAAAAAAGAAACCAGCCCCTACAGGGGAAGAGGAGGGTCGAATAAATCCTCTAGCCAGATTGTCTTTTATATATTCTTCCAGAGCCATGTTTTCTGGTTTAGAAAGTGGATATGTCTTGCCTCGAGGATAGGCAGCCCCAGGAAGGAGGTCAATGGGACAATCAAAAGGGCGATGAGGAGGAAGACGTTCCGCTTCTTTTTTGGAGAAGACATCCACAAAGTCATGGTAATGCATAGGTAAGGATTCCGGAGTTTCAACTGTGAGAGCAATAGTGAGTGGTAACTTAGTAATCTTTTGAAGACATTTAGTCTGGCAGGTAGATCCCCAGGAAGTGAGTTCACCGAAAGTCCAAGAAAAAATGGGATTGTGAATCTGGAGCCAGGGTAATCCCAAGATAATGGGAAATTGCGGAGTGGGAATGACATCGAAACAAATTGTCTCAGAATGAAGTATTCCTACGGTGAGGATTAAGGGTTGAGTAGAAAACTGAATGTATCCAGAACCCAAAGGATCTCCACTGACCGTAGAGACTGAAATGGAATACTCCTTCTTTAGTAAGGGTATAGAATGAGTAGAAACAAATGTAGAGTCAATGAACACACCTCCAGCACCAGAATCAATTAGAGCTTGGGTATAGATCTTCTTAAGTCCAATTAGAAGAGTCACTGGAACAAAGAGTTTCTTGTATAGGGAATGACCACTATTTTGGCTTAACTCAGTTCCCTGGACTAGAGTTAAGCCCTGGCTTTTACTGGCCTAGTAGGACAATCCCTTAATAAATGTCCTTTAAGGCCACAGTACAGACATAAGCCAAGAGTCCGTCTTCTTAAGCGTTCAGTCTCAGTTAATTTTATACTTCCTACTTCCATGGGTTCAGCCTGATCAGTAGTAGGAGAGGCTGGAGTGACTGGATTAGAAAAACGAGGAGCTAAACGAAAAGGAGTTCGAGTGGAAGTCCTCTGTGTTCTATACTTTTCTTGTTGGCGTTCACGAAACCTGGCGTCGAGACTGATACAGAGATTTATTAAGGCTTCTAAGGACTCTGGAAGTTCACGATACACCAATTCATCCTTGAGACGCTCAGAAAGTCCTTTACGGAAAGCGGCTCTGAGTGCTCCCTGATTCCAAGTGGTTTCAGAAGCAAGGGTGCGGAACTCAATTGCATATTGAGAGACTGGTTGATTTCCTTGACGTAAATCCAGGAGAGTTGCTTCAGCAGCGGATGACCTTCCAGGTTTATCGAATACGTTTGAGAATGTAGATAGAAATGTATCAACATCCAACAGTATAGGATCATTCTTTTCTAGCAAAGGTGACACCCAAGCCAAGGCTTTTCCTTTCATTAAGGAAATAAGAAACGTGATTCTAGAAGAGGCAGTAGCAAAGAGAGTAGGGCTATTTCGGAAATGAAGACGGCATTGATTCAAAAAGCCTCTACATTCTTCAGGATTCCCATCATATTTATCCGGAAGAGGAATCCTGGGACTTAGTTGTACCTGAGACTGATTGTTAGGAATCGGAGGAGGTAATGCCTCAATCGGATTTGGATTGGGATTAGGATTGGGAGGTGCGGTAGCAACCAAATTTTGTAATAGAGCAGTAATTTGATCAAGTTTAGTGTCCAGAGACTGCAAGTGAGTGGCATGAGAACCCAAGAGCTGTCCCTGGTGAGCCACGGCCATAGATAATTCAGTGGGGTCCATTTTTATGGCCCGTTTGTAATGTCAGCCGCTCAGGAATCAATCCGGGATGTAACCCAACTGCTAGCGTGAATTGAAAGCACACGCTAGCACACTGAGAAATATCCAGGACGTGACCCACTCAGGAAGCAGATTAGAAGATAACAAAAATGAATATTGTTCCAGAATGCAGGAAAGCCACAAAGGATAAAACGTCCCTTTAAATAGTTCAAAGAACAAAAAGGAAATGCTCTTACTTGAAGCTTCTGAAAAAGGTCCTCTTTAGCAGGCTTGTAAAACAAAGGAAAAGTTCTCTTTTGCAGCTTGTAAAAGTATAATGTCCCTTTAAGCAAGTTTATAACAAACAGAAAGGCAAAGTTCTCTTTTGCAGCTTGTAAAAGTAAATGTCCCTTTTAAGCAGGTGTATAACAAACAGAAAGGCAAAATTCTCTTTTGCAGCTTGTAAAAGTAAATGTCCCTTTTAAGCAGGTGTATAACAAACAGAAAGGCAAAGTTCTCTTTTGCAGCTTGTAAAAGTAAATGTCCCTTTTAAGCAGGTGTATAACAAACAGAAAGGCAAAGTTCTCTTTTGCAGCTTGTAAAAGTAAATGTCCCTTTTAAGCAGGTGTATAACAAACAGAATGGCAAAGTTCTCTTTTGCAGCTTGTAAAAGTAAATGTCCCTTTTAAGCAGGTGTTGTTTAACAAAGAATAGGTTTAAAGGTAAAGGCCAAAGCAAGGTCAGGCAGGCAGAAGTCGGCATCCAAATATCAGCAAAAGGTATTGGCAAAAGACAGGGTCAGGCAAGCAGAAGTCGGCATCAAAGTATCAGCAAAAGGGTAATAGCTACAGGCAAGGTCAGGCAGGCAGAAGTCAATGTCCAAATATCAGCAAGTAGGGATTAGGCAAGAGGCTTGGTCAGGCAGGCAGAAGTCGGTACACAAAAGAACAAAACTGATAAGGTACTCACAATCCAGGGAAACAACAAACGGGCCCAGATTCAGATCTCCCGCCGAGATTTAAAGGGCAGAGCGTAACCGTCATCAGAGGGGTGTGAGAGAAAGCGTCATGTTGCTAAGCAACATGACGTCAGAGACACAGAGGAGTTCCGGGAGCCGCGGCGACACGGCGATGAACGGAAGCGCTCATGACATACACAATGTGATACAGTAATAAGATCTGATTATACCTACAGATATAAGATACAGACACATGTATATATACACAGTGTGATAAAGTAATGAGATCTGATTATACCTACAGATATAAGATAAAGACACATGTATATATGCACAATGTGATACAGTAATGAGATCTGATTATACCTACAGATATAAGATAAAGACACATGTATATGTACACAGTGTGATAAATGAATGAGATCTGATTATACCTACAGATATAAGATAACAACACATGCATACGTACACACAGTGTGATAAAGTAATGAGTTCTGATTATACCTACAGATATAAGATAAAGACACATGTATATGTACACAATGTGAAACAGTAATGAGATCTGATTATACCTACAGATATAAGATAAAGACACATGTATATGTACACACAGTGTGATAAAGTAATGAGATCTGATTATACCTACAGATATAAGATAAAAGACACATGTATATGTAAACAATGTAATACAGTAATGAGATCTGATTATACCTACAGATATAAGATACAGACACATGTATATGTGCACAATGTGATACAGTAATGAGATCTGATTATACCTACAGATATAAGATAAAGACACATGTATATGTACACACAGTGTGATAAAGTAATGAGATCTGATTATACCTACAGATATATGATAAAGACACATGTATATGTACACAATGTGATACAGTAATGAGATCTGATTATACCTACAGATATATGATACAGACACATGTATATGTACACAATGTGATACAGTAATGAGATCTGATTATACCTACATATATAAGATACAGACACATGTATATGTACACAATGTGATACAGTAATGAGATCTGATTATACCTACAGATATAAGATACAGACACATGTATA
Source organism: Bombina bombina (assembly GCF_027579735.1). Classification (NCBI taxonomy): domain Eukaryota; kingdom Metazoa; phylum Chordata; class Amphibia; order Anura; family Bombinatoridae; genus Bombina; species Bombina bombina. The sequence continues at coordinate 31,753,054 of NC_069500.1, read as the reverse complement.
TGTACACAATGTGATACAGTAATGAGATCTGATTATACCTACAGATATAAGATACAGACACATGTATATGTACACAATGTGATACAGTAATGAGATCTGATTATACCTACAGATATAAGATATAGACACATGTATATGTACACAATGTGATACAGTAATGAGATCTGATTATACCTACATATATAAGATACAGACACATGTATATGTACACAATGTGATACAGTAATGAGATCTGATTATACCTACAGATATAAGATAAAGACACATGTATATGTACACAATGTGATACAGTAATGAGATCTGATTATACCTACAGGTATAAGATAAAGACACATGTATATGTACACAGTGTGATACAGTAATGAGATCTGATTATACCTACAGATATAAGATAAAGACACATGTATATGTACACAGTGTGATAAATGAATGAGATCTGATTATACCTACAGATATAAGATAACAACACATGCATACGTACACACAGTGTGATAAAGTAATGAGTTCTGATTATACCTACAGATATAAGATAAAGACACATGTATATGTACACAATGTGAAACAGTAATGAGATCTGATTATACCTACAGATATAAGATAAAGACACATGTATATGTACACACAGTGTGATAAAGTAATGAGATCTGATTATACCTACAGATATAAGATAAAAGACACATGTATATGTAAACAATGTAATACAGTAATGAGATCTGATTATACCTACAGATATAAGATACAGACACATGTATATGTGCACAATGTGATACAGTAATGAGATCTGATTATACCTACAGATATAAGATAAAGACACATGTATATGTACACACAGTGTGATAAAGTAATGAGATCTGATTATACCTACAGATATATGATAAAGACACATGTATATGTACACAATGTGATACAGTAATGAGATCTGATTATACCTACAGATATATGATACAGACACATGTATATGTACACAATGTGATACAGTAATGAGATCTGATTATACCTACATATATAAGATACAGACACATGTATATGTACACAATGTGATACAGTAATGAGATCTGATTATACCTACAGATATAAGATACAGACACATGTATATGTACACAATGTGATACAGTAATGAGATCTGATTATACCTACAGATATAAGATACAGACACATGTATATGTACACAATGTGATACAGTAATGAGATCTGATTATACCTACAGCTATAAGATATAGACACATGTATATGTACACAATGTGATACAGTAATGAGATCTGATTATACCTACATATATAAGATACAGACACATGTATATGTACACAATGTGATACAGTAATGAGATCTGATTATACCTACAGATATAAGATAAAGACACATGTATATGTACACAATGTGATACAGTAATGAGATCTGATTATACCTACAGGTATAAGATAAAGACACATGTATATGTACACAGTATGATACAGTAATGAGATCTGATTATACCTACAGATATAAGATACAGACACATGTATATATACACAATGTGATAAAGTAATGAGATCTGATTATACCTACAGATATAAGATAAAGACACATGCATATGTACACAATGTGATACAGTAATAAGATCTGATTATACCTACAGATATAAGATACACACATGTATATGTACACAATGTGATAAAGTAATGAGATCTGATTATACCTACAGATATAAGATAAAGACACATGTATATGTACACAATGTGATAAAGTAATGATATCTGATTATACCTACAGATATAAGATAAAGACACATGTATATGTACACAATTTGATACAGTAATGAGATCTGATTATACCTACAGATATAAGATACAGACACATATATATGTATACAAAGTGATACAGTAATGAGATCTGATTATACCTACAGATATAAGATAAAGACACATGTATATGTACACAATGTGATAAAGTAATGAGATCTGATTATACCTACAGATATAAGATAAAGACACATGTATATTTACACAGTGTGATAAAGTAATGAGATCTGATTATACCTACAGATATAAGATAAATACACATGTATATGTACACAATGTGATACAGTAATGAGATCTGATTATACCTACAGATATAAGATAAAGACACATGTATATGTACCAAATGTGATAAAGTAATGAGATCTGATTATACCTACAGATATAAGATAAAGACACATGTATATGTACACAATGTGATAAAGTAATGATATCTGATTATACCTACAGATATAAGATACAGACACATACATATGTACACAATGTGATACAGTAATGAGATCTGATTATACCTACAGATATAAGATACAGACACATGTATATGTACACAGTGTGATACAGTAATGAGATCTGATTATACCTACAGATATAAGATAAAGACACATGTATATGTACACAGTGTGATACAGTAATGAGATCTGATTATACCTACAGATATAAGATAAAGAAGCATGTATATGTACACAATGTGATAAAGTAATGAGAACTGATTATACCTACAGATATAAGATAAAGAAGCAGGTATATGTACACAGTGTGATACAGTAATGAGATCTGATTATACCTACAGATATAAGATAGACACATGTATATGTACACAGTGTGATACAGTAATGAGATCTGATTATACCTACAGATATAAGATAAAGACACATGTATATGTACACAGTGTGATACAGTAATGAGATCTGATTATACCTACAGATATAAGATAAAGACACATGTATATGTACACAGTGTGATACAGTAATGAGATCTGATTATACCTACAGATATAAGATAAAGACACATGTATATGTACACAGTGTGATACAGTAATGACATATAATTATACCTACAGATATAAGATAAAGACACATGTATATGTACACAGTGTGATACAGTAATGAGAACCGATTATACCTACAGATATAAGATAAAGAAGCATGTATATGTACACAATGTTATAAAGTAATGATAACTGATTATACCTACAGATATAAGATAAAACCTACAGATATAAGATAAAAAAGCATGTATATGTATACAATGTGATAAAGTAATGAGAACTGATTATACCTACAGATATAAGATAAAGAAGCAGGTATATGTACACAATGTGATACAGTAATGAGATCTGATTATACCTACAGATATAAGATAAAGAAGTAGGTATATGTACACAATGTGATACAGTAATGAGATCTGATTATACCTACAGATATAAGATAAAGAAGTAGGTATATGTACACAATGTGATACAGTAATGAGATCTGATTATACCTACAGATATAAGATAAAGAAGCAGGTATATGTACACAATGTGATACAGTAATGATATCTGATTATACCTACAGATATAAGATACAGACACATGTATATGTACACAATGTGATACAGTAATGAGATCTGATTATACCTACAGATATAAGATAAAGACACATGTATATGTACACAGTGTGATACAGTAATGAGATCTGATTATTCCTACAGATATAAGATAAAGACACATGTATATGTACACAATGTGATACAGTAATGAGATCTGATTATACCTACAGATATAAGGTAAAGACACATGTATATGTACACAATGTGATACAGTAATGACATCTAATTATACCTACAGATATAAGATAAAGACACATGTATATGTACACAATATGATAAAGTAATGAGATCTGATTATACCTACAGATATAAGATAAAGACACATGTATATGTACACAATGTTATAAAGTAATGAGATCTGATTATACCTACAGATATAAGATAAAGACACATGTATATGTACACAATGTGATACAGTAATGAGATCTGATTATACCTACAGATATAAGATAAAGACACATGTATATGTACACAATGTGATAAAGTAATGAGATCTGATTATACCTACAGATATAAGATAAAGACACATGTATATGTACACAATGTGATACAGTAATGAGATCTGATTATACCTACAGATATAAGATACAGACACATGTATATGTACACAGTGATACAATAATGAGATCTGATTATACCTACAGATATAAGATAAAGACACATGTATATGTACACAATGTGATGCAGTAATGAGATCTGATTATACCTACAGATATAAGATAAAGACACATGTATATGTACACAATGTGATACAGTAATGAGATCTGATTATACCTACAGATATAAGATACAGACACATGTATATGTACACAATGTGATACAGTAATGAGATCTGATTATACCTACAGATATAAGATAAAGACACATGTATATGTACACAATGTGATACAGTAATGAGATCTGATTATACCTACAGATATAAGATACAGACACATGTATGTGTACACAATGTGATAAAGTAATGAGATCTGATTATACTTACAGATATAAGATAAAGAAGCATGTATATGTACACAATGTGATACAATAATGAGATCTGATTATACCTACAGATATAAGATAAAGACACATGTATATGTACACAATATGATAAAGTAATGAAATCTGATTATACCTACAAGCTCAACCCATTTTATTAGGTTGTGGCTTCAAAACACAAAATCAGAGCTTTAATATACACAAAAAAACTTAAAAAGCTAATTTTCAGACATTTTTTACTCTGCAGTTGGTAAAAAAAAGCAATTGTAAACACATTAAGGGAAAAACTATTTTTCAGTATACTGTCCCTTTAACACTAATTCAGCTTAGTTAATTAGTAAAAAAAACAGGTATTTAACAGGTATTTCAATAAACAGACAGTGGCCCCTATTTAAGAAGGTCTGGCGGACCTGATCCGACAGTGCGGATCTGGTCCGCCAGACCTCGCTGAATACGGCGAGCAATACGCTCGCCGTATTCAGCATTGCACCAGCAGCTCACAAGAGCTGCTGGTGCAACGCCGCCCCCTGCAGACTCGCGGCCAATGGGCCGCCAGCAGGGGGATGTCAATCAAACCGATCGTACTTGATCGGGTTGATTTCCGGCAATGTCTGTCCGCCTGCTCAGAGCAGGCGATGTCTGTCTGCAGGCTCGCCAGAAACACGGGGCATCATCACTTATATATACACTACAATATTAACACCTAAACTAACCATGTATGCTCACTGCTATTGCAAAGAATACTTTCCTATCATGACTGTTGATGCAAAACTGATAATCCACCTAAAAAAGAAAATAATTACAGAGAATTTGAGATAGGAGGTAAACAAACAGATAAATTAGCTAAAAGTATTAACCAAAGCCTCCTTCAGAGAAAGATGTATTTGACAGAAAAATAAACAAATAATGAATATATATTGGAATAATGTTTCATTTTCAATAATGGTCCTTTAAACAGATACTGAACCCAATGTTTTTCTTTTGTGATTCAGATAGAGCAGGAATTTTAAGCAACTTTCTATTTTACTTCTATTATCAATTTTTCTTCATTCTCTTGCTATCTTTATTTAAAAAGCAAGAATGTAAGTTTAGAAGCCGGACCATTTTTGGTTCACAACCTTGGTTGTCCTTGCTGATTAGACAGCACAAATAAACAAGTGATGTCCATTGTTTGGAACCAAACATTGTCTGGCTCCTTAGCTTAGATGCCTTCTTTCTCAAATAAAGATAGCAAGAGAACAAAGAAAAATTGATAATAAGAGTAAATTAGAAAGTTGCTTAAAATTGCATGCTCTATCTGAATCATGAAATATTTTTTTTTGGTTTCGTGTCCCTTTAAGCCTATTTTCTATCTGAACCCAGTGACCTGTGAATTAATTTTTTTAATTCACAGGAAAAATGACGTATTTATAAGTATGAAAAATATCTCTATCTGACAAAGAGGCAGATTACAAGAGGAGTGCTAAAAATTGCTTTGATGAAAGCGATATTTGTGCTCCACTGTGTAATACAAGCGCACAATAAATGTGCACTGGTATTACAAGTTTTTAGCAAAGAGAACAGCACCGTGACTTTTATTGGGAGAATACTTTAACTTACGTTGCGTCAATTTGTTAGTGAACATCGTGTTTTGCTCACGTGCAAACGTTTCACTTTCAGCTTGTAATACGAGCACAACCAGATGCGCACAAAAAGCCTCTGTCTAGCGAGTTTAATGTGTGAGCAGGATCGCTAAATAGCGATTCACTTGAAAGCTAGCCCTATAAGTGTCTTGGAGATGTCAATGAATAATAGTGCAATGAGTACTGAAGTAAATGTCCGTCCAGGTTGGAACCCTAAGGCAGATCACTGAATAAAGATAACCTCAGTATTTTGCAAAGGGGCGTTCCCTGTATTTAAAGGGATTGTAGGATTAATGTGCATGGGTTCATTTCAATTCGGAATAGAAACATTTTTACAATGTACTTTCAATAGCTAAAATATTTCAAGTAAAAGCTATTGCTGCTTTTCAGTATCATATGCACATATGCTGTAAGTGCCCTGTGCACCAGCATTCAAACACTGCACCTTTTCACAGAGTCAGTAGTAGTTTTTGAGCCAAATTTAGTACTAGCACAATACACAACAGCACCAGCTCTTATAGCAGGAATCGTGTGAATCCTAATCCTCCAGTCACATACAGCATATGTGCGTATGCCACTGAAACAGTAATAACTTTTAGCATTTTAGCAAATGGAAGTATATTGCAAAAATCTATTTTCTCCTTTCTGTCCTTTGCTTTTCAACAAAGGATACCAAAAGAACAAAGCAAATTCGATAATCGAAGTAAATTGGAATGTTTTGTAAAATTGCATATTTATATATGCATCATATATTAGCAATTAAACAATGCATTGCAAAAATCTACATAGAAAATACAAGTTTATAAGCATTCAAAGTGTCATTTTTGGCTAAAAACATTGTTTAGATTGAATAGGTTTATCTTCTTTTACTTTGGACAACTAGGGACTCATGTAAATTAGCTACTGCGCTGATCAAGCAATCACTATAAATCTACAAAACCAGCACAACATTTGAAATCCCTTTTTGAAAGCTTGCCTCTGCTTGAAGTATTTAGTTTGGGGAATGATTCAATTCCATGATATTTTAAAGCCAGGGAAACACTTCATTTATATGCCATTACAGCACTATACATTTTATGTACAACCACAGTAACTATAATGTTACATCAACGTGGATTTATTGGCACCTGAAATGGATTTCTACCCCCATTTGTAACTATTATACATACACAGATATAAAATGCTCCAAGCTTCCACTTGGAATATTGATTTGTAAATGTAAATGGAAAATACTGTAAAAATGTAGCAACCGGACCTTACAGTAGAAAAACCATCATTGATTTATATAGAAAATATTGAAGGCTCATTGAACTATAAACCTTAGGAAATGTAGAAGCTACTTTAGAAACTATTTCACAAAGAACAAATTACTAGCAAGCAAAATGCATAGGAACAGATCTGTCATCTATATGTGATAGCTCCAGTATATCTACAGGGGTCTCAGAGACCTCAACTGAGACCAGACCCTCCCCTTTAGGGGGCCCAACTGGCCCTGCAATAAGTAGTGATGTCACTACAGGGGTGCCAGGTATCAATCTGTATCATGCCTGGCCGCTTTGTGTAAAAAGGGCTCACAGGTTAAGGATAGTGAATGGATTTGCCTTTACAATATGGTATCAGGGTTTACAAGATGGCTGACATAGTGTTACTGTAAAGAAAAGCATGGCACAGTAGTTGTACACAAAGGCTGTACAAGTGCAAATGCTCTGGCACAGACTAACCGAGCAGAAGGATAAGTCACAATCACAGGAATGCAGCTCCTCTTTCGGCATGTGGCTGCTGGCTCAGCTTCTGCTGATTGCAAATAGCCAGAAAGAGTGCTGTTGAACTATCAGGCACACACCACTGCCTTTGCCCTGGGTCCCAGTGAGGTTTAGTTACACCCCTGCTCCATAGGAACGTCTTTATGCAGAATATGGCAGCTATGCCGAGAAGGTAGCTCATGAGCTCTCAGTACAGACCAATAGATTAGAACCACTTGTGTGAGATTCCAGTTTCAACACTGTAAACAGGGTCTGCAGTTAGAAACAAAAGTGCACGTTTGTTTTACGCACGTCTATTCAGCACCACAAGTATGTTGTAAAGTAGAGAACAGTTTTGTGCATAGGTCCAAATTTGGCACATAAGATTTCACCATTCTTCTTATTCTGAGTATACAAGTAAATTACACTTACAAACTGCACCAACAAGTAGCTATGTGACATTGTGACATGCTAAAAGAACTAAACTGGCTGTCACTGGAATCCAGACGCACCCTCCATCTTTCCAGCCTTGTGTTTAAGAGCTTTTTTGGGAAGCTCCCACCCTACCTGAGCAGAATGCTCTCCCCTGCTGTTCCCACCTCCCATAACCTCCGATCCAGTACCAGCACATTATTTAGCTTGCCTCAATACAAAAGAAAGCAGCTCGATCCTCCTTTTCCTACAGAGCACCACAATTATGGAACGACCTCCCGCACACTTTAAAACCTTCCCCAAGTCTAAAATCCTTTAAGAGATTCCTCTCTGCATATCTCAAAACAGAATGCACCTGTCATGGTTGATTAAATATTTCCTACATGTTCTATGTTAAATTTTGCATATATTATGTATTAATATTGTTTTTGTATTTTATTGTACCCTATTGTATCAATGCAATGTTTTGTGGACCCAGGACATACTTGAAAACGAGAGAAATCTCAATGTATCCTTCCTGGTAAAATATTTTATAAATAAATGTTCATTGTTCTGATTTGATCTATCATTCATATGAAATTGCACTATATCCTACTTTCCGACTGCCCAATATATTGCGGCACTGTCACGGATTGGGAGCTCTGCACCGTGTCCCTCCCGCAACTTACCCAGTAAACAGCAACACTCACCTATTCTGCATGCCCATGCCCCTACACCCTCCCTGTCAATATAACACCAGCGGCCCCTCCCATCACGGCTCTGCTTAACAAAACACTAGTGGGCCACTGGTGAGACTACCTTTAAACAATGACTTGATACATTCAGAACATTTCACTTGAAGATACCTTTACAACAAAGTAATATTATAATGGTGCTTTGATCATCGGGCCTTCAGCGTGTACCTGCTTTGAGAAGACTGGACTACAAGGAGCAAGAAGCATATGGGGAAGGTCAGGCACTAGTCAACTCGGCAGGTGTCAGTTTTCTGAGAACATTGATCATTGATGACGAGAACCCAAGCTTTGTCCTCCACAAAAATCTTGAATGATGTTCTTGGTCCAGGTTGGTGGAAGAATTTTACAAAAACATCACAGTTTTCCTCACTGATGTCTTCAGTCAAGCCTAACCACCACTGGTCATCATAGACACAAGCGACACAGCCATTATTCCGTAGGATCAGGGGACATATTTCATCACTGCATGTCCTTCAAACTCTTGCAATGCAGATGTAAAGAGGCACCTGATAGTGCTCTCTGATACAGCCTGAAAGTGACATTTTCTTAAAACCGGAGTTCTGTCACAATTATTCAAGATGTCCTTGAGTTTTCTGTTCATGAATTTCAGTTACTTCCTCGCTTTTGATGTAGATTTCTTTTCAAAGTTTCAGAAATCCTTCCTAGCTCTCAAAGCACTTTGTCTTTTATTTGCACTTATCTTCCTAATCTTGGATGCAGAGGATACACCAAGTGCAGCACAACCTTGTGAAGAGAATCTTCCGGTAATACATAGTCCTCACTCTGCTCCATACATGGGTCTTTTTCAATCACAGACATTTTTTGTAGCAGACGGGACACAGTGACCTACCAGGGACACAATTTAGAGGACTGTTCCTTTCTGCTCTAATTGACTTTCTTGTAGTCCTATTGTAATAGTTTTGTTTGTGATATTCCAAGGGATTACAACAACTGTTACCAAAGAGGCAGAGGAGGATCTTCAGTTAATGAGGCCTTAGGCAAGGCTCACATGTATAGTCTCAACAACACACCAAGAACTGAGACTGATGGTTTAGAAAGCTTCAGATTTGGTGACACAGCCTATGGATGACATTTTTACTTTCCATGTTCTAATTTAAACAGGTTCCTATATTGTTATTGTGCCTAATACCAAAATAATCTTATTGTGAGTCAAGTGCATTACCCCGTTTTTAAAGCTTAATTATTGAGCTATGCAATATTCTTTATTGTCAAGCAATGTGATGTAGTTTACTCTGGTATCCAAAGTTTTAAAGGGATATGAAACTCAATTGTTTTTAAACAACTTTCTAATTTACATCTATTTTTCTTCGCTCTCGTGGTACCTTTCTTGGAAAAGCAGGGCCATAAGCTTAGGAGCTGGCCCATTTCTGGAGCACAATATGGCAGCAGTTTGCAAAAATGTTATCCATTTGCAAGATCACTAGATAGCAGCACTAGTTCCTGCCATTTAGTGCCCCAGATGCTACCTAGTGATCTCTTCAACACAGAATTTGATAATTGAAGTAAATTGGAAATTGGAAACTTTTTTTTAAATGTTATGCTCTGTCTGAATCACAAAAGAATATTTTTGGGTTTTATATCCCTTTAATGTATAACTTCCTAAGATGTCTACATTATATTATTATACCTATAGCTATGGTTTACAAGAGACAGACGGTTTTGACGCTCAGCGATAGACATAAAACATTTCGTTCTGATATTGCCTTGAGTAATATAGCTCTTTACATACAAATATAATCAAGAGATTACTTATAAGCCGATTGTGCATCAAACACTCTAAAAATAATCTTTCCTAATCTTTTTTTATTATTATTTTTAAAACATGAAATGAAAAAGGCTTATAGCTTTATAGCAACCTAAAAATGTGATGCTAATTACATAAACACATGATATTTTATCCTATACAGATAAAATACAAACAGCAATAAAATCTGAAAAATACTTTACTATTTTAATAAAAGAGATAAAGCGTAGAAATGAAAAACATATTTCTTAAAATTGTATTTGCACAAAAATGAATTGATGTAAAAGGTTGTAAATAAACAACAATAAATCTATTTAGATTAGAAACAGTTGTAAGTAATTCATAGACAGCTTTATATGTGTGTGAAGATAAATGAATACAAAGTAATAATTAGTACAATTTTAAGAAGAAAATGAAGCAAAATTATCCAGAGGCAAATACAAATCAAATCATGCGGTTTGCTAGTTGTGTATTATTAGGTTGTACATCATTTTAGTTTTAGTTCATTTTAGCAATTTTGTGTCATATTTTAAATTGCCAATTTCTGTAAATATCAAAGCTAGTGAATATAGTGATAGCACAGAAACACCACTGAGCTAGATATAAAGAAGCTCGTTAGGCTGACGAGGGAGTAAAAGTGAAATCATGTTCGAAATTCATTGTCTCGCTACAACTATCTTTTCCAATTATTTGATTGTGAGTGTTCCTACCATTAAACAGCTATAGTTGTATTAAATGCCCCAATTAATTGATCTGATTTGTTATCCACTCCCCCTTGGTATTTTGTGTATGAAAAACTTTTGTGTGGAGGGGAACAAACTGTTCAGTTTGGGATTCAAATTTGAGTCTATACTGATCAGTATAATACTGAATACATCCAGCCTTTGAGACACTTGGAGTGCCATTAATAACCTTCAAATAATATAATGTACATTTGAGAACTGTATTTTAAAATCATAACTTGGTTTTGTAGATATTTTAATTTAATTTAATAAATAAAATTAAATTTAATTTCAATGAGATATTGCAAAGTAATATTGTCATGTGGATTTAATTTGACCATTCCAATATTTTGGTTTGGTTTTATTGAATTCTATTTGATCTCATTTTATTTTATCCACTCCAGCTAGTTGTAGCGCCAGTATAAACCCTTGGTTGACTTTTAAACAACCTTGCATTATTATTTTCCCTGTATTTTTATATTCACTTTTAAAGGGGACAGATTTATTTCACATTTAGAAATGAGTAAGAATGTTGAACCAGTCACATACTTCTTAGGACCCAGACGGTGTTTATGTAGATATTTGTAGAATAATGCAAAAAATTATAAGCCAGAAGTCCAATTCCAGGCTTGGATATAGTGACCCTTGCATGAAAAATATTAAGTTTATACAAATGAATATATTGGGCTATGCTTTTGCTTTTTTGTGTTAAAAGGATATGAAACCCAACATTTATCTTTCATGATAGAATATGCAATTTTAAACAATTTTCCAATTTACTTCTATTATTGACTTTGCTTTGTTCTCTTGGTATCCTTTATTTAAAAGCATACTTAGGCAGGCTCAGGAGCTGGGAGCTAGCTGCTAATTGGTACTGGCACATATATACGACTGATAGTGCATTGCTCCTTCTTTAACAAGAGATACCAAGTTAATAGTCTAGAGCTGACTCTTGTAAGGAATTAATACATTTCCTGTAGAAAATTGACAAATTATACAGAAGTTACTGAAAAAACACCCAATTTATTTTACAATTTGATACAGTTTGGTAAGAAAATTCTTCATGCAAATCCTCTTCATTCACACAGTCTAGCTTAAAGGGACAGTAAACGTAAAAACTGATGTTACAGAATTCTGCACATAATTAAGTAACATTATCTTAGCGACAGCTTGAAATAACAAAAGATTTCAGAGATTTTAGCCCCCAAAGTTACACTCTCCTCGTTTCCACTCCAGGCTCTTCTAGTCATGTCTTCTTTGTTAAAACATTTTGCGTGTCTAATCACAGCACGCCTGATTACGCTATTGAGCAAAATGCAGCTCGGTCCCGCTAACCGGACCAGAGAGGGAGAAAAATGTAAAAGCAGATAAATAAGAGAGCCTGGGAGACGGTAAATATTTTTGGGTAAACAAAGAAGAAGAAGAAGGGTTCTCATTCTCCTCAGTAAAAGGGACATGAATCCAGAATGTTTCTTTCATGATTCAGATACAGCATTTATATTTAAACACATTTCCTATTTAATTCTGTTATCAAGTTTGCTTCATTCTCTTTGTCTCCTTTGTTAAAAGAGTAGCAATGCTCTACTGGTAGCTAGCTGAACACATTAGTAAACCAATGACAAGAGGCATATATGTGCAGCTAGCTCCGGCCTCCTGCACCTACCTAGGTATGCTTCACCACAAAGGATACCAAGAAAACTAAGCAAATTAGATAATAGAAGTAAATTGTAAAGTTCAAAATTGTGTGAATTATAAAGGTAAAATATTAGGTTTCCTACCAGTGCTTACAAGACCTCCCGGTACTTCAGAAGACACACAACATTTTAGCCTGGGAGAGGGACTTTGGTAAGGTTTTTGATTACCGGAATGGATGAGAGCTATAGCACACACACGACAGGCCATACACAGTGTTACTCTCCTCAAACTTTTTTATAAACTTCTGACGAGGTGGCACTGGGTGCCTAATCGGCTGAGCAGATTCTATACGGGTGCCTCTGATAGCTGTTGGAGAGGGTGTAATAAAAAAGGAGACGACTTACATATTTGGTGGGGATGCTCTGAAATCCAGAAACCTTAGCCTTGGGAGGACTTCTTGCCCTTCCGACAGATAGGGGCCCAGAGACTTACCTACTCCACCTTAATTTCCCCAAACTCCCCAAACCACTAAAACTTTTGTTTGTGTACCTGCTGATGGCCACCAAGCTTGCTATTGCCAGGCACTGGAAACAGCCCCATGCACCCCAGATTGGGAAAGTTGTGGAGATCTTCTCTACTGTGCGGTCAATGGAGGAAGCAGTGTACATGAATAGAGGGCTCATTGACCTACACTCTAGCATTTGGTCCATCTGGGATGCTTTACTTCAAAATGTGCTGGCTGTGGCTTGACGAGTGCCTATTGACTTGCTGCCCCCCCTCCCCTTGTTTCCCCCCCCCCCACCTCTGGTTAACTTGTTTTCTTATTCCTTCTTCTTTCTTGCTATCTCTTTCCTGTCCTCTGATAACACTACAGTGTAAAACCCATGTACCGCAATGCTGTTTCTTATTTACTCCAGAGGAGCTTGTCTTTACAGCTCCTATAGTTTGTCATTGGACATTTCCTGCTTATAAGCTGCTACCGGAGATTGTCTGTTATGTTATTGTTTGTCCAATCGTTTGCTTTATTTGCTCCACTTGTTAAAAGAGTGTTGAAATAGAAAAAATCGAGGAGCCATGGAGAAACTAGTAGTAAGATATTAGTTACCTTGGTCTCTGCTTATGTATTATGATTTATGTTTATGACCTCAATAAAAACATTATTTAAAAAAAAATAAAAAAAATATTAGGTTTCATGTCCCTTTAATGTTTAACCTGAGATTTATTCTGCAGCCAGCGGTACCTGCACTTGAGTGTGGCACCAGATATACAGGGAAGACTGGTTGTTGTTTTATAGCCCAATGCATTAAGCTTGTTATTAACATTAGAAATTAGGCTAAGCATGATAGCAGTATGCCCTAAGGCTCACAAAAGCCAGCTCACGACCATGCACAGAAATAAGTGTAATAAATAATGTTATATGTTCCTAAGCCATTACACAATATCATTCCCCTTGCAAACCAAAAATGTCATTTTTCAGAAATCAACATGACATCAAATTCATATATAAGTCCTGTGAGTGCCTCTTCTTTCTTTGAAGTTTCTACCTATCTACCCAGACAATTCACTAATACAGTGAGTGCTTGGTTCCCAGAACTACTACATATATATACAGTATATACACATATATATATATATATATATATATATATATATATATATATATATATATATATATATATATATATCAATAAAAATTGTTGCATAGGAAATTAGCACATCTATGCAAGTAGAAAAGCTCCATATACACTGATACCAATGCACAAGAGAATTCTGGGTGCCATATGCAAATTAGATATCCAACATCTCAGATTTTTTACTTCATACTTCATACATAACACACAGCGATTCCCTAACAGGGAGAGTGCAGCAAATACGGAAACCACCGCTAGTCAGCCTGTTTCGTTCTTGTTGGAACTCATCAGTAGCAGATAGATTTCTGATTGCTGCTTAGGTAAAGCAGTTAACACAGAATCAAGCAGAAAATCTGACATGTTGGATATCTAATTTGCATATATACTTATATGTTTATATCAGACATTTAGCACTGAATTGCAAAACATTATGATACAAAATAAATCTTTAAAAAATTTAAGGAAATAAATTCAAAATGACATGTTCAGGTAGAGCAAGCAATTCTAAAAGAAAATAAAAATTTTCCAGTTTGTTTATTTTACAAAATGTACTTCATTTTTTTGGAAACCTTTGTTGAAAAGCCTTAATCTCAGGAACATTTTTGCCTTGTCCACTATTTGGCAGCAGTGTTTGCAACAATGTTTGTAATAATGTTTTACAGTGTTGCTGAATGCTGCATTTTGAGCACAAATTTGTATAAAATTGTTAAAATTAAAAACATTGTTGCAAACACTACTGACAGATCGTGCTCAGGACATCAATACTACTAAAATCATGAAAGTTTAATTTTGATTTTCATTGGAAATCATTAACTAAATTGACATTTAGGGGCCGATTTATTATGAGCTATTATGAGCTATCAACCAGCTTATTCCGCGGGAGCCTTCAGGCTCGCCGGAATCAGGATTTCAGAAGCAGCAGTCTTAAGACCGCGGCTCCCTAACTCGTCCACCACCTCTAACTCGTGACACCCCCTGCTAGCAGCCGATTGGCTGTGAGTGTGCAGGGGGCGGCATTCCACAATCATTTCACAAATTAAGCATTTCACAGCATAAGCTGTCGGCATTTATCGATGTGCGGCAGACATGATCCGCTACAGTGGATCATGTCCGCCCGCACTTTGGTAAATCTACCTCTCAGTGCAGTCCATGGACATACAACTTGAAAAGCTTCTTGAGTAAGTTTATATCTGCTTTGCTATGGCCACTTAGCAACAGATATACGCTCCTGCATATGCTCTAGATTCTAGAGGGACACACTAACCTACAAAGCTCTTATCAGCCTCATCATTCAAATATTTTTCCACTCTTATATCCAAATGCTTCCAGAACCACCCTCAACTTCTTACCTACGTTTGCCTGCTCCATCAAACTGTCTCCTAAGCATCATTTGTAAATCCACCAATTTACTGAGGCCGATCAGGTCTTCCAGAAGTTCCTATTCATCCTAACCAAATACATTTTTATCTGCCTCTTCTCACTGCAATCACATGACAAGCTACCTCATATCTTATGGCTGTATAAGGATCAGACGTGCCCTGATGTCTATCGATGTTAGGAGGTCAGGAACACTGGAAATGGTTTTTAGACAGAACAACAGACCAGATATTTAAGATAAGGTGGGACTAAATATTGCTGAATACAATTTTAAATACATATTTAATAGAGCATAAGACAAAATGCTATATTGGAGATAAGTATACAAAATATATACAAAATATATATATGTCTCATGTGAAAGGACATTCAACAACACAGTATTGTATTGTTTTTATTGTACTTTATTTATATAACTTTTATACATTTTTAGACCATGTAAGCTGGTTGTGGAGTTTTCTATCATATTGGCTATTGATTTTATATTTTCAGTACTCATTACTGAATTATTTTTTTATTTTATTTCATGCACAGTCCATTCGCTGAGAGCAATACACATATTCAATACACATATTCAACAAAATATGTAAGGTCAAATCCCCTATAGTAACAAATTTAATCTGCTGTAATACTATGTAAGCTTTCTAGGGAATGCATGATATTATACAGTAAGTGAATTTCATAAGAGTAGTCAATGATGGCGTGATGTATTATGTAGAAATAGGAATCACTATGTTACAGCTTTTTCCATTGGCTATAAGTGATATATAAGTGCCCTTATTAGGGCAGGTAATGATCTCTGATGAAGCGCATGTGAGCATGCACCAAACGCGTCAGATCTATGGGAGTGTACCACTAAATTGCCACTAATACATAATAAACCGTTGTTTTTCACTGGAAGCAAGGACTCCATTTTCTTTACTTTTGCATACGTTTTTAGAATTTACTGTCCCTTTAAGTGTAGTTTCTCTTACTTACTTTGCTGTGTCCAATTAAAAGTTCCTGAACATATCAACCAATCACTCTGCAGCTTGCAGGAGGCTTAGGGTTCTGCATTTCTCTGAATGCATTTCATCTTCTCTTGGGGGGAGTGGAAGTTAAAGTGAATGTAAATTTAGATGATAAAGTGCCTGGTTTTTAAAAATGCGATTAAAAACAGGGGCACTTTAATTAATCAAAAATTACATTTCATTCCTGTTGAGAAAAAAAACTTAGCTTTTAATCTTGACAGCCACTGCATCGCTTCCCCCGCCCGTCTCAAAGCCTCTTCCTGGGTCTAAAATGAGGAATCCGGCTTCCTCCAATCACAGCGTTGAATCAGGGGGGAAGCCGTGATTGGAGGATGACCGATCCATCATTTCTGACGTATGAAGAGGCTTCCGACGACCGGGGGAATCGCTGGAGCGGCTGTCAAGATTAAAAGGTAAGTATTTTTTCACAACACGAGTGAAATGTAAATTTTGATGAATTAAAGTGCCCCTGTTTTTAATCGGATTTTAAAAACCGGGCACTTTATCATCTAAATTTACATTCACTTTAACTAAAAGGAAAAAGGAAAAGCAGGCTAAATAAATAGCTAAATTATATGGCAAATTTATTTTTGTTTTAATTATGCATAATTAAATATTTTGGCTGTTAACACTGTTCAAATGCAATCAATAGCGTTGTTCATCTAGATCTATTAGTGGGGTATTTAGGTTTTGTGCTGCCCTAGGCACTCAAAATTCTGCCCCGCCCCTACACACACACACACATACACATACACATATATACACTCGAACACACATATTTACACAAACACACACATATATTTTTGTTTTATACATGATAAGTCTAACTTAAAACCTATATTTCAATAGCATTTTCATTTGGTTTTGTTATGATAACTAAGTGATTATGGTTTACTTCAGGTCTCACAAAACTCTTGATTTTTTTGGGGCCCCCAATAAAAAGCAAAAGTAATTAAATAGATTTTGCTCAATATAATGATTGTGAGGATAGATAGATGGACCTGCAACTTGCAGTAATAAAAGGCTTCCCTGCTTTAGGATTATACACATTATGCATAGCCTAATATATATAATATATAGCCTGCATAGGTTGGCTTTTATGGGCCCCCTTGAGCCCTGGTGCCTCTTGATTGTATTGGCTAATACATTCAAACATAGAAGTTTTGCAGTGTTTGTACAATAAAGGGACAGTCTACCCATTCTCCAGTTTTGAATAATCAATACTGTTATATTAATATACTTTTTACCTCTGTAATTACTTTGTATCTAAGCCTCTGCACACTGCCCCCTTATTTCAGTTCTTTTGTTAGACTTGCATTTTAGCCAATCAGTGCTAACTCCTAGGTAACTCCTTGGATGTGAGCACAATATTATCTATATGACACACATAAACTAGCGCTGTTTAGCTGTGAAAAACTGTCAACATTATAAAATAAGAGGCGGCTTTTAAGGGCTTTTGAAATTAGTATATGAGCCTACCTAGGTTTAGCTTTCAACAAAGAATACCAAGAGAACAAAACAAATTTGATAATAAAAGTAAATTGGAAAGTTGTTTAAAATTGCATGCTCTATCTGAATCATGAAAGATTAATTTTGACTTAACTGCTCCTTTAAACTACTAAAATGTAGCCCTTTTTGACTAGACTGTCCCTTTAACACCCTTAAAATAGAAAAGCCCATTGAGAATTATTGCATGTGCTTAAAGGGGCACTAAACTGAATTTTTTTCTTTCATGACTCAGATAGAGCAGCAATTTGAAACAACTTTCTTATTTACTCCTATTATCAAATTTTCTTTGATCTCTTGCTATCTTTGTTGAAAAACAGAAATATAAAGCTTAGGAGCTGGCCCATTTTAGGTTCAGCACCCTGGATAGCGCTTGCTTATTGGTGACTACATTCAACCAACCAATAAGCAAGAATAACCCAGGTTGTGAACTAAAAATGGGCCGGCTCCTAAGCTTTACATTCCTGCTCTTTAAATAAAGATAGCAAGAGAACGTAGAGACATTGATAATAAGAGTAAATTAGAAAGTTGCTAAAATTGTTGCTCTATCTGAATCACTAAAAAAAAAAAAAAAAAAACTGGATTTAGTGTCGCTTTAAGCTGTTTACAAGAAGATCCTTATGTATATCATTTAATAAAGATTTTCTGTCTGTTTTTACACATCCCCAAGGCGTGTCGCTACATGAAAGAGAATTCTTACAGTGTGAATCTGCTGGAAATCCCAGGAGCTCATTGCTGAATGGTTTAGAAGGAGAAATGAAAATCTTCCATAGGTCAAGGAGGGACGTCAGACATAAACATTACTGTATGATTCATTTATCTTAGCGTCTCTAGTGAAAACCATCGCAATGTATTTCTGCCAAACAGACAAGATTATCAAAGAAAACGTGCAGGCTTGGGCTGGATAACTAACACGTCTGTATATCCCAAAAACACAACAGCTCATTTTACAAAATATCCAGCAAAGCTGGGACACAATAAAGGGTTTTTATTTTAAATCCACAGTTTATTTGATGGGTTAAGATGCGTTACAGGTGATGTAGAACAGTTTATTTGATGGGTTAAGATGCGTTACAGGTGATGTAGAACAGTTTATTTGATGGGTTAAGATGCGTTACAGGTGATGTAGAACAGTTTATTTGATGGGTTAAGATGCGTTACAGGTGATGTAGAACAGTTTATTTGATGGGTTAAGATGCGTTACAGGTGATGTAGAACAGTTTATTTGATGGGTTAAGATGCGTTACAGGTGATGTAGAACAGTTTATTTGATGGGTTAAGGTGCGTTACAAGTGATGTAGAACAGTTTATTTGATGGGTTAAGATGCGTTACAGGTGATGTAGAACAGTTTATTTGATGGGTTAAGATGCGTTACAGGTGATGTAGAACAGTTTATTTGATGGGTTAAGATGCGTTACAGGTGATGTAGAACAGTTTATTTGATGGGTTAAGATGCCTTACAGATGATGTAGAACAGTTTATTTGATGGGTTAAGATGCGTTACAGGTGATGTAGAACAGTTTATTTGATGGGTTAAGATGCGTTACAGGTGATGTAGAACAGTTTATTTGATGGGTTAAGATGCGTTACAGGTGATGTAGAACAGTTTATTTGATGGGTTAAGATGCCTTACAGATGATGTAGAACAGTTTATTTGATGGGTTAAGATGCGTTACAGGTGATGTAGAACAGTTTATTTGATGGGTTAAGATGCCTTACAGATGATGTAGAACAGTTTATTTGATGGGTTAAGATGCGTTACAGGTGATGTAGAACAGTTTATTTGATGGATTAAGATGCGTTACAGGTGATGTAGAACATTCTGATCATAACTCCAACTTTACAGGTTGCAGAATGATGGAAAATAAAATCTTGTTGTTCCTTCAGATATTTAAACTTGATATGAGTTAAGTTTTATGTACAAAATCTATTTCAAATTCCAGGTAAATCCAAGTAAAAAAAAGCTTTGTAATCCATGTATGTAAATATAAATTAAATAATGGCATAAGAAAATGTAATGCAAATAAAATAAAGGGAAACTTAAGTCAAAATTAAACTTAAATGATTCAGATAGAGCAGCAATTTTAAACAACTTTCCAATTTACTTCCATTAACAAAATGTGCACAGTCTTTTTATATTTATACTTTTTGAGTCACCAGCTCCTACTGAGCATGTGCAAGAATTCACAGAATATACGTATCTGCATTTGTGATTGGCTGATGGCTGTCACATGGTACAGGAGGAGACTGGAGTGAAAATAGACATAACTGACATAACTAAAATCTACTACTGATTTAAAGTTCAGACTATAGCAAGAACTTTACAAATATGTTCAATGATTCTATGATGTTGCCCCTAACAGCAAAAAACAGCAAAAGAAAAGAAGACCTCCAATTCAAAACCTGGAGGACCATTGGACTAAAACTGAATGCATTTTATCTATAAATGTTGCCTTCAAGCCTTAAAGGGACAGTCAAAATTTAAATGCACATAGATGAATTACATCTTTGAATAGAAACATATTTACAATATATATGTATTGGCAAAAATGCTTCTAGTAAAAGTTATCACTGTTTTGGTGTTAATGTTTTTCTCTGCACGTGCATGTGAAGCATAGCTAGATATTGTCCCTGCACCCACATTTTAAGCAATGCAGCTGCGCAGATTATCGGTGGGGCTTGTATTATATCAGCAATTGACAAATTGAGTCACTACCAGACTGTACAAGAACCTTAGGCTCTCTGAGCAAGTGCTGTGTTTAAAATGCTGGTGCACGGCGCAAACTTAAATACACTTTTAAAACAGCTATAGCTTTTATAAGAAGCATATTTGCTAATGCATGTACATTACAAAAATGCTTCTGTTCAATACTGAAATGCACCCATGTGGTTTCCAATTTTGACTGGAATATCCCTTTAACCCTTTGAGCGCTAAGGTTTTCTTAAAGGTTTTTTTATTTTTAATATTTTTAAAAATATTTTTCTTTACTTTTTTTATTTATTTCAGCGTTACACTGTTGGAAAGGTTAGGCGATTACCTTTCCAACGGTGGGTCTTGGGGGTCTGTAGCTGCTTAGATGCCTGAGATACAGGCATCTAAGCAGCATGCCCCCTGCTCCTATATTTAACATTGTTAATGTTAAATAAAGTTGCGTTATTGCGCGTGACGTCACCATGCAAAATGGAAGCCCAGGTGATGCCTTTCATTATGCAGCACTGATCGCCGGGGTAGGAGCGGGTGGGAGCCCCCAGATGGGAGAGTGCTAGCGACAGCTCTGAGCCGTCATTAGCACCAGAGTGGGAAACTCTGTGACGGCTCAGAGCCGTCATTAGCAATCAAGGGGTTAAGGGACACAAATCCCACATTTTTCTTGCATGACTGAGATAGATCATGCAATTTTAAAGGGACAGTATACACCTTTTCATTTAACTGCAAGTAAAAATATACTTCTATAAAGAATAATATGCACAGATACTGATATAATAATCCAGTGTAAACCTTTTAAAATCTTTCTTAGAAGCTCCCAATTTAACACTGCTAATGAGATAAACCTGGGACACCCACTGAAAGAGGCTGATAGCAGAACCTCCCCCTCCCCTGAATAAAAAAACATTATACAAACAGAAGCAGTCTGAAGTCTGCATACATCAGTATACATCTAAAGCGTTGGGGCTTGGTTAGTCTGATACATGTTCTGAAAAAATAAGCAAAACTATACATTGTTACAAAAACACTCCCAGGTGGGCTATATAAATGGATTATCTACAAAAAAATGTATGCAAAGAACAATCTAGTGTACAATGTCTCTTTAAACAGCTCTCTAATTTACTTCTACAATCACATTTTCTTCTATCTTTTGGTATCTTTTGTTGAAAATCAGGGATGTAAGCTTAGGAGCGTGCATGTGTCTGCAGCACTATATGGTAGCAGTTTTGCAAGAATGTTATTTATTTGCATGAGCACTAGATGGCAGCACTATGTCCTACCTAGGTATTTCTTCAACATGGGAATGAAGAAAATTTGATAATAGAAATGAATTGGATTTTTTAAAAAAAAATTGTAAGTTCTGTCTAAATCACAAAATAAATGTTATGGGTTTCATATCCTTTTAAAATAATGAAAAACTAATACAGAGCCTTGTCTTAAAGGGAGCCTTGTCTTAAAGGGAGCCTTGTCTTAAAGGGAGCCTTGTCTTAAAGGGAGCCTTGTCTTAAAGGGAGCCTTGTCTTAAAGGGACAGTCAACACCAGAATTTTTGTTGTTTAAAAAGATAGATAATCCCTTTATTACCCATTCCCCAGTTTTGCATAACCAACACAGTTATAATAATACACGTTTTACCTCTGTAATTACCTTGTATCTAAGCTTATGCTGACTGCCCCCTTATTTCAGTTCTTTTGACAGACATGCGGTTTAGCCAATCAGTGCTCAGTCCTAGGTCACTTTACGTGCATGAGCTCAATGTTATCTATATGAAACATGTGAACTAATGCCCTCTAGTGGTCAAAATGTATTCAGATTAGAGGCAGTCTTCAAGGTCTAAGAAATTAGCATATGAACCTCCTAGTTTTAGCTTTCAACTAAGAATACCAAAAGAACAAAGCAAAATTGGTTATAAAAGTAAATTGGGAAGTTGTTTAAAATTGCATTTCCTATTTAAAACATGACATTTTTTTTTGGACTTGACTGTCCCTTTAAGCAACTTTCTAATTTACTCCTATTATCATTTTTTCTTTGTTCTCTTACTATCTTTATTTAAAAGCAGGAATGTAAAGCTTAGGAGCAGTCCAATGTTTGCTTCAGAACCTGGGTTACGCTTGTTTATTGGTTAGCTGAATGTAGTCACCAATAAGCAAGTGCTATCCACGGTGCTGAACCTAAAATGGGTCGGCTCCTAAGCTTTACATTCCTGCTTTTTAAATAAAGATAGCAAGAGAATGACAAACAAATTCTAATAGGAGTAAATTAGAAAAATTACTTAAAATTGCTGCTCTATTTGAATCATTTAAGAAAAGAATTGGGTTTAGTATCCCTTTAAACTCAGTAATCAGTAACTCATTAGCGGGGTTGTGCAAATACCATGATAAATATAGTTTACGGTCTGTCAATCAGAAATTGTAATTAATTGAATGTCACATATTTTAAAAACAAATGTAACATTTTGATATATCAGATATAACATTTGTATGTCAAGATAATGTAAGACTCAGATATTAAATAATGAAGTTAACATGAAAATAAAAATGAAATAAACATTGGAATAATTTTTGTTTTACATTGAATGTTACATTTGCAAAAACAAATGTCAGAATGTTCAGCAAACATCCAATATTTGTTAACAATGAACTAGTTCAGCAAACAATTGGGATTTTAATGAATGTGACAAACTTGCCAAGCAATCTTTTTAATAAGTAGCTTTTTTATTTATTTGCTTCCTGCTCTGGGATTTATGTTCAAGAAATATTTTAATTAGTTTCTTATATGAAAAACATTTTTTTAACCATTAGTTTTATCTCTGGCATTACTTGTGTAAGTTCACCCTAAAGTTTAATCATCAATAGCGCTGCGGAATCTGTTGGCGCTCTACAAATAACCGATAATAATAATAATAAGCTCCCTTAGAAATATTAGGTGACAAACATAGCACAAATATAACAAGAAATTTCAGAATTGCTCCAGTTGTGAACAAACCATACGAACAAGAGGTTTTTATGTTCATATCAAGAGAAAATATGACTAATAATCACCAATTAAAAACACAATATTTGACCTCTTCACGTGCAGAATGAATAGGAAATAACAACACTTGGTGAGATTAATTTAAAGTAAAGGTAAACTTACCTTGATCTCAATCTAGTATATCATTTTTTTCCAAATAAATAGGACTTTCATTCATCAATTTTTTTAAATTTGCTTGTAAATCAAGTTAACAGCGTTATAAATCAATTTCTAAAGTTCCAAAAAAGCAGCCGTTACATAGAAACATAGAAACATAGATATTGACGGCAGATAAGAGCCATAGGCCCAGCAAGTCTGCCCGACCTTACCTAACAGTATAAACTTATCTAGTTCGTAGGATAGCCTTATGCTTGTCCCATGCATTTTTAAAGTCCCCCACAGTGTTTGTTGCTACTACCTCTTGAGGAAGTTTATTCCATATACCCCACGTCATCCGCCTCTTTGCACATGCGGTATTCTTTTTTTCGAAAGCTATTAATCCAGGCTCGCTCCCGTTTTGTGCATGTGTGTTGGTATTATTTTGGTATTGAAGAGTTGTGTATGGATTCGCCGATTAGCCCTTGAACTACGCATGCGCTAATCGGCAATGTCACTTTCTTCTGCACATGTGCAGTTCAACGGGCGCATTGTAAATGCGCTTTTGAGAAACGTAGAGAGCGGGTGGGACCGCTCTATACGTCACAGAACAAAAAAACAGGAAATAAGGGTTGGGAGGAGTAAGAATATAAATGGTAGGGATTTTGATATAGTGTATATATATTATGAAAAATAGAAAAGTATTAGAAACAAAAACTTAGCGATTATCTTATGTTAATATTTGCAAATGCATTGATGTGTTACAAAGGTAAAAACTTTACCTTTACTTTAAGGGACACAGGATTCCAAATTAAAGATATTGTATACTAAATAAAAACTTAAATGGACAGTCTACTCCAGAATTTAAATGTTTTTAAAAAATCCATTTATTACCCATTCCCCAGTTTTTTATAACCAACACAGTTATATTAATATACTTTTACCTCTGTGATTACCTTGTATCTAAGCCTCTGCAGACTGCCCCCTTATCTCAGTTCACTTGTCAGACATGCATTTTAGCCAATCGGTGCTGACTCCTAGGTAACTCCACCAGCGTGAGCACAATGTTATTAATATGGCACACATTTCCTTGTCTGTGTAATACAGTTCTTCATACTGATGGGCAATAATCATACTGTTTCTACATTTTCAGCAATGCTTTTTTTTCTTTAGGAAAAGTAGATATGTGGGTAAAGTCTCTCCTGTCTGAAGAACTTTTATGGATGATACAGATTTCAAAACCTCTCCCCCTAGTGGGACATTAAATGAAATTCACAATATATTTATTTATTTATTTTGTTATATAAAAGAGAGGATATTTTAACATGTATTCAAGTTTTTAGGTTTTTTGTTAAAATTGATTTAACAAATCCAATTTGTTTATGCTTGTGAGGCATATCACTGGTTCAGCTCATTAACCATTTAACCTACTGGAATCATGTCCCTTTAAAGTCTTTATAATCTATTTATTGCATGCTTGTCCATAACTGATCACATATTGGAGGATAAGGACAACTTACAGAGCCCTAAAGTATTTTATCCCAGCACTGGAACATATTCTACAAAAAGACAAAAGCACCAATATATTTCAATATACCCTAATTTTTCTAAAGACAAAGAAAAACTGGTTTTAATGGGCATTTACGGCTAAAGGGGCAGTCTACTCAATAATTGTTATTGTTTAAAAAGATAGATAATCCCTTTATTACCCATTCTCCAGCTTTGCACAAACAACATGGTTATATTAATATACTTTTTACCTACAGTATCTCACAAAGTGAATACACCCCTCACATTTTTGTAAATATTTTATTATATCTTTTCACGAGACAACACTGAAGAAATGACACTTTGCTACAATGTAAAGTAGTGAGTGCACAGCCTGTATAACAGTGTAAATTTGCTGTCCCCTCAAAAAACCTCAACACACAGCCTTTAATGTCTAAACCATGCGCTGTGTTTTCTTTCTCTGCAACACCCCTAAGTGGAAATGTCCAAATTGGGCCCAATTAGCCATTTTCCCTCCCCGGTGTCATGTGACTCGTTAGTGTAAAAAGGTCTCAGGTGTGAATGGGGAGCAGGTGTGTTAAATTTGGTGTTATCACTCTCACACTCTCTCATACTGGACACTGGAAGTTCAACATGACACCTCATGGCAAAGAACTCTCTGAGGATCTGAAAAAAAGAATTGTTGCTCTACATAAAGATGGCCTAGGCTATAAGAAGATTGCCGAGACCCTGAAACTGAGCTGCAGCACGGTGGGTAAGACCATACAATGGTTTCACAGAATAGGTTCCACTCAGAACAGGCCTCACCATGGTCGACCAAAGAAGTTGAGTGCACGTGCTCAGCATCATATCCAGAGGTTGTCTTTGGGAAATAGACGTATGAGTGCTGCCAGCATTGCTGCAGAGGTTGAAGGGGTGGAGGGTCAGCCTGTCATTGCTCAGAGTATACGCCACACACTGCATCAAATTGGTCTGCATGGCTGTTGTCCCAGAAGGAAGCCTCTTCTAAAGATGATGCACAAGAAAGCCCGCAAACAGTTTGCTAAAGACAAGCAGACTAAGGACATGGATTACTGGAACCATGTCCTGTGGTCTGATGAGACCAAGATAAACTTATTTGGTTCAGATGGTGTCAAGCATGTTTAGCAGCAACCAGGTGAGGAGTACAAAGACAAGTGTGTCTTGCCTACAGTCAAGCATGGTGGTGGGAATGTCATGGTCTGGGCCTGCATGAGTGCTGCCGGCACTGGAGAGCTACAGTTCATTGAGGGAACCATGAATGCCAACATGTACTGTGACATACTGAAGCAGAGTATGATCCCCTCCCTTCAGAGACTGGGCCGCAGGGCAGTATTCCAACATGATAACGACCTCCAAGACAACCACTGCCTTGCTAAAGAAGCTGAGGGTAAAGGTGATTAACTGGCCAAGCATGTTTCCAGACCTAAACCCTATTGAGCATATGTGGGGCATCCTCAAACCGAAGGTGGGGGAGCGAAAGGTCTCTAACATCCACCAGCTCCATGATGTTGTCATGGAGGAGTGGAAGAGGACTCCAGTGGCAACCTGTGAAGCTCTGGTGAATTCCATGCCCAAGAGGGTTAAGGCAGTGCTGGAAAATAATGGTGGCCATACAAAATATTTACACTTTGGGCCCAGTTTGGACATTTTCACTTAGGGGTATACTCACTTTTGTTGCCAACGGTTTAGACATTAATTGCTGTGCGTTGAGTTATTTTGAGGGACAGCACATTTACACTGTTATACAGGCAGTACACTCACTAATTTACATTGTAGCAAAGTGTCATTTCTTCAGTGTTGTCACATGAAAAGATATAATAAAATATTTACACAAATGTGAGGGGTGTACTCATTTTTGTGAGATATTGTAGGTGATTACCGTGTATCTAAACCTCTGCAGATTTCCCCCTTATTTTAGTTCTTTTGACAGACTTGCATTTTAGCCAATCAGTGCAGACTCCTAGGTAACTCCACAGACATGAGCACAATGTTATTTATATGACACACATAAGCTAACGCCTTCTAGATGTCAAAAACTGTCAAATGCATTCAGATAAGAAGCGGCCTCCAAGGGCTTAAATATTAGCATACCTATATTTAGCTTTAAACTATGAATATCAAGAGAACAAAACAAATTCGATGATAAAAGTACATTGGAAAGATGTTTAAAATTGCATGCCCTATCTGAATCATGAAAGTTTGATTTTGAATATACTGTCCCTTTAAATGTGTTTACTGTTTCTTCCATGCTGTGCCCCGGTACCCTTTTTAGCATGTAAGCTCACAAGCCCACCCCTTCTGCATACCTTCTATTTGCACAGTTACCTAGATCAGATGACATGTGACATGCAGGACCCTCTAGCTATTTTGTTGTTGTCTTTTTGTGCATCGTACCATGATGTAATGCACCTATGTTTTTGTGCTGCGGAATAAGTTGGCGCTCTACAGATAAATGACAGTTATAATAATGGAAGTTATATACTTGATTAAAATGTGAATTTGGACGACAGGTGATCTTAGGTGCAGATAAACAGGTGCAGGTTTTGATTGCATTTATTGACTGCCATATATTTTGCAGCAATTTATTGTAGCCAAGGTGCTTATATGCCAAATAGTTTGCATGTAAAGAAGTCAAGAACCATCCTGTAGAAATGGGTATTAGTATTTGTTACATACTCAGTAGACTTGTGCTTTTAGATACAGACAAATAAAAACAAAACATTACATTTGTGTTATACATTTCATGCATCTAAAAATAATAAACCATTGTTCCCTATAGGAGACACACACAATGCATGAAACAAAAATATGATAACTTGTTCATGTGGTTAAAACTAACTTTACAGAAGGGAAAAGCTTTTATGCTGGCAGTAAATGATTCAGAAATATTAAATTTACAAGATTTATGTGGTAAATGCTTTGAAAGTTAATTTACACTATTCAGTAACTATTTAGCAATGTCCTGTTCAGTTGATGAAATTTGGTGTCAGCCAATAGGTATGTAATCTTCACTTATGTTCTTGGACAATGTTCTGCTGCTAGCTTGTAGTACTATCACTAGTTATTTTATTTAAAATGTAAACTGCTGTCCAGTTGCTCCTGTACTGCCCTGAAAATGTTTTCTATAGTAAATAGTGAGTAACTTTTATTAACAAACAGCAAGATTACAAGTGTTGCGGTACGGCTATACCACTGAAAAATTGCCAATTCGAGCGGAATATGCAGGTCTCCAGTATTACAAGTCGCGGTGGTATAGCTATACCACTAGCGTTTTAGCCTTCACGCAACTTTCCATTCCACACTAAAAAAATGGCTTTTCTAGTAGTCAATCCATTTGGCTGTCATACCATTTTTAATCCCCTGGGGGGCAGCAAACAACCATAAATGCAGTTTCACCATCAACATTGCTAAGAGTCCAAATATCTCATCTCAGAGTGTTCATTAAATATACTTTAATTTCTTGTATTAATAAGCTTTTCTGATTGGAACAGCCAATAGAATGAGAGCTCAATTCTATTGGCTGATTGGATCAGCCAATAGGATTGAAGCTCAAACCTATTGGCTGATTGCATCAGCCAATAGGATTTTTTCACCTTTAATTCTGATTGGCTGATAGAATTCTATCAGCCAATCGGAATTCAAGGGATGCCATCTTGGATGACGTCACTTAAAGGAACCTTCATTCCTCAGTCGCTGTCGTCAGAAGAGGATGATCCGCGCCGGATGGATGAAGATAGAAGATGCCGTCTGGATGAAGACTTCTGCTGTCTGGAGGACCACTTCTTGCCGCTTGGATGAAGACTTCTCCCGGCTTCGTTGAGAACTTCTTGCCGCTTGGATGAAGACTTCTGCTGCTTCGTTGAGGATGGATGTCCGGTCTTCAAAAACAGTAAGTGGATCTTCGGGGGTTAGTGTTAGTTTTTTTTTAAGGGTTTATTGGGTGAGTTTTATTTTTAGCTTAGGGTTTTGGGCAAGGAAAAATAGCTAAATGCCCTTTTAAGGGCAATGCCCATCCAAATGCCCTTTTCAGGGCAATGGGGAGCTTAGGTTTTTTTAGTTAGGATTTTATTTGGGGGATTTGGTTGTGTGGGTGGTGGGTTTTACTGTTGGGGGGTTGTTTGTATTTTTTTTACAGGTAAAATAGCTGATTTCTTGGGGAAATGCCCCGCAAAAGGCCCTTTTAAGGGCCATTGGTAGTTTATTGTAGGCTAGAGTTTTTTTTTATTTTGGGGGGCTTTTTTATTTTGATAGGGCTATTAGATTAGGTGTAATTAGTTTAAATATTTGATAATTTTTTTATTTGTGTAATTAAGTGTTTTTTTTTGTAATTTAGTTAATTGTATTTAATAAATGTAATTGATTTAATTGTAGTGTAAGGATAGGTGTTAGTGTAAGACAGGTTAGGTATTATTTTACAGGTAAATTTGTATTTATTTTAGCTAGGTAGTTAGTAAATAGTTAATAACTATTTACTAACTAATCTACCTAGTTAAAATAAATACAAACTTGCCTGTGAAATAAAAATAAAATCTAAGATAGATACAATGTAACTATTAGTTATATTGTAGCTAATTTAGGGTTTATTTTACAGGTAAGTATTTAGTTTTAAATAGGAATTATTTAGTTATTAATAGTAGGTTTTATTTAGATTTATTTTGATTACATTAAAGTTAGTGGGTGTTAGGGTTAGGTTTAGGGGTTAATACCTTTAGTATAGTGGCGGCGTCATTGGGGGCTGCAGATTAGGGGTTAATAACTGTAATGTAGGTGGCGGCGACATTGGGGATGGCAGATTAGGGATTCATATGTGTAGGTAGGTGGCGGCGACATTGGGGCAGCAGATTAGGGGTTACACATTGGGGGCAGCAGATTAGGGGTTAATAAGTGTAATGTAGGTGGCGGCGACATTGGGGCGGCAGGGTTAATAAGTGTAGGTAGGTGGCGGCGACATTGGGGCAGCAGATTAGGGGTTAATAAGTGTAATGTAGGTGGCGGCGACTTTGGGGCGGCAGTTTAGGGGTTAATAAGTGTAATGTAGGTGGCAGCGATGTCGGGGGCGGCAGATTAGGGGTGTTTAGACTCGGGGTTTATGTTAGGGTGTAAGGTGTAAACATAAATTTAGTTTCCCCATAGGAATCAATGGGGCTGCATTACGGAGCTTTACCCTGCTTTATTGCAGGTGTTAGGCTTTTTTTTCAGCCTACTCTCTCCAATGATGTCTATGGGGAAATCGTGCACGAGCAAGTAAAACCAGCTCAAAGCAGCGCTGATATTTGAATGCGGTATGGAGCTCAATTTTGCTTTACGCTGCAATGTTGCTGCTAACGCCGGGTTTTTGTAAACCTGTAATACCAGCGCTGTAGGGAGTTGAGCGGTGACAATAACTTGCAAGTTAGCACTGCACCTCTCATAACGCAAAACTCGTAATCTAGCCGATTGTTATTTAATCTATTACAAATCTGTATTGCATTTCCCAGATCCATATATAAATATTTATACATTTTTATACAGTATTGAAAATTATACAACTTTGTATTTTAAAATGAATTTCAGTTATAGCATAATATCAGCTAGATTTAGAGTTTTGTCGGTAACGGCCCGCGAATCTAACGCTGGCTTTTTTCCCCTGCACCTTTTAAATACTGCTGGTATTTAGAGTTCACAGAAGGGCTGCGTTAGGCTCCAAAAAGGGAGCGTATAGCATATTTACCGGCACTGCAACTCTCAATTTTACAGGCAACTTTGTATTTATTTTAACCAGGTACAATAGCTATTAAATAGTTATTAACTATTTAATAGTTACCTAGTTAAAATAATTACAAAATTACCTGTAAAATAAATCCTAACCTAAGTTACAATTAAACCTAACACTACACTATCATTAAATTAATTAAATAAAATACCTACAATTACCTACAATTAAACCTAACACTACACTATCAATAAATTAATTAAATACAATACCTACAAATAAATACAATTAAATAAACTAACTAAAGTACAAAAAATAAAAAAGAACTAAGTTACAAAAAATAAAAAAATATTTACAAACATTAGAAAAATATTACAACAATTTTAAACTAATTACACCTACTCTAAGCCCCCTAATAAAATAACAAAGCCCCCCAAAATAAAAAATGCCCTACCCTATTCTAAAATTAAAATAGAGAAGCTCTTCTACCTTACCAACCCTTAAAAGGGCCTTTTGCGGGGCATGCCCCAAAGAATTCAGCTCTTTTGCCTGTAAAAAAACCCCATACAATACCCCCCCAACATTACAACCCACCACCCACATACCCCTAATCTAACCCAAACCCCCCTTAAATAAACCTAACACTAAGCCCCTGAAGATCTCCCTACCTTGTCTTCACCACACCGGGTTCACCGATCCGTTCTGGCTCCGACGTCTTCATCCAAGCCCAAGCGGGGGCTGAAGAAGTCCATGATCCGGCTGAAGTCTTGATCCAAGCGGGAGCTGAAGAGGTCCATGATCCGGCTGAAGTCATGATCCAAGCGGGAGCTGAAGAGGTCCATGATCCGACTGAAGTCTTCTATCAAGCGGCATCTTCAATCTTCTTTCTTCCGGATCCATCTTCATCCCGCCAACGCGGAACATCCATCTTCACCGACGACTTCCCGACGAATGACGGTTCCTTTAAGGGACGTCATCCAAGATGGCGTCCCTCGAATTCCGATTGGCTGATAGGATTCTATCAGCCAATCGGAATTAAGGTGGGAAAATTCTGATTGGCTGATGGAATCAGCCAATCAGATTCAAGTTCAATCCGATTGGCTGATCCAATCAGCCAATCAGATTGAGCTTGCATTCTATTGGCTGTTCCGATCAGCCAATAGAATGCAAGCTCAATCTGATTGGCTGATTGGATCAGCCAATCGGACTGAACTTGAATCTGATTGGCTGATTCCATCAGCCAATCAGAATTTTCCTACCTTAATTCCGATTGGCTGATAGGATCCTATCAGCCAATCGGAATTTAAGGGACGCCATCTTGGATGACGTCCCTTAAAGGAACCGTCATTCGCCGGGAAGTCGTCGGTGAAGATGGATGTTCCGCGTCGGCGGGATGAAGATGGATCCGGAAGAAAGAAGATTGAAGATGCCGCTTGATAGAAGACTTCAGCCGGATCATGGACCACTTCAGCTCCCGCTTGGATCAAGACTTCAGCCGGATCATGGACCTCTTCAGCTCCCGCTTGGATCAAGACTTCAGCCGGATCATGGACATCTTCAGCCCCCGCTTGGGCTTGGATGAAGACGTCGGAGCCAGGACGGATCGGTGAACCCGGTGTGGTGAAGACAAGGTAGGGAGATCTTCAGGGGCTTAGTGTTAGGTTTATTTAAGGGGGGTTTGGGTTAGATTAGGGTTATGTGAGTGGTGGGTTGTAATGTTGGGGGGGTACTGTATGGTTTTTTTTTACAGGCAAAAGAGTTGAATTCTTTGGGGCATGCCCCGCAAAAGGCCCTTTTAAGGGCTGGTAAGGTAAAAGAGCTTTTCTATTTTAATTTTAGAATAGGGTAGGGCATTTTTTTTATTTTGGGGGGCTTTGTTATTTTATTAGGGGGCTTAGAGTAGGTGTAATTAGTTTAAAATTGTTGTAATATTTTTCTAATGTTTGTAAATATTTTTTTATTTTTTTGTAACTTAGTTCTTTTTTTATTTTTTGTACTTTAGTTAGTTTATTTAATTGTATTTATTTGTAGGTATTGTATTTAATTAATTTATTGATAGTGTAGTGTTAGGTTTAATTGTAAGTAATTGTAGGTATTTTATTTAATTAATTTAATGATAGTGTAGTGTTAGGTTTAATTGTAACTTAGGTTAGGATTTATTTTACAGGTAATTTTGTAATTATTTTAACTAGGTAACTATTAAATAGTTAATAACTATTTAATAGCTATTGTACCTGGTTAAAATAAATACAAAGTTGCCTGTAAAATAAATATTAATCCTAAAATAGCTACAATATAATTATAATTTATATTGTAGCTATATTAGGGTTTATTTTACAGGAAAGTATTTAGCTTTAATTAGGATTAATTTATTTAATAAGAGTTAATTTATTTTGTTAGATTTAAATTATATTTAATTTAGGGGGGTGTTAGTGTCAGGGTTAGACTCAGCCTTAGGGATTAATACATTTATTAGAGTAGCGGTGAGGTCCGGTCGGCATATTAGGGGTTAATACTTGAAGTTAGGTGTCGGCGATGTTAGGGAGGGCAGATTAGGGGTTAATACTATTTATTATAGGATTATTGAGGCGGGAGTGAGGCGGATTAGGGGTTAATAACTTTATTATAGTAGCGGTGAGGTCCGGTCGGCAGATTAGGGGTTAATAATTGTAGGTAGGTGGAGGCGACGTTGGGGGCGACAGATTAGGGGTTAATAAATATAATATAGGGGTCGGCGGTGTTAGGGGTAGCAGATTAGGGGTACATAGGGATAACGTAGGTGGCGGCGGTGTGCGGTCAGCAGATTAGGGGTTAAAAAATCTTAATAGAGTAGCGGCGATGTGGGGGGACCTCGGTTTAGGGGTACATAGGTAGTTTATGGGTGTTAGTGTACTTTAGAGCACAGTAGTTAAGAGCTTTATGAACCGGCGTTAGCCCAGAAAGCTCTTAACTCCTGACTTTTTTCTGCGGCTGGAGTTTTGTCGTTAGATTTCTAACGCTCACTTCAGCCAAGATTCGAAATACCGGCGTTAGAAAGATCCCATTGAAAAGATAGGATACGCAAATGGTGTAGGGGGATCTGCGGTATGGAAAAGTCGCGGCTGGAAAGTGAGCGTTAGACCCTTACCTACAAGACTCTAAATACCAGCGGTAGCCCAAAACCAGCGTTAGGAGCCTCTAATGCTGGTTTTTATGGCTAACGCAGAACTCTAAATCTAGCCGTATGTGTTTCTGCTTGGCTCAGTACAGCTGTGTATCTAAACACAGCAGGGGTAATCAGCTCTTGCTATTTTCCCATTTGAGATGTATGTCTGAGCTTCGTGTATTCAAACACAGCAGGGGTGATCAATTTTTGAATATGCTTAAGCCTCAAAGAGATTTTTCCAAGACCTAGCGACTGCTCTTTACAGGGGTCTGATAAGTTTATTACCAATCTTGGTCAGGAAATCAACTTTAAACAGAGCCATATAGTGAACATCTTGTTGAAATAGATTGCCTTTTTCTAATTGAACCAAATGTTTATTCCTTTGGACCTAGCTTGGATGTATTGTAATCAGGAAATAGGGGGGTGTCTGATAGGAACTTTAACTTCACACCTTAAGCAGAAAACCTTTGAAAGCAATTCCCTTGTTCTTTAAATCTGTGTTTCAGAACGAGAGGGGGTTGTTTTACAAACAGTTTCACAAATAAAAATGAGTTCTTGGTCTTATCATAAATCTATGTGTAGATAAATATAATTACATATATATTCTTTAATAATACTCACAGATAGCCTGACATAACATTACAAAAAAACACTAAAATTACAAAAAATAAACACTGATTTCAACAAAATAATAAACAAAATTATCCAAAATTGTAAAAATTAAACCTAATCTAATAGCCCTATAAAAACAAAAAAGCCACCCCAAAATAAACCCCCCTAATCTAACAATAAACTACCAATAGCCCTTAAAAGGGCCTTTTGTAGGGCGTTGCAGTAAATTAAACAGCTCTTTTACATAATAAAATTACAAAGTCCCCCCACCCAAAAGTAAAACCCCCCACCCAACCAACTCCCCAAATTAAAAAACCTGAGTCTAAAAAAATCCTAAACTACACATTGCTCCTAAAGGGGCATTTGTAGGGCATTGCCCTTAAAAGGGCAATCAGCTGTTTTGTGCCCATTAAAATGAAAAAAAGCCCTAATCTAAAAAAAAACCACAACAAAAAATAAAAAAAAGACCTAACTCTAACCCCAGAAAATCTACTCACAGTTCCTGAAGTCTGGACATCTATCTTTATCCAGATGGTGAGACGTCTTCATCCAGGCGGTGACATCTTCCTCCATCACGGGGGGCATCTTCTATCTTCATTCAGGTGGCGCGGAGCTGTGGCTGCGCGGAGCTGACCTGGACCGACGACGACGACGACATCCAGCATGGAGCCTCCTTTTAGATGCGATCACTGCCGCACACTGAAGCTTGAATGCAAGGTACCCCTTTTAATATTGGGTACCGTTGCTTTCCTAATGGCTGAAAAATTCAAATCAGTCAATAGGATGAGAGCTGCTTAAATTCTATTGGCTGAACTGAACAATGTGATTTTCTTTATTTTAATGGGCACAAAAGAGCTGAGTGCCCTTTAGGGGCAATAGGTAGCTTAGTTTTTTTTTAGACTTAGGTTTTTTTATTTAGGGGGGTTGCTTGGGTGGGGGGTTTACATTTAGGGGGGACTTTATAATTTTATTATTTAAAAGTGCTGTTTATCTTAGGGCTATTAGTAGTTTATTGATAGATTAAGGGTGTTTTTATTTTGGGGTGGCTTTTTTGTTTTTATAGGGCTATTAGATTAGGTTTAATTTTTATTATTTTGGATAATTTTGTTTATTTTTTTTGTAATCTTAGGCCTAGATTTAGAGTTGGGCAGTAGCCGTCAAAACCAGCGTTAGAGGCTCCTAACGCTGGTTTTAGGCTACCACCGGTATTTGGAGTCAGTCAGGAAAGGGTCTAACGCTTACTTTCCAGCCGCGACTTTTCCATACCGCAGATCCCCTTACATCAATTGCGTATACTATCTTTTCAATGGGATCTTTCTAACTCCGGTATTTAGAGTCGTGGCTTAAGTGAGCGTTAGAAATCTAACGACAAAACTCCATCCGCAGAAAAAAGTCAGTAGTTAAGAGCTTTCTGGGCTAACGCCGGTTTATAAAGCTCTTAACTACTGTGCTCTAAAGTACACTAACACCCATAAACTACCTATACACCCCTAAACCGAGGTCCCCCCCACATCGCCGCCACTCGATTACATTTTTTTAACCCCTAATCTGCCGACCGCCACCTACGTTATACTTATGTACCCCTAATCTGCTGCCCCTAACACCGCCGACCCCTATATTATATTTATTAACCCCTAACCTGCCCCCCACAACGTCGCCGCCAGCTACCTATAATAATTAACCCCTAATCTGCCGACCACATCGCCGCCACTCGATTACATTTTTTTAACCCCTAATCTGCCGACCGCCACCTACATTATAGCTATGTACCCCTAATCTGCTGCCCCTAACACCGCCGACCCCTATATTATATTTATTAACCCCTAATCTGCCCCCTCAACGTCACCTCCACCTGCCTACACTTATTAACCCCTAATCTGCCAAGCGGATCTCACCGCTACTATAATAAAGTTATTAACCCCTAATCCGCCTCACTCCCACCTCAATAACCCTATAATAAATAGTATTAACCCCTAATCTGCCCTCCCTAACATCGCCGACACCTAACTTCAATTATTAACCCCTAATCTGCCGACCGAATCTCGCCGCTACTGTAATAAATGGATTAACCCCTAAAGCTAAGTCTAACCCTAACACTAACACCCCCCTAAGTTAAATATAATTTAAATCTAACGAAATAAATTAACTCTTATTAAATAAATTATTCCTATTTAAAGCTAAATACTTACCTGTAAAATAAACCCTAATATAGCTACAATATAAATTATAATTGATCGGAACAGCCAATAGAATGCGAGCTCAATCTGATTGACTGATTGAATCAGCCAATCGGAATGAACTTGATTCTGATTGGCTGATTCCATCAGCCAATCAGAATTGTCCTACCTTAATTCCGATTGGCTGATAGAATCCTATCAGCCAATCGGAATTCGAGGGACGCCATCTTGGATGACGTCCCTTAAAGGAACCGTCATTCGCCGGGAAGTCGTCGGTGAAGATGGATGTTCCGCGTCGGCGGGATGAACATGGATCCGGAAGAAAGAAGATTGAAGATGCCGTTGATAGAAGACTTCAGCCGGATCATGGACCTCTTCAGCTCCCGCTTGGATGAAGACTTCAGCCGGGTCATGGACATCTTCAGCCCCCCGCTTGGGCTTGGATCAAGACATCGGAGGAGCTCTTCTGGATCGATCGGTGAACCTGGTATGGTGAAGATAAGGCAGGAAGATCTTCAGGGGCTTAGTGTTAGGTTTATTTAAGGGGGGTTTGGGTTAGATTAGGGGTATGTGGGTGGTGGGTTGTAATGTTGGGGGGGGTATTGTATGTGTTTTTTTTACAGGCAAAAGAGCTGAATTCTTTGGGGCATGCCCCGCAAAGGGCCCTGTTCAGGGCTGGTAAGGTAAAAGAGCTTTGAACTTTTTTAATTTAGAATAGGGTAGGGCATTTTTTTATTTTGGGGGTCTTTGTTATTTTATTAGGGGTCTTAGAGTAGGTGTAATTAGTTTAAAATTGTTGTAATATTTTTCTGATGTTTGTAAATATTTTTTTATTTTTTGTAACTTAGTTCTTTTTTATTTTTTGTATTTTAGTTAGTTTATCTCATTGTAGTTATTTGTAGATATTATATTTAATTAATGTATTGATAGTGTAGTGTTAGGTTTAATTGTAGGTAATTGTAGGTATTTTATTTAATTAATTTATTGATAGTGTAGTGTTAGGTTTAATTGTAACTTAGGTTAGGATTTATTTTACAGGTAATTTTGTAATTATTTTAACTAGGTAACTATTAAATAGTTCTTAACTATTTAATAGCTATTGTACCTGGTTAATATAATTACAAAGTTGCCTGTAAAATAAATATTAATCCTAAAATAGCTATAATATAATTATAATTTATATTGTAGCTATATTAGGGTTTATTTTACAGGTAAGTATTTAGCTTTAAATAGGAATAAGTTATTTAATAATAGTTAATTTATTTCGTTAGATAAAAATTATATTTAATTTAGGGGGGTGTTAGGGTTAGGGTTAGAATTAGCTTTAGGGGTTAATACATTTATTAGAATAGCGGTGAGCTCCAGTCGGCAGATTAGGGGTTAATGTTTGAAGTTAGGTGTCGGCTATGTTAGGGAGGGCAGATTAGGGGTTAATACTATTTATTATAGGGTTATTGAGGCGGGAGTGAGGCGGATTAGGGGTTAATAACTTTATTATAATAGCGGCGCGGTCCGGTCGACAGATTAGGGGTTAATAAGTGTAGGCAGGTGGAGGCGACGTTGTGGGGGGCAGATTAGGGGTTAATTAATATAATATAGGGGTCGGCGGTGTTAGGGGCAGCAGATTAGGGGTACATAGGGATAATGTAAGTAGCGGCGGTTTACGGAGCGGCAGATTAGGGGTTAAAAAAAATATGCAGGTGTCAGCGATAGCGGGGGCGGCAGATTAGGGGTTAATAAGTGTAAGGTTAGGGGTGTTTAGACTCTGGGTACATGTTAGAGTGTTAGGTGCAGACGTAGGAAGTGTTTCCCCATAGAAAACAATGGGGCTGCGTTAGGAGCTGAACGCGACTTTTTTGCAGGTGTTAGGTTTTTTTTCACCTCAAACAGCCCCATTGTTTTCTATGGGGATATCGTGCACGAGCACGTTTTTGAAGCTGGCCGATTCTGTAAGCACCGCTGGTATCTAGAGTTCCAGTGGCATTAAATTATGCTCTACGCTCCCTTTTTGGAGCCTAACGCACTGAAAACCCAGCCATTCTGTGAACTCTAAATACCAGCGGTATTTAAAAGGTGCGTGGGAAAAAAAGCACGCGTAGCTAACGCACCCCTTTGGCCGCAGAACTCTAAATCTAGGCATCTGTGTTTTATTATTTTTTGTAATTTTAGATTATTTTTAATTTTCGTAATTTAGTGTTTCTTATTTTTTGTACTGTTAGGTTGTTTTTTTCCGTAGTGTTAGGATTTTTCAACATTGTCATTTTTTTTAATTTTTAGTTTATTTAATTTTTTTTAAATAGTAATGTTAGGTTAATTTATATCATTATTTCACAGGTAAGTTTATATTTATTTTAAGGTAGTTATATTGTAATTTAAATTTAGGGGGGTTAAGGTTTAGGGGGTTAATAGTTTAATTTAGTGTTTTGCCCCGGTTTTGCGCATAACTTGTTATCTTGGTGAAAGAATTTAAAATGACCCCCATTTAGACATTTTAGAGAAAGCAAAACATTGTTTTCATAACAAATGATTCTGCAAAAACATTTTTTTGTCTGCTCACATCTAATACTCAGTATTGGAAATGACCAACACAATACTGCAGTAAACTTTCCAGAGCTAATACAGTAGTGTTGCTTTAATTGTCAGGTGAGCCTGTCAGTTGGTATTCTGCTGATGAATGTGTTCCTTATAATGTTCTGCTGATGCATATTTATTATTAATAACCTATTATCATGAATATATTGTTTCTGCTGTAAGGATTAGAGTTGACAAGCAATGGAATAATCATTTGAGAGCTGGCGTCCTCACTGACAGGCAGGCCCTGTGCCAACAGGCGTCTGCGCTATGCTAATACTGAGTACAACTGGGGGTGGGGGGCTGTGTGCTGATGATCTAAAGCTCTCTGGGCTTGTGAGATTTTCTAAGAAAACTCTCCAGCACTATGAAGCCCTTTTTGTAATTTTCTTTTGTGATTCAGACAGAACAAACCATTTTAAAAACATTTACAATTTACTTCTATTATCAAATTTGCTTCGTTATCATGATATTCTGTGTTGAAGAGATACCTAGGTAGCATCTGGAGCAATAAATGTCAGGAAATAGTGCTGCCCTCTAGTGCTCTTGTTAATGTATAACATTAGTACTACATGACAGGAAATAGTGCTGCCATCTAGTGCTCTTGCTAATGTATAACATTAGTACTACATGCCAGGAAATAGTGCTGCCATCTAGTGCTCTTCCTAATGTATCACATTGTAGTACTACATGACAGGAAATAGTGCTGCTATCTAGTGCTCTTGCTAATGTATAACAATAGTACTACATGACATGAAATAGTGCTGCCATCTAGTGCTCTTGCTAATGTATAACATTAGTACTACATGACAGGAAGTAGTGCTGCCATCTAGTGCTCTTGCTACTGTATAACATTAGTACTACATGACAGGAAATAGTGCTGCTATCTAGTGCTCTTGCTAATGTATAACATTAGTACTACATGCCAGGAAATAGTGCTGCCATCTAGTGCTCTTGCTAATGTATAACATTAGTACTACATGACAGGTAATAGTGCTGCCATCTAATGCTCTTGTTAATGTATAACATTAGTACTACATGACAGGAAATAGTGCTGCCATCTAGTGCTCTTGTTAATGTATAACATTAGTACTACATGACAGGAAATAGTGCTGCCATCTAGTGCTCTTGTTAATGTATAACATTAGTACTACATGACAGGAAATAGTGCTGCCATCTAGTGCTCTTGCTAATGTATAACATTAGTACTACATGACAGGAAATAGTGCTGCCATCTAGTGCTCTTGCTAATGTATAACATTAGTACTACATGTCAGGAAATAGTGCTGCCATCTAACGCTCTTGCTAATGTATAACATTAGTGCTACATGACAGGAAATAGTGCTGCTATCTAGTGCTCTTGCTAATGTATAACATTAGTACTACATGACAGGAATTAGTGCTGCTATCTAGTGCTCTTGCTAATGTATAACATTAGTACTACATGACAGGAATTAGTGCTGCTATCTAGTGCTCTTGCTAATGTATTACATTAGTACTACATGACAGGAAATAGTGCTGCCATCTAGTGCTCTTGCTAATGTATAACATTAGTACTACATGCCAGGAAATAGTGCTGCCATCTAGTGCTCTTGCTAATGTATAACATTAGTACTACATGCCAGGAAATAGTGCTGCCATCTAGTGCTCTTGCTAATGTATAACATTAGCACTACATGACAGGAAATAGTGCTGCCATCTAGTGCTCTTGCTAATGTATAACATTAGTACTACATGACAGGAAATAGTGCTGCCATCTAGTGCTCTTGCTAATGTATAACATTAGTACTACATGACAGGAAATAGTGCTGCTATCTAGTGCTCTTGCTAATGTATAACATTAGTACTACATGACAGGAATTAGTGCTGCTATCTAGTGCTCTTGCTAATGTATAACATTAGTACTACATGACAGGAATTAGTGCTGCCCTCTAGTGCTCTTGCTAATGTATAACATTAGTACTACATGACAGGAAATAGTGCTGCCATCTAGTGCTCTTGCTAATGTATAACATTAGTGCTACATGACAGAAATAGTGCTGCCATCTAGTGCTCTTGCTAATGTATATGATTAGTACTACATGCCAGGAAATAGTGCTGCCATCTAGTGCTCTTGCTAATGAATAACATTGTAGTACTACATGACAGGAAATAGTGCTGCCATCTAGTGCTCTTGCTAATGTATAACATTAGTACTACATGACAGGAAATAGTGCTGCCATCTAGTGCTCTTGCTAATGTATAACATTAGTACTACATGCCAGGAAATAGTGCTGCCATCTAGTGCTCTTGCTAATGTAGAAGATTAGCACTACATGACAGGAAATAGTGCTGCCATCTAGTGCTCTTGCTAATGTATAACATTAGTACTACATGACAAGAAATAGTGCTGCTATCTAGTGCTCTTGCTAATGTATAACATTAGTACAACATAACAGGAAATAGTGCTGCCATCTAGTGCTCTTGCTAATGTATAACATTAGTACTACATGACAGGAAATAGTGCTGCCATCTAGTGCTCTTGCTAATGTATAACATTAGTACAACATAACAGGAAATAGTGCTGCCATCTAGTGCTCTTGCTAATGTATAAGATTAGTACTACATGACATGAAATAGTGCTGCCATCTAGTGCTCTTGCTAATGTATAACATTAGTACTACATGACAGGAAATAGTGCTGCCCTCTAGTGCTCTTGCTAATGTATAACATTAGTACTACATGACAGGAAATAGTGCTGCCATCTAGTGCTCTTGCTTATGTATAACATTAGTGCTACATGACAGAAATAGTGCTGCCATCTAGTGCTCTTGCTAATGTATAAGATTAGTACTACATGCCAGGAAATAGTGCTGCCATCTAGTGCTCTTGCTAATGAATAACATTGTAGTACTACATGACAGGAAATAGTGTTGCCATCTAGTGCTCTTTGCTAATGTATAACATTAGTACTACATGACAGGAAATAGTGCTGCCATCTAGTGCTCTTGCTAATGTATAACATTAGTACTACATGCCAGGAAATAGTGCTGCCATCTAGTGCTCTTGCTAATGTATAAGATTAGCACTACTTGACAGGAAATAGTGCTGCCATCTAGTGCTCTTGCTAATGTATAACATTAGTACTACATGACAAGAAATAGTGCTGCCATCTAGTGCTCTTGCTAATGTATAACATTAGTACAACATAACAGGAAATAGTGCTGCCATCTAGTGCTCTTGCTAATGTATAACATTAGTACTACATGACAGGAAATAGTGCTGCCATCTAGTGCTCTTGCTAATGTATAACATTAGTACAACATAACAGGAAATAGTGCTGCCATCTAGTGCTCTTGCTAATGTATAAGATTAGTACTACATGACAGGATATAGTGCTGCCATCTAGTGCTCTTGCTAATGTATCACATTGTAGTACTACATGACAGGAAATAGTGCTGCCCTCTAGTGCTCTTGCAAATGAATAACATTAGTACTACATGACAGGAAATAGTGCTGCCATCTAGTGCTCTTGCTAATGTATAACATTAGTACTACATGACAGGTAATAGTGCTGCCATCTAGTGCTCTTGTTAATGTATAACATTAGTACTACATGACAGGAAATAGTGCTGCCATCTAGTGCTCTTGCAAATGAATAACATTCCTGCAAAACTGCAGAAAAATGGGCAGGTTCTTAAGCTTACATCCCGCTTTTCAACATAAGGATACCAAGAAAAGAAAGAAAGAAAGAAAGAAAAAATACACACACTCAAATGCACTCACTCTCTCTCTCTCACACACACACACACACACACACACACAGAAAGACACTGACAAACACAAAGACACACTCTCAGACACACACAAATACACTCACTCACACAGAAAGACACTGACAAACACAAAGACACACTCACACACACTGAAATACACTCACTCATGCACAGACACACACACAGAAAGATACTGACAGACACAGACACACTCACACACACACAAATACACTCACTCACACACAGACTCACAGACACAGAAAGACACTGACAAACACAGACACACACTCACTCACAAACAGACACACACACACACACACACACAGAAAGACAATGATGAACACAAAGACATGCTCTCACACACACTGACATACACTCACTCACACAGAGACTCACACAGAAAGACACTGCTAAACACAAAGATACACTCTCAGACACACTCACATGCACTCACTCACACACAGACTCACACACACTGAAAGACACTGAAAAACTCAAAGAAAGAACACAAAGATGCACTCTCACACACACACTGAAATACACTCACTTACACACAGACACACACACACACAGAAAGACAATGACAAACACAAAGACTCACACACACACTGAAATACTCACTCACACACACAGAAAGACACTGACAAACACAAAGACTCACACACACACTGAAATACTCACTCACACACACAGAAAGACACTGACAAACACAAAAAATACACACTCTCACACACACACTCAAATACTCTCACACACAGACTCACAGAAAGACACTGACAAACACAAAGAACACAAAGACACACTCTCAGACACACTGAAATACACTCACTCACTCACACACAGAGTCACACAGAAAGACATTGAAAAAACACAAAGACACACTCTCCCACACACACTAAAATACAGTCACTCACACA
This sequence comes from Bombina bombina, assembly GCF_027579735.1. Classification (NCBI taxonomy): domain Eukaryota; kingdom Metazoa; phylum Chordata; class Amphibia; order Anura; family Bombinatoridae; genus Bombina; species Bombina bombina. The sequence goes on along the minus strand of NC_069500.1, from coordinate 31,708,321 downwards.
CAGACTCACACAGCAAGACACTGACAAACTCAAAGACACACTCTCATACACACTGAAATACAATCATGCACACACAGATTCACACAGAAAGACACTGACAAACACAAATACACACTTTCAGACACACTCGCATACACTCAATCACACAGACTCTCACACACAGAAATACACTGAAAAATACACTAAAATACAGTCACTCACACACAGACTCACACAGCAAGACACTGACAAACACAAAGACACACTCTCACACCCACTGAAATACAATCACTCACACACAGACTCACACAGCAAGACACTGACAAATATAAAGACATACTCAGACACACTCACATACACTCACACACTGGCTCACACACACTGAAAGGCACTGACAAACACAAAGAAAGAACACAAAGACACACTCTTACACACACACACACACACACACACACACACACAGAAAGACACTAACAAACACAAAGACACACTCTCAGACACACTCACATACACTCACTCACACACAGATTCACACAGAAAAATACTGACAAACACAAAGACACACTCTTACACACACTCACATACACTCAATCACACACAGACTCTCACACACAGAAATACACTGACAAATACAAAGAAAGAACACAAAGACACACTCACACCCACTGAAATACAATCACTCACACACTCACTCAGCAAGATACTGACAAACATAAAGACGTACTCAGACACACTCACATACACTCACTTACACACTGGCTCACACACTCTGAAAGGCACTGACAAACACAAAGAAAGAACACAAAGACACACTCTCACACACACTAAAAAAAATCACTAACACACACACACACACACACAAACACAAAGACACACTCTCAGACACACTTATATACACTCACTCACACACAGATTCACACAGAAAGATACTGACAAACACAAAGACACACTCTTACACACACTCACATACACTCAATCACACACAGACTCTCACACACAAATACACTTACAAACAAAGACACACGCATGCAATAGAGGTGCAGTATGTTGCAAATTGACAATGTCACCTTTTTAATTGTGGCTGTTTCCCACCAAAGCTGGATATTTGCATGTCTAGACCTGACTCAGCTGCAAACCCAGACACACAAATGAAAACCCAAACTGATGATCAGGTCATTCCCAGACAGGTGACAACACTACTGTCTAAGCATGACATTAAAGGGACGTAAAATACTAAATAAAAATGCTTTAATATGTTAGAACATTTTATTATTTCACTGTTGCTTGTATATGGGGTTGATTACAAAAAAAATATCTAATGATTATCAACAGAAAAAAACAATTAAGTCTATGGGCAAGATTACAAGTCGCGCAGCAAATCTGCACTGCACGCGTTATGGCTTTTTCGCATTTGGGGTTGCGTAGTTATTACAAGTTGCAAAATAACTTATTTTTTGCACGCGTTAACCCGCATAGCCCTAAAAAGATATATTGCGTGTGCATTCACATATTCTCCACGTAGAAGTCAATGGAAAAGACAAAACCCTAATCTCTTGCGCAAAGTCCAAGATGTATTCTTCTCGAGAAGAATGTTTTGTTAACGGAATATGTTCTATTTATTTATGAATACATATTTCTCTATATATGTGATGATTTTTGGACTGATATTTTGGACTAATAAAAAAGAGAAAATTGTAGTCTGCTCTACTTCGTTTTAAATACTATAATAATAATATCATCAATTCAAATTAGAGTAGGTAGGTGCAACCTGGTAAGTACAATTACATACAAGGGATAGAAAGAAAAGAATTACCGGTATAAGACCTAAAAAAGACCAGGGATACTGCACACTACTTAAATAACCACAAATCAAGAGTGACCAAATGTAATATACCAAAGTGAAATGTTATTAGTGCAATTAAACCTAAACAAATACTATCTAAGAAATACACATGAATAAACTATTCCTCTAGCCGGTCTAGATACATTACGCCCTGTGTGGAGGAGGAGTGAGCGGAAGAAAATCACCAAAAGGTACCAGTTTCTCTACAGGAGAGGTAACGGTAAAACAACTACCTGTCTATGGACGGACGAATATTACCTACCTCACTCATAACCTTACTCATGTGGATACCCCACACAGGGTTGTTAATGAGAAAGTAATGTCATACATTGGCTTATTATTTTTATGCACAAGTCACTTTATGAATAGATTTCTTCAATGAACACTTACAAAAGCTGCTTGCTGTTAAAACCCTGTTTGGCACTTGATCTTTACTGCTTATATTATCTGCTTTGAAATCACGCTTGCACACTGTGGATTAATACAGGATACTGCAGCATCCTTGCTAAACTTTTATGTGCCATAGTGCTTGCTGACCATTATTGACTTTAAGACTGATTGCTGCATTTAATATACAGTTTGCCTAAAAATTGCCTCACAAGACATTGCGGAATAATGTACGAGACTGCTGCTTGAGTTACAACTGCTGCATCTTCGCAAAACTGTATGCGTTATGTTGCTTGCTGATTAACACTGCTTTCAAGATTGGCTGTTACTTTCCAACACACAGCTTGCTAACAAGTTGCCTTTATAGAAAACTACACGTGACTTTAATCCTTATTAACCCACTATTGCGGCTTTATTGCTGCTATTTGTCTTTAAGGAGACTTTACAAGATTGTTTCTATCCATTGCAGCTGCTATATATATCTTGACATTTCTATTTGGTGAAGAACTTGTGCACTTTTTTGACCAGCCGGCTTAGTACTTTTTAAGGTGTATGTGGGGCCCATGTGTTGTCTGTTATGTGTATGTTTTTGTTTTCTTTTTATTTATTTTTTAGTTTATTTATGTGTATTTCTTAGGTAGTATTTGTTTAGGTTTAATTGCACTAATAACATTTCACTTTGGTATATTACATTTGGTCACTCTTGATTTGTGGTTATTTAAGTAGTGTGCAGTATCCCTGGTCTTTTTTAGGTCTTACCTTATACCGGTAATTCCTTTCTTTCTACCCCTTGTATGTAATGATATTTTGGACTATTTATTGTGAGATAGGTATATAAATATATATGTCTAGATATCTTTAGATCTATATTATTATTATTATTATTATCATGTATTTGTAGAGCGCCAACAGATTCCGCAGCGCAATTAGCACAGGCGGTATACAAGGTAACATTTATAGGAGGTCAAATGGGTAGAGGTTCCTGTTGAGAGTTGCACTGTTGTAATCGGCTTTTATGCGAGTGATCTACAAACAGCTGGGCTCATAGGCTTTCATGCTAAGGGGTTCATGGGGATAGCAATGGAGTTAGGAAAGGTTAGTGTAGGTTGAATGCATCCCTGAATAGTAGAATCTTTAGGGAGCGCTTGAAGCTTTCAAAACTAGGGGAGAGTCTTGTGGAGCGAGGCAGAGAGTTCCACAAGATGGGAGCCAGTCTGGAGAAGTCTTGTATACGCGAATTTGAGAAGGTAACAAGAGAGGAGGAGAGTAGAAGATTGTGGGGAGAGCGAAGGTATAGGGCAGGAGAGTATCTGGAGAAAAGGTCTGAGATGTAGGGGGGAGCAGTGCAGTTGAAGGCTTTTGCCTCTATTTATTAAGCTGTCTACTTTCTAGCATTCAATGGCCCCAATACGCTCGCCTAAGATCGCCTAACATTGCTGCCGTGGACCTGAATACGTTCGCCAAATTTATCAAGAAAGCTGTCAAAAAGCCGCGCACCAAGTATGGTGCGATGAGCAGCAGACTGTTGTTAACCAATAGTCATTGATCTCG